>NW_027273874.1:10485000-10764517 GCF_046630095.1 Trachinotus anak | reverse complement strand
GAGAGGAACAAAGATAGAGAGAGAGAGAGACAAAGATAAAGAGAGGAGAGAGAGAGATAAAGAGAGAGAGGAAGATAGAGAGAGAGAGACAAAGATAAAGAGAAGAGAGAGAGAAAGATAGAGAGAGAGAGAGACAAAGATAAAGAGAGGAGAGAGAGAGATAAAGAGAGAGAGGAAGATAGAGAGAGAGAGACAAAGATAAAGAGAAGAGAGAGAGAAAGATAGAGAGACAAAGATAAAGAGAAGATAGAGAGAGATAAAGAGAGAGAGAGATGAAGATAGAGAGAGAGAGAGAGAGAGAGAGGTAGAGAGTAATAGAATCCTGACATAAAATCATTTCAACAAACACACGAACACTTTGCTAATATTGTTGCCATGGCAACACCGCCCCTCCCATTTCTTGTTCCCCTTACATTTCTCGTTGTTGCCATGGTGACGAATGAGCAAAGAAGAAAAAGCAGGGGGATGCATCACATTCAGAGTGGGCACGGACAGCCCACAGTGTGTGTTTGTGTGACTGTGTGTGTGTGTGTGTGAGAGTGTGTGTGAGTGTGTGTGTGTGAGTGTGAGAGAGTGTGTGTGTGTGTGAGTGTGTGTGTGTGAGTGTGTGTGTGTGAGTGAGTGTGTGTGAGAGTGAGTGTGGTGTGTGTGTGTGAGAGTGTGTGTGTGAGAGTGTGTGTGTGTGTGAGTGTGAGTGTGTGTGTGTGTGTGTGTGAGTGTGTGTGTGAGAGTGAGTGTGTGTGAGTGTGTGAGAGTGAGTGTGTGTGTGTGAGTGAGTGTGTGTGAGAGTGAGTGTGTGAGAGTGTGAGAGTGTGTGTGTGTGTGAGTGTGAGTGTGTGTGTGTGTGTGAGTGTGTGTGTGTGTGAGTGTGTGTGTGTGTGAGAGTGTGTGTGTGTGAGTGTGAGTGTGTGTGTGTGTGTGAGTGTGTGTGTGTGAGAGTGTGTGTGTGTGAGTGTGTGTGTGAGTGTGTGTGTGTGTGAGAGTGTGTGTGTGTGAGTGTGTGTGTGAGTGTGTGTGTGTGAGAGAGTGTGTGTGTGTGTGTGTGAGAGTGTGTGTGTGAGTGTGTGTGTGTGAGAGAGTGTGTGTGTGAGTGTGTGTGTGTGTGAGTGTGTGTGTGTGTGAGAGTGTGAGAGTGTGTGTGTGTGAGAGAGTGTGTGTGTGTGTGTGAGAGAGTGTGTGTGTGAGTGTGTGTGTGTGTGTGTGTGTGTGTGTGTGTGAGTGTGTGTGTGTGTGTGTGTGTGAGTGAGTGTGTCAGTAATTAACAGTGAAGAACTCCCTCTGGCTGTAGGACTGACCCCCCCCCCTCATGAATATCACTAACAGTGGGACAGCTGACCTCAGACCTGAGACGTGTTGAGGACCTAGAACCTCCTCCAGGATCTTTAGAACCTCTTATGGTCCTTTCAGTTTCCCTTGAGGACCCCTGGAGCCCCCTCAGGGTTCCTGAGATCCTCTGAGAGTTGAGCTGTGTAAATCCTGACAAACGCCAGGTGAGAGGGAACAGCGTCCTCTGAAGGAGAGAGTGACTACATCATTTGTTTGACTGACAGCTGAATTCTGGGAAGTGTAGTGCAGAGACTCACAGTGATGACCTCAGTGTGTGTATGTGTGTGTGTTTACGTACAGTGAGTGCTGCAGGGTGTGTGTATCCGTCCAGGTGTGTGTGGCTCAGCTCAGTACTGCGTCCGTGGGTCATGTGACCGGGGCTGGGGTCGACAGGCGGAGTCTCATCGTCTTGGTAACGATACTTCTGCAGACACAGATGTGTTAGCATTAGCTGTTAGCTCTTCAATGGTCATCAAGGTTTCCAAATATGTTTTCACTGTCAACCTCCGAACTTCCTCCAGGACCTGAAACCGTCTCACTGTATCGGGGGGGGGGGCACACTAATCCACACATGGAGTCCCAGCGCCTCCTCAAGGACCCTACAACCTCCAAAAACCAGACCCTCCTCAAACCTTCTCCGGTACCTCCTGATCAATGTTGTCTCATCCTGTGAGAGTGGTGCAGCTAATCAATCAAAACCAATATTCACTTTTCATTGATCAGTGATTTATCCATTATAATCCCCTCAACAGCACTCAACATACAGAGCAGCACACTGACCACGACATCATCATCATCATCATCATCATCATCATCACACACACACACACACCAAGGTGACCTAAAGACTCATTTCTATTCCAAACCTCCTTCAGACCAGAGAGTTTAATGGAGGGAATAAAGGAATAAAGGAATGAAGGAATGAAGGAATGAAGGAATGAAGAATGAAGGAGGGATAGAGCGATGGGTGGGAGACAGGAAAAGTAAGAGAGGGACAAAATAAAGGAGGGAAAAAGAAGACAAGAAGAAAGAAAGAGAATGAGAAGCAGATATGGTGATGCGGTTGCTATAGTAACAAGAAGGCCCCAAGAACCTCCGTCGCATGGCAACTGACATCACCGGACAGAGGAGGAGACGGCCTCGATTCATAAAAGAGACATTTAAACAAACAAAAGCAAGGCGTTAGGTTTGACCTCTGACCTTTGGTCCAGAGAGGTTACGTGGAGGTCAGCACCTCTGACCTGTTCCCTCACCTGTCGTCACACCTGTCTGTGTCTGTCTGTGTGTTCTCTAACCCGTCAGTCAGATGTTGACCAGTTAAAGACCCACACAAACCAGTTTAAGTAAACAGGACCACTGGTGTCTATAGTCACACACCTATTAATAATTCAACACACACCCTGACCTCTGACCTCTGACCCCTGAGCTGTGACCTCTAACACAGTTAACCATCTCTTTTCAAGGTTATAGGTGAGTCTATAAAAACCTCAGCAGTGTGTTGACGTGTTGCTGGAAATCTGCCTCACATGTGTGACTGAACACCAGTACACCAGTAAACACCAGACTGAACCAGAGCTAAACACCAGTAAACACCAGACTGGACCAGAGCTAAACACCAGACCGGACCAGAGCTAAACACCAGTAAACACCAGTAAACATCAGACCGGACCAGAGCTAAACACCAGTAAACAGGTTGCTCAGGACGTATGTTGGGTTAAATCTTACTTGTTTAAATACGGGATTAACTGGTTTTACAGCCCAGTAACAATGCAACATGGATGACATCACCCCAATAACAATGAATTAACTGGTTTTCAACTGGTATTAGTCAAGCTTTTCTACACTGGTAGGTTAAAACAGACCTGAGCTAGTTCAACAAAACAAACACAAAGTAGTGTACAATCCAGGAAAACATCTGGATGTGTCTTCAAACTGGTCTGAAACAGTCTCAGATTATCTAAACTGGTGTGACACCAGGTTTTAATTGGTCAATGTGAACTTCACACAGGATTAAACTGGCAGGACACAGTGTCATGAATACAGAGATTAAAACAAGTTGAAAAGCAGAAGTCTGGTCACAGTGTGAGCTGAGGTCTAACTGGTCAAAAATATAACACATCTGTAAACACAACCAGTCTGAACTGGTCTGAACTGGTATGAAAACAGTTCAAGTTGGTCGACTGCAGTAAATGGGCAGTAAAACTGGTCTTGACTGGAGTCCACTAGACTAAATCTAGCCCACCACAGTTACTGATCTGGTCCAAGATCATCTACACTGGTCATCACTGGTATAAAACCATCCTACAACTGGTCTGAACTGGTTCTGGTTATGATGTGACTGGATTGGGTTTTTTCACTTGTCCAGTCAAACAGATCAGTCCAATCAGGAGTGAGTGGAGTCTGAGTACACAACAAGACTTCTGAGTGTGTGTGTGTGTGTGTGTGTCCATTAGCAGTACTGATGTAGCTAAAAATAGAAGACGCTATTTCTGATCTAACACATCCATCTCTCTCTGAGTGTGTGTAGAAAATAGAAAGACAAGTATTACACCAGTAAATGTTGAAAGAAACTGGGGATAAAAAAGGAATAAACACCAGACTGAACCAGAGCTGAAGACCAGTAAACACCAGTAAATATTAGACCGAACCAGAGCTGAAGACCAGTAAGTATAAAGAAGCTGTGTGAAAAATATCTATAATGTGTGCCAACAAAATAACTTGTTTTTGTGTGATTTTATTGGACAATACTGTCACTGAAGATTCAGGTGTTGTGGAAAAAGGCATATTTATTGTGTAAAGGATAAAATAAAATGATCCTAATATCCTTTAGACAACTGACAACACACATGTAAATGTTTATAGATAATGTGAAGCAGCTCTGACTGTCTGAACACACTGTTCTGTACCGACTGTCACCGTCCATCCTGCTCCATCACTTTAACACTGACACATTATAAAGATCGTCAGACAGCCTCAACCTCAGACTCTGACTCCTCAGACTCTGCCTCTTCAGTCTCTGACTCCTCAGACTCTGACTCTTCAGTCTCTAACTCCTCAGTCTCTAGCTCCTCAGTCTTTGACTCCTCAGTCTCTAGCTCCTCAGTCTTTGACTCCTCAGTCTCTAGCTCCTCAGTCTTTGACTCCTCAGTCTCTAGCTCCTCAGACTCTGACTCCTCAGACTCTGACTCTTCAGTCTCTAACTCCTCAGTCTCTGACTCCTTAGTCTCTGACTCCTTAGTCTCTAGTTCCTCAGACTCTGCATCCTCAGTCTCTGACTCTTCAGTCCCTAGTTCCTCAGGCTCTGCCTCCTCAGACTCTGACTCCTCAGGCTCTGCCTCCTCAGTCTCTGACTCCTCAGACGCGTGGGTATGAACATCCTGTCTGTGGAAAGATAGAGACATGTGCAGGCTAGTGAGTGAAAACATGAGGGAACCAGCAAACACTGGCTTTGATGGTTTATAAGACACATGGACACACACATGGTTTATGAGGACACATGTGTGAGCATCAGAATATAAATATAATATCAGGAAATATTCAGAAATTATTTGAGCTCAGTTGATATAAACAACATTAAGAATAAGTGTTTATGTCTCTGCTTCACCAGCAACAGTAGCACCAAGCTGAACAATGGCAGGATGCACCGTCCCTGTAAGTGTTTTGCTTCAGTTTCATGTCCACACCGAAGCTCTGGTTTCCCTTCTCCTTTGGATTTAGCAGACTAGAAGCTTGTTGATGCTGCTCTTGAACCAGTTTTCCTGGCCAAGTGCCGGTTCTTTGGCTTGAGATGTGAAGAACGGGTTCGAGATTAGGCCCCTGCTCTGAGCTGGCCCTTGAACTGCCTGGGTAATAAGGGGCAGATCAGAGTGACAGTGCACTTCATGAGTACAAGAAATGACCTGTTGCACTTTGGCTGCAGATCTGACGGATCAAATATCATGTTTTCCTTCATGTTTCAGGTGAAAAGTGACATTTTCAGTGTCATGTGAACATGTGAACTACATGTACGGAAACTACATGAGCCTCTTGACATGTGACACACTGTTTCCTCATGTGCTGAACTCAATATCCTGCTGGCTAAGGCTCTGCTAACAGCTAGCAACAAGCTGCAGCTAGCCTGAGCTACATGCTAATGTAACCACACACACACACACACACACACACACACGTGAAGAGAGAGAGAGAGACACAGGGTAGTGAATGAAAACATGACAGAAGCAGCAAGCACACACATGCATGAAAACACTGGCTTTGATAGTTTATGAGGACACATGTGCACACACATGGTGTATGAGGACACGTGTGTCCTCATACACCATGTGTGTGTGAGTGTGTGTTTTAGCGGATGCATGCAGGCGGTCTGCTCTTACCTTGGTGGTGACAATGCAGAGGCAGTCCATATCCACACACACACACACACACACACACACACACTCACACACACTCACACACACACATTTTCACACACACTCACACACTCATGCTCTCTCTCTCTGTCTCTCTCTTAGTCGCCCTCCCTTCCTCTCTCTCTCTCCTTATTCATCTGTCTATCCTCCCTCGCTCGCCCGCTCTCTCGCTTCTGCTATCCCTCCGTCTGTCAGCACCAAGCAAGAGAGAGAGAGAGAGAGAGAGACAGAGAGAGGGGGGCAAGCGAGCAGTGCAGAGGAGAGCGAGACAGATGAAGAAGAAGAGGACTGGTGTTTTTTTGGAGGGGGGAGGGGTGTATACCTCCTTGAGTCACTGGCTGGTTGATGAGAAAAAGACGGAGAGAGGTAGAGAGACATAGAGACAGAGAGAGAGAGAGGAGGAGGTGGGGGTTGGGCTCCTGTTGCCATGGTGTTATGCAGCTGTTGCCCCGGTAATGCTGCTGCAGCTGTTGCTAGGTGACAATGATGGGTGTTGCCATGTGATTAAGAGAGACACACAGTGAGAGAGAAAGAGAGAGAGAGAGAGTGTGTGTGTGTGTGTGTGTGTGTGTGTGTTCGCACCTGTCCAGGTGTGTGCTGTTGGCTTGTCGTTGTCTGGTTCTCACACACCGTCAGCTCGTAGAACTCCTGGATGTCTACACACACACACAAACACACACACACACACACACATTTTTCTTTTTAAGTTTCAGGTGTGTGATGAGTGATGTCATCCATGTTGCAGACCAATCATATCGCTCAAGCTCCACAGTGAAGTACAGTTGTGAGGTACTTGTACACATCTAAAGTAAGTGTTGTACTTTGTACTGCACTTATCTCCCAGCTGTAGTAACTGTAGTCACTGTATGGGACGAACATAAGGCTTTATTATAGATTACTGATCAGATCATAGATTATTGATCAGATCATAGATTATTGATCAGATTATAGATTACTGATCAGAGTATTGATTATTGATCAGATCATAGATTATTGATCATATCATAGATTACTGATCAGATTATAGTTATTGATCATATTATAGATTACTGATCAGATCATAGATTACTGATCAGATCATAGATTATTGATCAGATCATAGATTACTGATCAGATTATAGATTACTGATCAGTCTGAGATGTGGAAATATTAAACATTTTGTGTTTAACTTTGATGTGAGGTTTTTGTGATGTCACTTCTGAGTAAATGATGATGTCAGAATTAACTGAGGAACTAATCAGCACATTGATCATAACTGAAATAATCTATGCTTTCAGTTAAATGTAAGAAACTAAAACCTACACCAACTACAACATGTCATGCTGCTCATACACATGTAATACTTCATAATATTTATAATACTTCATAATACTTAGAATATTCAGTAATACTTTATATTTATAATACTTTATATATTATATATTATCAGTCAGTGAAGCCATTGTTGTACTTGTATTGCAGTATTTACAGTGTAGTATTAGTAATGAAGGAATGGAATCTGTTATCTGCCCAGACACATTGAATATTTGTGTATTTGAATATTTGAATATTAAATTGTAAGTTAAATGTAAATATAAGCAGACAGCAGCTTCCTGTTCATGTTGGTGACAGAACCTGTGCTGCTACAAACTGGAGTTAGTTATCAGTGATAAAGATTATTGATTGATTGATCAATGATTGATTGTTATCATATGATCTCACTGTGTTATTTGTTTCATTGTGTTAAATCATGTTGTTGTTGTTGCTGTTGTTGTTGTTTACTCACTGTCAGTTTTATTCTGAAACATCATGTCTGTTCTCACCTTCAACCTGTGAACCTGCTGAGATCAACCAATCAGAGCACAGAGTCACTTAATCCCTACACGTGGGTAAAGATCTCGTCCAATCACTGACCTGAATCCTCTGTGATGTCACTCTGATGACATCATTAAAACCAGATTAACATTTGGACTGTGGAGACCGCTGACCTGAGGTCAGTGCTCTGAGGTGGAGAGCTACTGGTCAACATATGTGTTCAATGTGTGTGTTTAATGTGTGTGTTTAACGTGTGTGTGTTTAATGTGTGTGTGTTTCATGTGTGTGTAATGTGACAGTGTGTGTTACCCAGCAGAGCCTGGAACAAGTCGCTCTGAAAAATGTTGAGCAGTTTCTCTGCGCGACCTTTGACCCCTTCAGTAGCTCCGGCCTGACAGGCCTCCATCACCTGCAGAGCGCGCTCAGTATCTGGGGAGAACAGAGACACAGGGTTTACTGGACTGTTGGACCCTGCTGGACTCTGCTGGACTCTGCTGGACCCTGCTGGACTCTGCTGGACCCTGCTGGACCCTGCTGGACTCTGCTGGACTCTGCTGGACCCTGCTGGACTCTGCTGAACCCTGCTGGACCCTGCTGGACCCTGCTGGACTCTGCTAGACCCTGCTAGACCCTGCTGGACTCTGCTGGACCCTGCTGGACTCTGCTGGACCCTGCTGGACTCTGCTGAACCCTGCTAGACTTTGCTGGACTCTGCTGGAGTCTGTTATGACTGATAGGGTTCAGAGGTGGACCAGCAGAGAAGGATACATCTTTATGAAACATGTGGTTCTAGAAATCTGGTGACTTCTCAGAGGTAACCGCTAACATGCTAACAGTGAGGTTCTGACAGTGAGGTTCTAACAGTGAGGTTCTAACATGCTAACAGTGAGGTTCTAACAGTGAGGTTCTAACATATTAACAGTGAGGTTCTAACATATTAACAGTGAGGTTCTAACAGTGAGGTTCTAACATATTAACAGTGAGGTTCTAACAGTGAGGTTCTAATAGTGAGGTTCTAACATATTAACAGTGAGGTTCTAACAGTGAGGTTCTAACATGCTAACAGTGAGGTTCTAACATATTAACAGTGAGGTTCTAACAGTGAGGTTCTAACAGGGAGGTTCTAACAGGGAGGTTCTGCTGGTTTTGGTTTTATCGTCTTTTGTCCGTCACAAAGAAACAACAGACTGATGTGAGGAGGAGCCTGTTTCTCCTCCTCTTTACTCCTCAGCTCCTTCAGTGTCAGAGGTTCAGGAGGTTTTGACCTGGAGCTGAATTCTCCACAGAGTCTCCTCCTCTCCACAACAAACAGATCAGCTGATCAGAGCCAGTAAAAACACTGAATCAAACTGTTTCACAGTTAAAGTCACTGATTGGTCGACGCTCTTCAGTGACACAGGACGTCTCTGATTGGCTGGAGCTGAGCTGTCTAACATTTCCTCAGCTTGTTTCTCTGATGACTTCAGGTCTAAAATCCTTCATCTGGTTCAGACAGAGCTGAAAACCACCAAGGAGGAGAACGAGGATCTGAACCATGAGACTTCAACCTGAGCTTCTGTCCGACAAACACAACAACCTGAGCAGACAGGATATGACATCACTGACAGGCCACCAATGAGACGGAGCGTTACCATGATTAAAGTCACAGATTTGAGGGAAACATTAGTGATGATGAAGATCAACAGTTTTAATGATCAGTACAGTCACAGTATCAGTTATCAATAGTAATCAATAGTATTAATGATCAGGAGAGTCCAGGTCACATGATCCAGTCTGACTGACACACAACACTCGGAGGTGAAACAGTGAGGGGCAGCAGATATGTTGACTCCACTGTCACTGAGCAGCAGTCAGAGGTCAAAGGTCAGAGGGCAACGACTCAGAAACAATTTAACAGACCAGGAAATGAAGAGGAAGAGGAGGCTGAGCAAACAAAACAAACAGAGTGGACACACAAACACACACACAGAAAATACACACTCACACACACACACACACACACACACACACACACACACTGTATATACACAGCTACACAATAAGAGACACACACTCCTGACACTGAGCAGTGAAACACTGATATCAGGTAACAACGTCTCACCTTCTCTTTTCAGCGGCATCTCGTCTCCTCTGATCCACAGAAATCCTCTTTAGGGATTTTACAAACGCTCAGGGCATGCTGGGTAATGCAGTCCTAATCCCACCACTCCCATCAGTCCACACAGATTACACACTGGAGTCCCGCCCCCTCCAGGGCTCAGACCACGTGATTGGATGATGCTGTTGTCTCATGACGGTTAATGAACACAACACAATGATTTTCATCTACAAGTCCAACCTCTGTGTGTGTGTGTGTCTGTGTGTGTGTGTGTGTGTGTGTGTGTGTGTGTGTGTGTGTGTGTCTGTGTGTGTGTGTATGTGTGTGTGTATGTGTGTGTGTGTATGTGTGTGTATGTGTGTGTGTGTGTGTCTGTGTGTGTGTGTGTCTGTGTCTGTGTGTGTCTGTGTGTGTATGTGTGTGTGTGTGTGTCTGTGTGTGCGTGTGTGTGTCTGTGTGTGTGAGCGTGTGTGTGTGTGTGTGTGTCTGTGTGTGTCTGTGTATGTGTGTGTGTGTGTGTCTGTGTGTGTATGTGTGTGTGTGTGTGTCTGTGTGTGCGTGTGTGTGTGTGTGTCTGTGTGTGTGCGCGTGTGTGTGTGTGTGTGTGTGTGTGTGTGTGTGTGTGTGTGTGTAAAAACTTCACACTATTACAGGGAAATAATTATTTAAAATCTTCCCAAACAAACACTTTTTATTTCTGATCTTTAATTTAAAGGCGTCAGTGAAGAATGTGAATCTGAGGATATTTTATATCTTGAATCTGAGCTTTAAACTGAATCTGAGGAGAAACATTAAGTAAATACAGATAAAGGCAGAGGACAATAATAATATTCAGAATGAAAAATATCATTAAAGAGAAATAATTATAACAATAAACAAGAACCTTTAAAGCAAACAGTAAAAATACATAACAAGGTCATAACCAGCACCTCCATTACACAGCCACCCTGCTCCAATCTGTCCCTCACAATAAACCAGGTGAGGAGGGAACTCAAGCCGAGGAGAGCAGCTGGTCCTGATGGCATCAGCTCAAGGCTCCTGAAGAGCAGACCAACTGTGCAGGATAGTTGAGCACATCTTCAACCTGAGCCTGAAGCTGGGGAGAGTGCCACAGCTGTGGAAGACATCCTGCGTGGTACCGGTGCCGAAGACACCCCGCCCCAAGGACCTCATGAGCTACAGGCCGGTGGCTCTGACATCCCACCTGATGAAGACCCTGGAGCGACTGGTCCTTGTTCATCTTCTGCAGCGATGAGCTCATCGCTGCACCCGCTTCAGTTTGCCTACCAGCCTGGCGTTGGTGTAGACGATACAACGATCCCTCTCTCACCTGGAGAAGGCTGGGACCACGGTGTGTGGACCACCACCTCACCACATGGATCCTTGACTACCTCACCAACCGGCCACAGCATGTGAGGATCCAGGACTGTGTCTGACCGGGTCGTCTGCAGTACAGGGGCCCCGCAGGGAACCGTTCTGGCTCCGTTCCTCTTCACCCTCTATACTGCAGACTTCTCCTACAACTCCACCAACTGCCACCTGCAGAAGTTCTCTGATGACTCTGCCATTGTCGGCCTCATTGCTGATGGGGACGAGAGAGTACAGAGAACTGACCCAGGACTTTGTGAACTGGTATCGGCAGAACCACCTCCAGATCAACGCGGGAAAAACCAAGGAACTGGTGGTAGATTTCCACAGGCACAAACACTCTCAAACCACCAGTGAACATCCAGGGAATGGACACTGAGATTGTGGACTCGTGTAAGTACCTGGGTGTTCACCTGAACAATAAACTGGACTGGACTGACAACACATGCTTTCTACAAGAAAGGACAGAGCAGACCGTACCTGCTCTGGAGACTCAGGTCTGTTGGGGTGCAGGCTCCTGAAGACCTTTTACGACTCTGTGGTGGCATCAACCATCTTCTACAGTGAGGTCTGCTGGGGCAGCAGCATCTCCACTGCTGACAGGAGGAGACTGAACAGGCTGATCAGGAAGGCCGGCTCTGTCCTGGATGCCCCCTGGACTCAGTGGAGGTAGTGGGCGACAGGATGATGGTGGTGAAGCTATCCTCCCTGTTGGGAACACCTCCCACCCTGTCAGGACAGTCTGACAGCACTGAGCAGCTCCTTCAGTGACAGGCTGCTGCTCCACAGTGTGTGAAGGAGAGATACCGCAGGTCCTTCCTTCCAGCTGCTGACAGACTTTACAACAAACACTGTGCACTGAAAAAATGATCCTGGCCTCTTTTAAATGTTACATGTTTTAATTAAGCTTATTCCATGGATTTAAATGTTATTTAATTCTTCTTATATAATATAAGAAATTCCAAAATGCACTGCCCACGTTTAAAACTGGTTAAATTTATTCAGGTTAATGTAGCTTGAAAATGTACATTTAAATTGGCCTGTTCGCACTATCTGCGCATGTCCGGACACAGTGGCGCCATTCCACGTGCTACAGCCGTTGCTGGTCCGTGTGCAGCTTGTTCAGCTGGACCGGGCCTCTGGTTTCAGTAAGTCAGCTTTTCATACTCATTGTTGTGTAGTTTTACTTTACCCGGGCTCTGTGTACACTTTAAAACATGTCTTGATAGAGAAAAAAGAAGTTACAGCTATGAGCTGTGTATTCTGACCGTTAAACTTCAGCTAGCTAAGTGTGGATGTACTGTTAGCTATGGCCATGTTAACATTACAAACAAGTTAACTTGACATTGCTAATATATTAAAAGCAATTCAATGTTCACTGTCCCGTTAAAAAAACTATGCAGAGAGTTTTCCACCGCAGTTCTTCTTGAATGCAGAGATGACAAATGATGGTGTCGAAGTCTGTTTCCCCATGGGAATGTTTGTCAGTGTCTTAACGCCAGGGAAACGCTGTTAGATGGGGAAACAGACTTCGGCACAGTCCTCTGCCCAGAATGGCTAGCCAGGGTTATCAGGTCTGTTTGTGGTGAGTCTTTCGGAGTTCATTAGTTCATGAGTTTGGTAAATCCGGTTTAACCTGCGGGATTTTCTGAAGGCTCCCGTCACGTGTTTTGCTGTCGGAGGAAATAAATTCATGACGAGTGAAAACAAGTAAGTCGAGTCTGACGACGTCTTCTATGCAGAAACGAAACAGGGAAAATGTCGGCCAACAATAACGTCTGCCACAGATGAGCTCAAAAGACCCCCTGGAAAGTGGTGTGAGAGGAAATGATTTAGAGAGAGGACCAGGGTGAGAGGAAATGATTTAGAGAGAGGACCAGGGTGAGAGGAAATGATTTAGAGAGGGGACCAGGGTGAGAGGAAATGATTTAAAGAGGGGACCAGGGTGAGAGGAAATGATTTAGAGAGGGGACCAGGGTGAGAGGAAATGATTTAGAGAGGGGACCAGGGTGAGAGGAAATGATTTAGAGAGGGGACCAGGGTGAGAGGAAATGATTTAGAGAGGGGACCAGGGTGAGAGAGGAATCGAGCCGCTACAGTAACTCAGCTGATGAGTGGCTCCATCCGCTGGGACAGTGAGCAGCTGACAGACGTCTAACCGCGCAGACATGTTAAGTTTCCACAGACTAATACATTGTCAAATGGCTATGGGAGGATGAGACAATCGCAGTTCAAACAACAACCTGTGTTGCTGTCATCATGGTAGTAATCCAGATGTGGAAATGCATAGTTTGTAGTCACATAACCTCACATTTTCTTGGGAGGACCGCCAATCCCCTCAACCATCCTTCATTTCTTGTTCTGGTTTCATCACAAATTCTAGTATGCTAGTTAACCAAAGTACTCAAAGGTATTTTGACTGTCATTAGCTCAGCTCTTAAAAACATCATTGCAGAAGAAATCAGTGATGTAGGATGATGTACCAAACAAATTAATTATGTTGGTGCTACATTTATTCATGTAATGTTACTGTTCAGGTTGATTTCTGTTCTCACACTAATACATGTACCGTATTTTCCAGACTATAAGGCACTTAAAAGCCTTTAATTTTCTCAAAAAACGACAGTGCGCCTTATAATCCGGAGCGCCATATATATGGATTAATTCTGGTTGTGCTTACTGACCTCGAAGTGATTTTGTGTGGTACACGGTGCTCTGTCAAAATGTTTCAGTACGACTTTGGTAAACTACAAAGCCGCACCGCTTGCAGCATTACAGCTACCGTAGTCAGGAGCGTCGCGGAGTAATACATACTGTGCTTCACCATAATATTACAGTGTGTGTGTATAAGGACCTATAAGGAGTTATTGTGAATAAGCTAACGTTTGATTTAGTGGTATCAGACTGTGTTTTTTTACGTGTTACAACTGAACAAGGTTGGGAGTTATTGTGAACGCGTTTAATAAAGTTTGACTTATCTGACTGTTTTGTTTCGCTTAATGCGTCTTATATATGAAAAAAGTTTGAAAATAGACCATTCATTGACAGTGCGCCTTATAATCCAGTGCGCCCTATAGTGCGGAAAATACGGTAGTTAATATAGAATGAATAGAATAGAATTCAAACACCTTTATTTGTATTTCTGTTCTTATTTTGCAGGGTTTTCCAGTATCTGATCTTGAACCCCTAAGGGGACCTTACATTGTTTGGGTAAGTGCATTTAATAAACAAATTCCTCACAGCTACACTAATCTCATAAGTCAGTCAGTTTAAACTTTGTTTGAAAGGATAGCTTCATAAATATGCCAAGGATGAATATTCTGTAATTGTGTGGGATCATGGATTGTAAGCACACCTTTGCTGCTTGATGCTTTGTACATTACATCATCATCATCATCATCAGGTCGCCATAGGTTGGTTTACTCCCAGGTTCTCCTAGGTGTTAATTAGAACAAGGCTGCCTGCACACAATGAGTGGTCAGAGTTGCATTTGCTACTCGATTGGACAGAATGGTACCAATACCTTAGCTTAGCACCATTTTGTTATATAATTCAGAAGAGCTGTTATATGGTGCCAAAAAGGCAGTATACATAGCCTTTTTGGCCTTTTGCTAGGTATGATTCTGTGTCTTTGTTTTCTCCATAGGACAGTAATGGCTAATGGCAAGACAATTAAATTAGCATCTGTTGACAGCCTTACTCTTCATCCTTTTAGTAAATTATTGGGATTTTAATACGACATTTCTTGCCCCAAAATACAAGTTATATTAAACAGAGATATTTTTTCTTTGCATTACAGTGTATAGCCTTTTAATCAAAGTTGCCCCTGAGGTGACTGTAAAACACCATCAGTAATGTTTGGGGTTTTTTCTCCACTTTTCTCTCTGTTGTTTGTCTAGTTTATGTGGCAGTGTAAAGACTGTGGTGCTGAAGTGTCTAGACGATCAGAACTTCTTAAACATCACAGACTAAAACATAGTCATTTTGGCCGTGGCCATCATATTAAGTGCATATATCCTGATTGTCCATGCACTTGTAAGACTTGGAATTCACTTTTGACACACTTGTCAAGGAATCATAGCAGTACCTTAAAGCACTCTGACATATTTACTACATTTTCCTGTCATTTATGTGGCTGTAGTGAACTTGCAACAGAGCATGATTATTTTGTGCACATAAGCCATCATCTGAAAAACAACGAGACAGTTACTTGTATGTTTAAAGGCTGTGAATACAAATCCAATGTATACAGCACCTTTAAGTCACACAAAAGTTGGAAGCACAGCTTACATTCATTGGTGGATTTTAAGGATGATGTAGTCCAAGGAACTTCTGTAACTGAAATTGGAGAGCCTGGTATTTCAAACAATGAGCAATTCTGCGACGAAAGTCAGTCTGATGATGTTGATTTAGATACATCAAAGGATCAGCCCGACATAATGCAACAAAAACTTGCAGCAATGTTATTAAAACTAGAAAATATTTTTCATGTGCCAAGTGCTGCAATTGATGAATTGCTGGAAGAACTTCAGTATTTGTTGAGCACCGCATCTTTGTGCAGTACAACAAATGTGATACAAGACACACTGAATAGTTACAACCTGCAAGTTGACCAGTCAGTCATTAAAGAACTTGCATCAGCTCTGTGTACATCTAATCCTGTGTACAAGTCAATTGGTAAAGGCTGTCCTTTGGCAACATGCTTTAAGCGCAAGAAATACTACAAAGACAATTTTAAAGTTGTCGAACCAATAGAATATATTTTGGATGAAAAAGGTAAAAGAACACTGCAATATGTTCCGGTATTGAAGGTTTTGCAGCAGCTTTTCACTGATGGTCACATTCTGAACAAAGTGTTAGATAGTAGTCTCATATCAGAAGAAAGAGGAAGAGAAGTGATATACAGGTCTTTTAGAGATGGTTTGTTTTTCAAGGAAAACAGTTTTTTATCAGGAGGTGAGTTGCACGTGTTACCAAATTTGTACGTGGATGATTTTGAGATTTGTAATCCACTTGGCACATCTCGTAAAAAGCACAAGATCTGTGCTGTTTATTGGAATCTCAACAATTTGCCACCTGGTTGCCATTCCTGGTTGTCTTCCATTTGGCTTTACTCTGCAGGTCTGAAGATGCGAGGAGTTATGGATATGAAAAGGTCTTAGAGCCCTTGTTGCAGGATCTTGTGACTTAAAGTCAAGGTATTTTTATTGCACATCTTGGAGATTTTGTTAAGGACACAATACAGTGTGTCATAGACAATTTGGCAGCGCATGGAATTTCAGGATTTATTGAGAATTTTGTAGGTGAATACATTTGCCGGTTTTGTGTGGCACAAAAGTCTCAAATTCAGGAGAAGGAGGTGAGTTCAGGTGCATTTGCTCTCAGATGCAAAGAGATACATGAAATGCATGTTAGTTCAGAACAGGGCAGTGCAAAACCATGTTACGGTGTTAAAACGCAGTGTGTTTTCTCCGCATATCTTTCTCATTTCAATGTTTGCACTGGCTATCCTCCAGATGTTGCCCATGACATCTTTGAAGGCATATTACCAGTTGAGTTGGCACATTGCCTAAATCTGTTAATTTCAAAAAATATTTTACACTTGTCAATCTCAATGAGTCCATTCTGAAATTTTCTTACAAATGGGCAGACAAGAGTAACCGTCTTCATGCTATTCCTAGGACATTCATGCTGAACAGAAGTATTGGAGGAAATGCTCACAAAAATTGGAGTCTTTTAAGATTCCTTCCATTTTTGGTTGGACAGTTGGTGCCCCCAGATGAGCCAGCTTGGCAGGTCATTTTGGACCTTAAAGATATTGTTGAACTAGTTGTTGCGCCAGTACACAGCACAATCAATTGCTTTCCTTGAAGCCAGAATCTGTGACCACAGATGTAGGTTACAAGAGGTGTTTCCGGGTGTAAAGCTGTTACCGAAACATAATTTTGTGGAACATTATCCACAGATGATCAATTTTTTTGGTCCACTAGTCGGTATGTGGACAGTGAGGTTTGAGGCAAAGCACAGTTTTTTTTAAGCAGGTTGTTCGCCACACACGCTGCTTTAGAAACATCAGTTCATGATGGCATATCACTTGGCGTCAACCACAACCGGAAAGTATAGCTTGACTGTCTCAGCTGTCTCAACTGTCTCTGTTGACATTTTGCATCAGGATGTACAGAAGGTTTTCAAGCTAAAATACCCTGATATTACTCACATTCAGCTCACAAAGAATGCATCTGTTAATGGAGTGAACTACAGGAATGGCATGATTGTTGTATATGGCTCTGCTGGTGGCTCGCCTGAATTTGCAGAAGTTGTCCAGATGGTTGTTGTGGAGAAGAGCTTGAGCTTCATTGCTAAAGAGTTGAGTGCTTGGTATAGGGAGCATTTTAGGGTGTTTGAGTTATGTCCTACATCACAAGTCTCCCTCATTCAACTTGGTGCCTTGGTAGACACTTAAAAGATTCATACATACACAAGGTTAGATCATGGTAATGTTGTATGTTGTGTTCATGTGTTCCATGAGTTCATACACTAATACACATGGTAACAAGAGGGCTACCTAAAATTTCTAACATGAAGACTAATATTGTTTTTAATAAAGAGAAAAAAGAATCCTTATGAGAATTTTCGGATGGAAGATATCCAGTTCTCTGACAAATTACCCTCATGTTGCCATTTATACTAGAAATATGTATGTTAAGGAATACATACGTGATTAACACAATGAAAACTAACATTCAAATCTGTCAGATAAAATATATTATAATAAAAGGACGAACTGCAACACAAGGCACAAAAATCAAAACACCTTCAGGGTTTTTTGTTGGTATGCGAACACAAAGAAAGACAATAAATTGTGGTTTAACTGCACAATAAAATTATGTTGCAGTATGTTCCTACTCTACCTCACTCCCTAAAAAAAAGTTATATTTAAGTGACAACAGTGCCAAATATCAATTTAACAACATTTTATTTTTTCTCCTTTAACAATTAGATTGAAGAATGGCAGAGTCATCGTAGAAGACAGTGACTTTAGAAGACTTGATCTCCCTTAAGGAATGCCAAAAACTTTGACGGAGTTACACAATACAATTCGCCAAGCATTTGGAATTGAAAGAGACTTTCGTATTCAGTTCATGAACCCTGACTTCAATAATGAGTTCATGAACGTTATGTCGGTACAAGACATTCAAGACAGAAGTACAGTCAAGCTGGTGTACATGCCAAATTATGTGGATATGAGTCCATTGTCTTCGAAGCAGAGTGCTCCAAGCACTCCTGGGTCTTTTGGAAGTCCAGTAAGCATTCAAACAACTCACATTGTGTCGTCATTGTCCTCATCAGACTCAGATAACACCACCATTCTGTCACATTCAGACAGCGAGCTGAGAGCACATGCATGGCCATATAAATTCACTATTCCTCGATTTCCATATGATGTAGAGGTGCTGCGGTGGAAATGAGAACTTCAGAGAACCTGGCAATAGACTGAAGATTTCTCCAGGGCTGAAGTCTGACATCTTAGAAAAGCTAGCTGAGGAGGTTTTCTTCTATACAGCATATCCACAAAATCACCAAACAGATGAGGTAGCAGGGGCACTAATCAAAAAATTTCCCTGTTTGCAAGAGACATCTTCTACTGGTTACTATGCCTGGATGATTAGTCTGAAATACAAAATGGCTAATTACAGGACAAAGATGTGAAACATTGGCTGTCCTGAAGTGACTTTAAATGCTTTGAAAAACAAAGCCAACGATGAATGCCTTCCAGCCAAAAATATAAAGAAACCTAAAAAGGCTGAAGTCAACTATTGTCCTTCACACCCTGCTGGGGAAACAGATAAAAGTCTAGAAAATTTGAGAGCCGAACTTCTGAATGACGTCAAACAAAGGAACAGTGCATCAACTGTGAGAGAGAAGATGGCAAAAACATTCTCCTACCGAAGAAGAGAGGTTGTGCAGGGAAATCCAGCTGCCAGAGGGTTCAAAGCCAGGTGGCCTGCACTTTTCCATGTTGATGAGGTAAAGACACAACTGTGCCTCTTCTCATTGTGTCATTTCACTGCATAACTTAAAATGTGAAGACTAATGGGGTGGTGTTTAACTCAGTTGGTAGAGCACCCGCCCCATGTGTTAAGTCCTCACTGCAGGCGGCCCTGGTTCGAATCCCGTGCTGGGTGGCTCTCTCCTGTGTGTCATTCTCCCTCTCTCTGCCTCCCATTTCCTCTCTCTCTCTAACTGCCCTGTCCAATAAAGGCATGAAAAGCCAAAAAAATAATAATAATAAAAAAAGACTAATAAGGTAAAATAAAAGGTGACAAATATTTGAAAAAAATTAATCCCCTGTAGAGAAAGCAGTGCTTGGTGCTGCAATTTGAATACTATGCAGTAATTCATTTTGGCCATTTGGGGGCAGAAGACCTTCACAGCAAGCTATGAACAGAACCTCTGACGCATAAAGTTGATATAGTGAATGTGTATAGCAAACAGTTGCCCGTTTACTATGCACATTCAGCAGGTACAGAGCATTCATATAGAGAGTTGTTTGTGTCCATGATGTACTACATGCAAGTCCAATATTCACTCTGTTTTTATACCATTTGCATGTTTTTCCACATTACATCTTGTCACTTATCTTTTCAAGAAAAAAATTTGCTAGGTTTAAATAAGTATATATTCTTCAAATGCAGTGTTGATTTCGCCTCCTGGATTAACAGCTTTAAATTGACTAAAATGTTCTGCATACTAATGCATATGCTATGGATATAATCTTAGTTGATGAAGAGGTCAAAATTAGAATACATCCTTTTAATGGGATACATTATCTCCAAAATATTCTTACACCAATGACTGAACAAAGTGTTCTTCTGTCATTTTCTTCTGTGTATAACAGATAAATGCCGAGTTCCAGCGTATTACAATGCTTCCACTTGAGTCAACCTTCATGTCACAGTTGGACAATCTTTCACCCCAGCTGACATCCGTTTTCCAGAAGAAGAGGGGTGTTTCTGGCCAGAAACTAGCCAAACATCTAAAGATCTTACAAGAGGTAAATATGTGTATATAATGTTGTATAAAATTTTTCATATACCCACTTTCACAGTTACTGTTTTTGTGTATCTAGTACCAGATGAATGCCCATTTTGCCTCAGTAATGGTCTGGATTATCTGCAAGGTGCAAGAAATATTTCTAAGGAAACATTATGGTCTTATTGAGGTAATAGTGGCACATGGACTACAGAGGCAGACTTCTGATCAGAAAGGTACCAATTCAGTCATGGTTTCTCAGGTGGGGGACAGTGAAAGTGCAACACCTGCCTTGAGCAATGTGTTTGACAATGCTTAGGTCAGTGGCCAGCAGATCAAACTGGATGTACTAAGCACTTACCTGTAAAGAGGACGACATTGTTGTCAGTGAATATTCCTGAATAAATAAAGTTAAAACAGTGCTTTCATCCTACACATTCATGCCTCTCACTTTAGTTAAAGAAGGAAGCCCACTTAACCGTATGTTTCACTTGATATTGGACTATATAAATAAGAATTGACTTGACAAAATTGATTGGAAGTCAATGTATACTTTTTAGGTTACCACAGGTTGGAAAGTTCAAATATTTTTGTAGCTATTTATGTGTGTATTATCTGTATTAATCAATGGAATCCCTTTACACAGGCTACGAGTGATGTTAATCACGAAAGGGCAGCAGTCCTCAAGGCACTTTGTGTCTACCTTGGAGAGGATGATGGACATCTAATTCGGGAGTATATGGTAAGTCAGTGTAAATGCTTTTTCTAGTTAGATGTACTGTGACTTATATAAAATGTTTTAAGATTTTAAAGTCACCTGCCTATTACTTTTTGCCATGGCGCCGTGGATGGCTGCCTCGGTGTGTTGGTGCGCACTTTTTTGCCTTATTTTCTTTATAAATTCATATATTATAAATTTCTGCCTTGGTTTCCAGAGCTCTTTCACCAGAGAAGAGCTCATTAACATCAGAGAAACAACTCCAGAAGATTTTTTCCACCTTTCTCGACTCACCTGTGGGATTATTGGACATTTTGGTCAGAGGTCACTGACCGTTGCTCTCGCAGTGAAACGCCGGAGGAGAGGAAAACGTGCCGGTGCGCATGCGCGTCTCCGCCGGCGTGGACTCCGCACACCTCTCCCAGGTATCTTTCTCTCCAACGTGCGTTCACTGCCCAACAAGCTGATGAACTTCAGCTACTGGTGCAGAAGAACAGAGACTTTTCTTCATCTTCTGTCCTGTGCTTCACGGAGACGTGGCTGTGTGGATGGTTCCGGACTCTGCGCTGGAGCTGGCCGGCTTCCAGCTCTTCAGAGCGGATCGCGACACAGAGCTGTCCGGCAAAACCAAAGGTGGAGGAAACAGTGGCTGGTGCAGAGACGTGACAGTGATCCTGCAGCACTGTTCTCCTGACCTGGAAACTTTCATCATAAACTGCAGGCCCTTCTACTCCCCCCGTGAGTTCACCTCATTCATCCTGGTCGGTGTTGACATCCCACCACAGGCCACAGCAGATACTGCGTGTGGAGCGGACCAACCCAGACTCCTTAGTTATTGTCCTTGGTGACTTTAACAAAGGTGACCTCAGTCATGAACTGCCCAAATACAGACAGTTTGTTAACTGCCTGACCAGAGAGGGGAACACTCTGGACCACTGTTACACCACAATCAGTGGAGCTTATCACGCCGTCCCCCGGGCTGCACTGGGCCACTCTGACCATGTCATGGTCCACCTGATTCCCACATACAGGCAGAAACTAAAACTGTGTAAACCTGTTGTTTACAAGAACCTCCAAGAACCTCCAACTGCACCAATCACCAGAACAAATTCCTTGTATGTGGAAACATACTTGGCAATAAAACTGATTCTGATTCTGATTCTGATTCTTATTACAAGTCATTGGGTCTTGTCATGGGAAATTTTGGTATAACTCGTGTGCCAATTCAAAACTGTGCAACCAAAGACCGTGTGTCTATTTCTGATGAAGTTTTGAAGTGACCTATGTATACCTTTTGTGGTTGTGCAAGAGACCTCTGTGTGAACTGATGAAGAACACATGTAGACAATATATGTAGATGCCTTTGCCCTTCTTTTAATGATAAGTGCTGCTCATTTGTCCCCTGTGGAGACAGAGCTGTGAGTTACAGTGACATTGTGTTGGCCCTGGGTAACATCTTCAGGCCACTCACTCACTGACTGTACTGCTGTTCGGTTGTGTTTGTGTGACTCCATTCATGAATGTTTATTAAAACTCAAGAAAGACAGCTGACGCGTGATGATCTTCTTTTTCAATTCTTTATTGAACAAGGTAATATTTTTGCCACCACAAATTTGGCGACCACGAAGGGACTCCATCCGTGAGCGGATTCCGGGACCTCTGGACTGAGGGTGTTAGAATGTGCACGCCAAGGGCCAAGCTCTTGGAAAACCTCTAACTCCCCCAGAAAAGGAAGGTTGAGAGGAGGGCCTGACGTCTGGAAAAACGGAGTCCTCTCACTGTTGGGATCCAACGAACTTGGTGGCTGCAAAACGTCTTGCTGCTTTTCTGAGAGTTTTTTTTTGGTGGTGTGGACCTAGGTAGTGAGAGGCCTGACTGCGCAGAAGCTTCGCTCCTCTACCTACTAATTAAAAGTAGAGTCAGCAGACGTGCCGGGCACCGGTTTTTCCCCAGGAAAAAATTAAAAAGGGTGTTTGAGGGAGCGGACTGGCCCAGTGCAGTGAAACTGGGCGCCTAGATTGGGAATCTAGGAACCTAGATCTGGGATCTAGGGGGTAAATTGGAGGGCCTTTAAGCCTCTAAAAAGGCTGTTGTTTGTTTTTGTTTTGGCTTAACATTTTTGACTGTCTAAGGAGAATTAAATTCAATTGGAATTTGCTAAAAAAAATTAATCTAAGAGTAAAAAAAAACAAAAAAAAAATGCTTTTTTTCAGCGTTCCTGTGCATCCTGACAGTCAATTTTGGTTTGCCTTTTGTTTTGATGGGAGAATGTACATGTTCACCCTTCTGTGTCAGGCTTATTGGGAATCTCCAACGATTTATAACTCTGCTCTGAGGGACAGTTTGGAGACTCTGGTGTTGCCAGAGGGAAGGGCTTTGTTGCAGTATGTTGATAATATTTTGATTGCAAGTGAGACCAGAGAGGGATGCGTTAAAGCTACTCTGGCTCTTTTGACCCACTTGGCTGAACAGGGGCACAAAGCCAGCCTGTCCAAACTGCAGTTTGTTGCCACAGAGGTCACATTTCTGGGTCATGTGATCTCCGCTGAGGGAAAAGCCCTCTCATCAAAGAGAATTGAAGCAATTCAAAAAATTCCGAAACAGGTGATGTCATTTTTGGGCATGACCGGCTATTGCAGACAATGGGTCACTCATTATGCTGAAATTGAGGCACCATTAGCAGCAATCGCTCATGGAAAAGGCCTGAAAGCATCAGACCCTGCACCTGGACTGTGGAGGCTGAAAAAGCTTTCATTGACTTGAAGATGACTTTACAGACACCTCCGACACTTGCTTTACCTGACTGCTCAGATGTACCCATTGATAATGTTTTCGATCTCTTTGTTGATGGTTCTGCTTCTAGGGATCCAGACACGGGGAAAAACGTTGCAGGTTTTGCCGTTACAACTCCATGTCTGACAGACACACACCTGCTTTTTAGATCCAGCTGCTGATTTTTCCAAACCAACTACCATTGATATCTCTCTGATAGATTTTTGCTCTTTTGAGCCTCATTATTATCTTCTTTACTTGCATGGTCACTTCTTCACTCCTCATATTGACAGACAACTCTACCTAAATTTAAATGGCAACTCTCAAATCTCAGTCAAGTCTGGGCACTATGTGTTAACAGGGCTATATCTCCCACAGTTATTTCTGTATTGATGTAAACTGGCTCAAATTAAAGCTGCGACTCTGCACTTTAATGTAGTATGCATTATTTTATTTCAAACAGAATGTGCTGAAGCTCAGAGCCTAAAGAACAAAAACTGTAACTGTTCAAATACTTCCGGTCTGAACTGTATGTCAAAACCCAACAATTTCCATGGGATGTACTTATTTTTCACAGCTGTACAGAACTCTGGGTTATTTTTCTGTAGTCAACGTATAGTGTAAATCAACAACTAGTAGCTAGATTGTGTTAATCCACAAAGTAAATATGGTAAAATTACTGCTTCTTTGGCGTGTCAGTAATGGGCAATACTCTATTT
Source organism: Trachinotus anak (assembly GCF_046630095.1). Classification (NCBI taxonomy): domain Eukaryota; kingdom Metazoa; phylum Chordata; class Actinopteri; order Carangiformes; family Carangidae; genus Trachinotus; species Trachinotus anak. The sequence continues at coordinate 10,740,282 of NW_027273874.1, read as the reverse complement.
TACTACATTTGGTCCCAAAGCTTCATGTCAGTGATGATTGTTTATCATCAAGTATATGGAATTCAAATGTTTTCCTTTTCCTCTGATTTTCTTTAAATATACAGGACATCGAAGCAGATGACATCCAGAGGGACATGCAGAAGACAACCATGAGCATTTATGTCATCAACAAGGAGGGCGGAGAAAATGGACATTATGATGACATTGGAATTTTTGTTGACGGAGTGATCATCCTGGACAACATTGGAGGTGCAGTCCAAGCTTGTGCAGTGATTCTTGGAGTAATCTATGCACTGAACCTGGCCTACCCCAAGGAGCTGAGATACTATTCATTCAAGTTCATTCAAAAAGTGCTCCTGCGAATGGATGGGGAAAGGCTTTCTCCCAGAGTCCTTGGACAACAAAACAAAATCAGTGTTGGACTGTAGGAATTCTTCAACCACACTTGTAAACACAGTTAAGCTGCTTTGTTGTATTGATTATGTTATATCAAATGCAGCTTCAGAAGGTGTTGCAAGTAAATGAGCAAGATGAGGAAACAAGTGTGTGCAGGATTGAAGTATTTACACAACCACTTGTTAGGACAGTACACCTAACATATATGAGGGAATATTCATTTGAAATGAAAACTGTAACACTCAGCAAAGACGTGTTTGCAGTGTATTGAAATCTCAGTCAGGCCATCTGTGTTTGTTGTTTCCTAGCTGTGGACAGTTCTGGTACGGTTTGGTTTTTGTTAATGAGTGGTACTGGAACATAATTTATGTTCTTGTGTTAATTCTTTTTAATAGATGGTAACAGGTACATTTTTTTTCAAAGATGTTAAGCAACTCAAGAAAGGTTTACCACTGAGTTACATTACAGGAACTTGTTTGGGAAAACAAAAATTGTGCTCTGTCTGGTCAGGAGGCTGCACTTAGGAATGTATAATTTTTTATTATGTATTTTATGTGAACAGAACCTGAGCAACAGCTTTATTTTTTCCATTTAAAAGCCTTCTCATGTATCTGATTATAGAGGGTAAGAGAGTAATGAGTATAACATTTTATACACTCAAAAAAGTAGCAAGTATATATGCTGGTTCTTGGTTATTGTACTTGGACATTGTTAAATGTTTAGGGACAAAATAAACAATTGTTAAAACACATTTTGTGGTTTTCTCAATTTTCAATTTATTGAAACTACTAATGATGTAAATGTTTAATTAGATCAACTTAATTTTAATATGTAATAATTACAGAATTTAATTGATCTAAATGTACAATAGAAAAATGGTTAATAGTAACAAAGTATTTAAGTATATTTAACATGAGTTTAGTTGGAATTACTAAGGAAATTAGACTAATATTTACTCAAAGTTGTTGAGCTAAAATTACAAAAATAGAACATTTAAAAATGATTTATACATTATAAGTACAGTCAACTTAAAAATTATATCTGGATTTAGATATATTTATTTCGTGCAACCACTTACCATAAAAAAATTAAGTAAATTCAACAAAACATTTTTTCGGTGTGCTCAGTAACCACACACACACCAGAAACAGACAACTCACCACCCTAACAACCTCATGCATTAGCTACTGCTGTTGTAAATATGTCATTTTTTGTAACTATATATTTAGCACATCATTATATTGTTATTATTTATTGTTCTAAATATTTGTTATTGTTTCTTTGCAGCTTTCTTTCTCTGCACTGCTGCTGTAACATTGAATTTCCCCACTGTGGGACTAATAAAGGATCTTTCCGCTCCACACCGCCCCCCTGTGGGGAAAGCTCAGACTGTGGCTGCAGTCATGTGACCTCTGACTCCACTGACGGCTCGCTGACCCTCTGTGGACTTGGTCTCTGTGGGGATGGGGGGTCAGGTGGACACTAAGGTCCAGGTCTCAGTCCTTCTGTAGAGCTGCTTGATCCAGCTCAGACTGTGTGAGGTCATCACCAGGGTTAGGAGGACTCAGCTGGACCCCATATGAAGCCCCCCCCCCACTCCAGGTACAGGTGCTGCATCAGGAACATGGCACACTTCTTCTTCGCCTGCTCAGGCAGGTTCAGGTGGGTGGAGCCTGACTATGTTAAAAATAACTTGGATAAACATCTCACAGCTTCTCTCCACAGTTTCTCTGCAGCTACGTGGATGACATCAGGACTCTGTGGCCGCTGACATGTGGTCTGATTGGTCAGGACTGAGGGTCAAGCACATCAAGGGTTCTCTGAAGAACAACAGAGAACCATAATAGACACGCCACATGTCCTCGGGTCACGTTAAAACCATCAGGTACAGGTGAGACAGGTACACAGAGACCTGCAGCATGAACATGTGCAGGTGAGGACTTCACTGCTCTGCACAACAAACACACAACCTCTCACAGCAACGTGTGTTCATCAGAGGCACACACTGAACTACACATATACACATATACACTCATGTTAATCGATGCTGATGCAAAACCACATAAATTCATCGGCCTCAGAGGAAGCTTCTGACCAAACTGATGCTGGATCAGTGAGAGGGTGGATCCACTGTGAGGTCCTGTGGTCAGATCCAGCAAAGAGAGGAGATGATGCTTCACTCTTTTTTTGTCTCCACAGTGTTTTGTTGTGTTTACACAGTACGTGCTGTGTTTGTGTTGTAGAATATATTCTGTTCAGCTCCTGTGTGGATGATTGGACTGTTGCTGATGGTGGAGACAAATAAACATTCATCACTATTGCCTCGTGTGTTGTTGTCAATATATTCATGTGTTTCAACCAAACTATACTATATATCATTAAAGTTGAAGTGTTTCAGGCTGATCAGCGTGTAACTGGTTCACACTGGTTCTTATGAACCATGTGGTTTTTGGAGGTTTCCTGTCCCACACTCACATGACCACAGTGTGAAACTATAGCTCTGCTGACAGCAGCTGCTCTGAGGCTGCAGTCAGTGATCAGCTGTGAGGCCTGGTTCTTCCTGTCAGACTGACCAATCAGCTCTCTGCTCTCTGCCACACAGGAAGCTCAGATGTTCACTTCACCTCAGACTTCACCTCTGTCTCTGCCCCTGCATCAGCGGCAGCTTCACCTCAGGAGACGTTTATATCAAATGCACCTGAAGTTCCCACCTGTCAGAGGTCTGTGTGGAAGAAGATGAAGATGAAGATGTCCGTGGTGATTGTGATTCACCTGTACGGTAAGACACACACACACACAAACACACACACACACACACACACACACATACACAGACATTGGTTGTGTGCGCCATGTTTGTCTCATGTTGTGGTGAAGTCAGTTTGTTGTGTTTGTTCACTTGTAGCAGAGTTTGTCTCGTTGTGTCTAAACTCACACACACCTGAGAGAAACATCTCACCTCTGTTTCAAAATAAAAGTCTGATATTCAAACCTGACACATGCTCCACTGCTGTCTATATAATGTGTGTGTGTGTGTGTGTGTGTTACAGTTGTGTGTTATATTGTGTGTAACAGTGTGTATCAGACTGTGTGTGTTAACATGAACAGCTGTTAAACTCCTGGTGGATTTAGTAGAAACGTCTTCTTCTTCTTCTTCCTGATGTAACGTCTCTGATGTTCATAAAGAAAACAACTAACAACAGTGAAACACAACTTCCACCTTCAGTAACTGACAAACATCAGGACGTTTAAATCCAGGTTTGGCTGCTGCAGAGAAACATGGAGGCACAGTTTGATCAGGAGCTTCAGGGGGGCTCTGCCACAGACATCTGCTGTCTGCCTGCTCAAACTGGGGTCCATCTTTTCTTTGTACTTCCTCTTCTTCATCACCATATATGGGCTGTAGGAAGCTGCCTGTGATCCTCAGTGTCTCTGGTCCTCAGCTCTGTGTTGTGTATCACCTGTCTGTGGAGGTGGGCTCAGTCGGCCCCGTCAGGACCTGCATGTAGCACAGCACCACTGCCCCACCTGCACCATCCATAGCGACCTCCAGCTTGGCCTGTGATTGGGCGATCCAGTGCCTGAGTTGGCACATCATTGGTTGTTCCCTCCTCAGCCTCTTCCTGCATTAATAGTGACGGTGTGGTGAAGAACGGTGAGTGCTGTGTCGGTGTTGGTCTGTGGTGGAACACTGTTACACAATGACAACAGAGGAGATGTCCCTCGGGGCCGACACCTCTGACCCAGGTGTTTCAGGTCCAAGACCCAGGTCACTTCCTCCTTGCTGCTAGTCCAGCACCGGGGGGTGAGTCAGGACTCCATGAGGCAAAGGACAGTCCCTGAAGTCCTGCTGGAACCTCAGTGATCAATTTATTAGGAACACCACACTGACTCTGTAGCTCCTCAGGTCCTGGATCCAGATGTTAAACTTTCTTCTGAGACTCTGGATCCAGATGTTGACATGACTGCATCACATTCATGCTGCAGGTCTCCTGTTCTACCACATCCCAAAGGGGGTCCACTGGATCCAGGTCTGAGACTGAGCTGGACTCAGTGTGATGTTGATGAAACCAGTTTGTGTCGTGGATCATTAACCTGCAGGAAGCAGCTGTTAGAAGATGGTGAACTGTGGCCATGAAGGATGAACATGGTCAGACTGAGACCTTCAGACCAGGACTGATCCGTGTTAAGACCCAAAGTGAGTCCAACACCCCCACACCATCACCCCCCCACACCCCCACCACCTGGACAGGTTGGTCCATGGATCCAGACTCTGACCACACCATCTGCTGCCTCAGCACAAATCCAGATCCATCAGACCAGGTCTTCACCTGTCCAGTGTTGGTGAACCTGAGTCCACTGCAGCCTCAGGTTTCTGGTCTTTCTAGACAGAAAGTGGAACCTGACGTGGTCTGAGTGACCAGAGCTCCAACCAGTCTGTCCATTCTCCTCTGACCTCTGACCTCTGACCTCTGTCATCTGCACAGAGCTGCTGTAAACCTGTTACACCTGTTAGTCCTGATACACCTGTAAGACCCCCCAGAGACTGAACATGATGATGTCAGCACATCTGTGAGGGCTCAGACCAGATGGTGGATCTCTGGATCCAGACTCAGTCAGCTGTTCCTGCAGACCAGCAGCTGATCTTTGTGTCTGTTTGTGTCCTCACAGTTTCCCAGCATGCCTTGGGTGTGGAGGTGTTTGAGGGGGTGGAGTCTGTCCTGCTGCCCTGTCAGGTCACTGACTCTGTTTCAGAAAACTCTGCTGTGCTGTGGAGCCGTGAAGACCTCGAGGACTCGATTGTTCATCTACGTCTGCAGAGCGGAGAAGACCTCAGAAACCAGAACCAGGTTTACAGGAGCAGAACCTGGATGAGGACGGACTCTCTGCAGACTGGAGACCTCAGCCTCACTCTGAGAAAACCAACCATCAGGGACAGCAGCACCTACACCTGCACCGTCAGAGAGTTCGGACTGGACCAGAGCCGGACTGAAGTACAACTGACTGTCAGAGGTCAGTGATGTAGATACAGGTCAGAGGTCAGAGCTGTAGGTTTAGAGCAAAAGATAGCAACAGAGTTGGGGCTTTTTTCTTCAGGGCTGTTTTCCGCCTGAAGACAGGACACTGACATCACTTCCTGTTTATAAGACAGTTTACAGAGCTGATGACCATGTGTGGACTGTGTGTGGCCCGAGTGTGAAACAGAGGGTGTAGTGCTGTGGAACCATCACATCTTATCATCATTCAGCTTATAGTGTCGACAGTTTCAACAGTTCCTCAGAAAGTGGGCGGGGCCTTTGCTTACCTGCAGAGGGTAACAGGTATTGATATGTAGAACTGGTCAGAGCTGGATTTCAGGATGAAGCCTCGTTGTTAGTTGCTCTCGTCTGTCATGTTAAAGTTACTTCATCATGTGTTGATACAAACCTCAGATGTCAGGTGACCAGGTGACAGTCAGGGACACTTCCCATCGGAGGACTGGCCCTGCTGCTGTGGTCCAGCCAGTGAACTGAGCTCAGCACTGAACCAGGTTCTCCTCATGTCTCTACAGATCCTCCTCCTCCTCCTCCTCCCATCCCCCTGTCTCTGATCAGACTCCTCTTCCACCTCCTGGTCTTCTCTCCGTTCTGCATCTCCACTGGTCTCCTGGTGTCCATCTGCGGCAGCAGGAAGACAGGAAACAAACCAGCCGTCTCCATGGAGATGAACCAGCCTGTTGGAGGAGGTCAGGGATTGGATGAAGAGTAAAATGATGTCACTGCTGATGTCACCACTGAGCATGAGTTCTGAGTGTTTGATGATGAAGAAACTGTGTAAAATGTAAATAAAACATGATGATGTGTAAATCATGTAAACTCATATTTAACTGAAAACACAACAAAGACAAGTCAAATGTTGAAATGCTGAAATTTTATTGTTTTGTGAAAATATCTGCTCAGTTTGAATTTGATGCAGCAGCACGTTTCATAAAGTTGGGACAGGGTGATGTTTCCCAATGTGTTCATCAGCTGTTCTTTTAACAACACTGAGGAGATCAGCTGCTGGAGTTTGACAGTGAAATGTTGTCTCATCCTCGTCTGATACAGGATTTCAGCTGCTCAACAGTTCAGGGTCTCCTGTGTTTAGCTTCATGATGCTCCAGATGTTTTCGGTGGGGGAGGGGTCTGAACTACAGACAGGTCAGTTTAGTGGAATAAAGAATCAAACTGTCACCACTTTGTCCTGAGTCCATCACTTGTTAAAGCTGTGAACTGTAGAAGCAGCTGGACATGAAATCCAGATCAAACACCTGAACCAGGTCTGCAGGCCCCTGGTCCTGGTCCTTGTGTAACTGGTGAGGGAACAGTAACGATCCCACTCAGCTTCCTCTTTACCTGTGTGAACTCACCTGAGCTAAACATCTGCTCTGTTGATCCAGATGTTGAACCTCATTTCTTCTTCTGGATCTTTCAGGTGTGACTTCATCAATGATAAACAGAGCTTCTGATTGGCTGGAAACTGGTTTAAACTGGTTTGTAAACCAGCAGCTGGTTTACGTGGGTGATGGTCAGAGTCCAGAATCACACAGCTGGACCAGATCCTGAACCAGTTTCTGCTGGAAACGTTTTTCTCTCTTTGTCAGAGTTTTTCAAAATAAAACAAACAAACAGAACAGAACAGAGAATTCAAACTATACATTTATTCTGAAATGTTTCAGGTGACAGAAGCTCAGTTTGAAGTCTCAGGTTTCAGATCCTCGTTCTCCTCCTCGGTGGTTTTCAGCTCTGTCTGAACCAGATGAAGGATTTTAGACCTGAAGTCATCAGAGAAACAAGCTGAGGAAATGTTAGACAGCTCAGCTCCAGCCAATCAGAGACGTCCTGTGTCACTGAAGAGCGTCGACCAATCAGTGACTTTAACTGTGAAACAGTTTGATTCAGTGTTTTTACTGGCTCTGATCAGCTGATCTGTTTGTTGTGGAGAGGAGGAGACTCTGTGGAGAATTCAGCTCCAGGTCAAAACCTCCTGAACCTCTGACACTGAAGGATCCAGACCAGGAGGAGACTACAACTCCCATGATCCCACACTGCTTCATGATGTCACACATCGTCTGTTGTTATAGTTTAGACTGAGAGCGTCTGTCAGTCCACAGTGGGTGGTTCACATGTGAAGAGTGATCTCTGAACGCAGCTTCTTCCTGCTGCAGTCTGTAACTAACACACGAGCTTCGTCTGGATCCACCACCTCCTCACACCTGGTCCCTCTAAACCTCATCTTTACGTTCTGAGGACTCAGAGGAGCAGCAGCCCCCCCGGTCTGAAAACCTCTGCAGGATTCAGGTCTGCTCAGAGGCCTGTCGAGGCCACAGTCCACAATCACACAGACCCAGGACCAGAGCTCAGTTTCAGCTGAGATCAGACAACATCGAGACTGCTGAGAGTCATCATCATCATCATCGTCGTCATCATAATCATCATCGTCATCATCATCATCATCATCATCATCATCGTCGTCATCATCATCATCATCATCAGCTCTCATACAGAGAAAACGTACTGGTCTGGGGAGCCAGGAACTGGCCTGGGACCAGAGCCAGACCAGGTCCAAACTTTACTCAGGTCTCAGGTGTGTGTGCAGGTGTGTCATCTGTCTGATATGAGCGTGCTCAGCATCAGGTCTGATGACGTCATGGTCAGACTATGATGTTTACTTCTGATCAGTGTGGATCTACGCTGCGTCTCCTCCACCTACATGTTGTGGCTGCTGCTTCAGGACCTTAATGATGATATACTGCTTCAAACACTGACTTTGATATAGTTACAGTTATAACTGTAACTGCGTATTTATTTGCATGAAAACACTGTTGTTTTAATCACTGTAATAAAATAACACTACATGTTCTCATGAACACGCAGGGAAATGAGAAGTATGTAAAGTTTGGTTTGTTAATCTGGGTGAGTCATTTAAGATGAAAAGTTAATTTAAAACTAACTGAGCTGAAAACTCACTACTAACGGTTATAGAATAAACAACCTACTTTTATTTCTCTCTATTTTTTCCCTCAGTGATGACTTTAGAGGTGTTAGTGGATTATAACTCAGGTGTTTTCAGCTGCTCCACCATGACACTGTTACCTGAGGTTGGAGTGAGTCCTTAAATGAAGGAGCAGACGAGTTCCCGCTCTTTGTGAAGCTAAAAGAGGCTGAAAATCGCTCGTCTCTGGCTGAAGCTTTGTAAAGAACACACCCGCTGTGTGAGTTTGTACCGGAGCTGTTTTTATTTAAATAATAAATCGCTTTTCTCAGCCGTGTCCGTGTTTCCAGTCAGGCAGCGCTCAGGACGCCTCTCTCCTCCAGCCATTCTCCCGCCTCCCCGAGCTGCGACCAATCAGACGACTGCTCGGCTCTGATTCGTCGCAATGCGGGAAAGGCGGAAACTCAGCTCTGCATGTGATTGGTTGGCTCTGTGGTCGCTCATGTGGCCCCTGGGCTGGCGTATAAAACAGCGGGCTTGGTGAGAGGAGCTAACAGTTAGCAGTTAGCTGCAGCGGAACTTCTCCGTGTTAGATGAAGTAATGGCTTATCAGCCCGCACACACACACTGACACACGCACTCACATGCACGAACAGATCGGTGGGTGTTTGTTTTCACGCACGGAGCAGGTTTTCGCGGGTGTTTTGGTAGTTGCTTTATCTTTAGTGTGTGTGTATGTGGGTTAGCTCCATGCTAGCTGCTTCCTGCATGTTAGCCGGAGGTAGCTGGAGAAGCTAACTGTTTACCTGTTTCTTATGGTTGGTCTGAATTATTCATGACAACGCTCCGGGATTGGTGGAGTCGGCAGGGGCGGGGTTAGGACGTATTTTTAGGGTACAGGGGGGAGGGGGAGTCACACACACACACACACACACACACACACACACACACACACACACACACACACACACACACACACACACACACACACACACACACACAGAGGTCTATTTCTGTCACACACACTTTGAGACTGTGATAATATTGGAAACAGAGAGGTGGGGGTCTGAGGACGACAACAAGTGAACTGGTGCTGGACCCTGCGGGACAGTGAGTATGACTTCACACTGATCGATTGCTGATAGATAAGTGATAATGATAGGTTAGTGAGCAGTTGCAGCTCTAGACACCTGACTCCCCCCCCCCCCCCACGATGAGCAGTCACCTGTTTAATCTGAGTCAGTCCTCTGATCAATAACAAACTGCAGTGAAGCTTTAAGGACCGACAGATCTGGTTAACACAGAGGTCACACTTTATTCCACAGTGGTTAATAACACGTCTCAGATAACAGGTACGTGTTATATCACGTGTGTTTGTAGGAGTTTGGTCCAGCTGCTGTGACATGAGCTGGACACTGTGTGTGGCTGTAGTGAGTTCACCTGTGGACTGCTGAGGACTGATGGTCTGATCTTCTGACTGGATCCAAACAACAGGAAACACATCTGTGACTGTTTTAATCATCGTCTGATCCATTATTTAACTTAAAAAATGATCCTCAAACATGAGAGTTTTCAGATTTTGTGTTTCACTTCATTACAAACTGAACATCTGTGGGTTGTGCACCGATGCTGATGTCATCCTGGACTCAACTAATAACTCATGGACAAAATAATCTGCAGGTTAATTGATGCTGAAACGAGTCGTTCGCTGACTGTTTCCTCTTCACTGTCAGAACAACAGTGTTGGTTCACCTCTGATGGTGTTATACTGGACTGAATTATGTGCAGGTGTTCCTAATATTCTGACCCCTCAGGTGCATAAAGAACAGAAACAGCTCTCAGGACCTTTGATGTCTAAGCTTTGTAAAGGCAGGTGAACAGGTGTCCCTAATAAAGTGGTGACAGGTTGTGTGCATGTTGAGTCGTTGTCAGAACGAATCTGGATCCTCCAGGTGTCAGTCTGAGGCTTCGTCTGCTTCAATGATGATTTCATCAAAACGTCCTGTTTGTCTGTTCCAGCCTCAGTCAGGATAAAAACGTGTAAATCCTAAAACTGTTACCAGCAGCTGCCTGTGCCTCCTCACCTGATGTTGATTTACCTGTTGTCATGTTGTGCAGGTGTGTGATGTGGAAACGAGCAGCTGATTTATCTATCAATCGATACTTGTCGATAACAGATCAGTATCAGTGTAGATGCTGACTGATGTGTTCAAATGAAAACTACAGAACATAATGAAGAACCAATCATCTCCCCTACAAATGGATCAATAACCTATATCTACCAATCAGAATATGAACATCAGCATATGTATTGATCTCAGAATTTTTACTCTAATCCAGCGTCAGTCGACTCTGCTCACATGAAATCTTTGTTTTAAAGTGTAGACGTAGAACTTGTGACGAGGGGTCAAAGGTCATCATTGTTTTGTTTGAATGAGTCTGAGGTCACTGCTGTGATGAAGCCTGGACTAATTAATGCCGTGTTAACAAGTTTAGACCCAGACTGATGTGGAGTCAGTCGCTGAACAGGAAATGATCAGAACATTAATTGATGATGAAATTGATAATTGGTTTATGAAGACTGATACCTTCTCTTATTTCACCTGTTTCACATTAGTAGTTAGCCGTTAGCTGTTAGCCGTTAGCCATTAGCACTATAAACACCATGTAGTGGTCATGTGGTCGTTCTGAAGTTGAACTGTCGATATTATCAGACTTGATGCATCTAGATTCAGTACAAATGAAGAGTGTAAGTCCTCATGTCATTAGTGCTGATTATCTTTATTGATTATTTTTATTATTGATTAAGTTCATTTCCTGTGACAGAAAACTCTGAAACTGAAACAATTCACCAGTTGTTAGTTATTAATTATTTTTCTGATAGATCAATGCCTCTATTGATCCTTTCAGCTCTGCTTGCCATCTCTCTGTTGTGTGATGTGTTTGGCTCTGGCTCCTGTCAGTCAAACTAACCCCTCCCCTCTCTCTGTAGGTCACTGTGATTGGCTGAGCTGTCCCCAGGTGGACGATGATCAGGATGTCATTGGACAAAGAGACCATCCTTCCTCATGACGCGCCCATAAAAGCCAGCCCCGCCTTCCCTGCCACAGTCACCCTATCAGAGCAGCTGCAGCTGGTTAAGACCCGCCCCCTCTGTCCTAAAAATGGCCTCCAGCCTCCTGGAAACAGCCAGCCCCCCCTCACCTGCCCCCCTCCTCCTGCTCAGAGAATTGGAAAGAGACGTTACTCCATGGGTGTCGGCTTCAAGGGGCTGGCCAAGCGCCGTCGCCGTGCCAACAGTGCCAGCCAATCAGAGCCTGTGCTGCCGAGTCACTTTCTGTTGGGTGGGAACATCTTTGACCCTCTGAACCTCAACTCGCTATTGGACGAAGAGGTCAACAGGTGGGAGCTGATCAGTCAATTAATCAATTAATTGATTAGTCAGGAGAATTAATCATTTGATATCAAACATTTGATGGTTCCAGTTCAGATGTCAATAAACTGTTGATCAGAAAAACCTGTAATGACATCACAGCCTGTTCTGTGACAAAATAATCAATCAGTTAATCGATAGAGTAATTTGATTGATAATGAAGATGAGGTCACCTAAATCAGTGACCACGAGAACAGTTACTGCTTCTTATTGGCTCCACACCGGCGACAGTCAGAGCCAGAGGTCCGTCACGTTCTCGAGGGAACGTCTACAGATTGAGTACAAACATTCACCTGGACTCAAAGATGAACTGATTAGACTGTAGTGGTCAAAGGTCAAAGGTCAAGGTCAGTTTGACCTAACAAAATATTTTTCAGCCATAACTCAAGACCTGACGCAGAAACTGTGACGAGTCCTGAGACAGATGGTGAATATTTGATGTGACTGTGGATGAACAGGATGTTTCTGAAACCAGGTCAGAGTGCAGCACCTGGTGAGCAGAGAGACACACAGCTGCTAACATCTGTATGCTACCATGACACGACAGCTGTTAGTGACTCCTCAGTCACTGCAGCGTTGAACTCCAGCAGCTGTGGGTCCTGGTGGATCTGCAGAAACCCTGAGTCCACTGATCCACATGTGTTCTGTTCTGATGTGAGGAGGGAACGTCTGGCACAGCTGTAGAACTGTTCTCGTCACACCAGTCAGGAGGTTGTGTCTCCTTTAATGGCCTCACCTCGTCTTCAGCTCCAGCTAAGTATGGTGTCCCTCAGGGGTCAGATCTGGGACCAGTGAGGTTTCTGTAATAGACACTGTGTCTGACCTCTGACCTCTGTCTGTGTGACGTCATTGTCATTGGTTCCCAGGACAAATCGAATCCTGCCCCCTGCTGGTTCTCTGTGGGACACATCACACCTGACGCCTCCACCTCCTCACACCCCCACCTCCTCACACCCCCACCACCACAGCCTCCTCACCGGCCTCACCCACAGACCTCAGAGACCACATCAGCCTCCTGTAGCTCAGACTGACAGAGACTGACAGAGCTGAGCTTTAGGTCCGGACTCTTATGAACCAGCTCACAGCCGAAGTCCTGGTCTGAGTCCTGGAGCTTCAACCTGAATCAGAGAAACTTGAATCACTTGATCCTGATTTCACCTCATTTATAGACCACACAGATTACTTCTGATAGACTGTAATGATCATACTGATTGATCGGCCTTTAGCTGGTGACTCTGTTTGGTTCTATGTGTTTCTACGATGTTTGTTTAGAGAAGAGCTCTTTAATGAATTATCATCACGATAGTGTGAATATGTAAATGAGTCCAGTCCAGGATTATAATGAGGGACACAGTGGGACTGGTGTTATACTGGGTTAACTGGTTGACTCTCCCCGGTCCTGATGGGTTGTTTTGACCCAGTGTTACGTTGACTCTGGAATCAGGTGCTAGAAACCTTCTAAACATCAAACTCCTCCCCTTTCCCCCTCAGAGCAACCAATCAGGAGACACCACAGTGCTCACCCCTACCGTCGCGAGGTGGAGACCCAGTAGAGATCCTGGTCCCTCGTGACATCACTGACCCCCTCAACCTGAAGGGGGGTGGGGCTGATGGGGAGGGGAGGGGCGGAGTCCTGCTGTCCCCCCTGAAGTCCAGGAGGAGACACAGGAACAGGCACCATGGAGGAGGAGGGGGAGGAGGTGAAGGAGAGAGGGAGGTGATACCAGCTCGACTGTTTCCCTCCACAGCTGGACTGACAGGTGAGAACACCTGGATCTTTGCTGACACCTAGTGGACGCTGCAGGAACATACAGCTGTAAACAGTGTTATACTGAGATGTGATTGATTAGCTGATCACTCACTGATGAGACCTGATTCATCAATATTATTAATTCATGATGTTTTTATGTTTCTGTGTCACACCTAAGGTGTGACCTGGGTCTGACCAGAGGGGAGTCCGACTGTTAATAATCTGACGGGTTAATAACGGTTACTGTTAATAATGTGTTAATAATCTGTTGATAACATGTTAATAACCTGTTAATAATCAGTTAATAACCTGTTAAATGCATGTTAAATCCCTGTTAATAACCTGTTAACAATGTTAATAACATGGTAATAACCTGTTAATAGCCTGTTGATAACAGTGATCCTGTGTATTGTTTGCAGTTCCTTTGTTGACCACAGAGGGCAGTGTGTCTGCGTCTCCTCTTCCCTGTGAACTCAACACGGCCATCACCTGTCGAGATGATGTAGGCCCACCCCCCGTACTCCCCAGGAGACACACCCACCCTCCACCTGGCCACGCTCACAAACCTAGTAGCCAGGGTGATGGTCGCCAACAGAGACGGCGACGCACCACCTCGACGAGGTTGGCAGATGGTGGTGCCGTCACCACAACAACAACCACGGCCCAGACAACCAAATTCCAAACTCCGCTGGTGGGAGGGGCTAAAGCTGGCATGTGAGTATGACATCTGAATTCAAATGCTGTAATCTGATTGGGCGCCCTGGTCACATGACGCCTGTGCTGCCCCCTGTAGGTGTGGAGGATCTCAGTCAGGCTCCACTCAGCCACCACGGAAGAAGAAGGACAAATACCGCTACCAGTATGGCAACCACACCCGTCACTATGGCTACCATGGTTTCTACGGTGACAGGTGGGAGGGGCGGGTGGGGGTGGAGGATGACCCGCGGCTCCACCTCCTGGAAGCAGATTGGTTCAGAGACAAGATGGTGCTGGACGTGGGCTGCGGCGCAGGTCACATGACACTGAGTTTTGCCCGGAGGTTTGACCCCGCCCACATCCTGGGGGTGGAGCTAGACGGACGATTGGTCCACGCCGCCAAACAGAACATCAGGCATTTCCTGTCACATGACCTTGTGGTGGAGGAGAGGAAGAGAAGGGTTCCTCCCTCCTCTCCTTCTGTAAGGAAAGGAGGAGAGAGGGAGGAGGTGAAGAATGATGAAGAGGAGGTGAAGAGGGAGGAAGAGGAGGTGAAGAGGGAGGAGGAGGAGGAGGTGAAGAATGATGAAGAGGAGGTGATGGAGGAGTTCCAGCAGGCTCTGTCCCTCCTCCCCTTCCCCCTGTCGTTCAGGGTGAGTCGGGGTCCTCTCTCTGCTCCTCCTCTGCTCCTCCCTCCATGTTCCTCCTCCTCCTCCTCCAGGTTCCCCAACAACATCACCTTCATCCAGGTGAGTCTCACAGTCCAGGTGTCAATCAATAAATGGAACATTACCCTGCTGACATCACAGCTGTGACTCCTCCCACAGGGTAACTATGTGTCAGAATTGGAGGCGTGGCCTGGGCAGGGACAGTATGATGTCATCATGTGTCTGGGCGTGACCAAATGGGTTCAGCTGCAGGCAGGTGATGGGGGCGTGGTCAGACTGTTCAAACGGGCCTATCAGAGCCTGTCGCCGGGCGGATTATTCATCCTGGAGCCGCAGCCGTGGAGCAGCTACAGCCACAGCAAGAGGGCCTCGGTAACACACACACACACACACACACAGTGTTGTAGGACCTGATTTAAAGGAACATTCCTGTTAATGTTTGTGTTTCCTAGGAGACGACGTATCGTAACTACAGGAGCGTGAGGATGAGACCTGAACAGTTCACCTCCTACCTGACTGACAGTGTGGGCTTCACCTCCTACAGGCTCCTCAAACACACAGGTACACACCACATACAGGTGTACACACCTGCTCGACACAGGACATAACTCCGTCATCTGTAATTACTGTGTCCTGCCTCTGGGGGCAGGTGGTCACAGCAGGTGAGTGTGAATCAGCTCCGGAGTTCAGCTGCAGGTGACACGTGTTGACCTCCACAGCAGAAGAAGAAATGAACAAACTGATGACATCACGTCAGGTGTTTCAGTGTTTGAACCTGCTGCAGTGAGAACCATGTGGAAGCAGTTTGTCCGACAGGAAGAAATAATTCAGGGCATCGTTAGAGCCTCCAGCTGTGCATGATGGGAGTTGTAGTCATCGGTCAGGATGATTTCTCACTAAGGTATGTGCGTTTCCAGGCAACCAGCGCCCGATCTACCTGTTCCACAAAGGCCCTGCCCAGAGGAAGTGATGTCACCGTCGACAGGATGTGACGCGTGTTTCTCTGAAGGTAGTGCAGCCTGACTGTCGTCTCTTGTTTCCATGGCAACAGCCTTAAACAGATGGTGCAGAGGGCAGTGATTGGTGGAGGCAGGAGGACACACACTCGCCTGTTACTCCTTTAGTTTTGCTTGTAAGCTCACAGCTGATTGGCTGAAGAGTTGAGCCTGTTTAATGACTGTGTGATGACATCACATCATGGAGGAGAATATTATTGGACAGCAGGGTTTCAGTGGATGTGATTGGTTCACACAGGCTCGTCAAACCAAAGCAAAGTGCGTGACCTCTGGTCCTGGACACTGATTGGACGCTTGCAGGAAGTGATGTATCTGTACAGGTCTTTTCAAAATATGATTTCATGGCTTCACGTTTCACTCAGTTTTGTTTTTTGGGGTTTTTTTGCAAAATAAAAAGAATTTATCTGCTGTACTTTTCTTCTTTGTGTTTGTAGATTAAAGCTGCAGCAAACAGCTGTTTCCCACAGTTTTAGACCATAAATATAATAATAATAATGATGATAATAATAATAATGTCCTGTTTGTCCAGCCAACAGTCTAAAACTCATTTAAACTAATTTACTGTGGTGGAGGACAGATCAGACCATGTCTGAAAATGATTTAATAATTGATTATAGTGGCAGCTTAGTATTCTGTTAATTAAGACAGGTTCTGTTACACGGTTATACGGATCCACACACATGTTTAACTGGGATACAGGTTTAAGGAATTTCCTTGATTTATTATAAAATTTGGAAACCGTTGATAATCAGTTACTATCTGTTTTACCACAATAAAAGCTTTTTTCTAAACTAATAATACACTCGCCAGAATGTGATTATCACCAGACTTGCGAACGTGTGCAGATCAGGAACCCAAACACCTCTAACATTTCAATAAGTCTGGTATTTAGCAATAAATTAAATCTGATTTAAATAATAAAATAAATTCTTCAGACCAAGAAGCTCTTTAATAAAACTGTTTCTCTGACTTTAAAGTTTATTCACAAACAGAAACGTGACACAGGAACATGAAGCGTACATGAGAGAACAGGAAAAGATTACAGCTGTCTGAACCATCACCACCCCGGCGCCATCTGTGGGTGAAATGTTACAGAGGTGTTTGGGTTCCTGATCTGCACATGCTCCCAAGTCTGGTTATAAGAGGTGGTCAATAGGCCACGCCTCCAGGACTGTGGTAACCAATGATGGGTTTAGGGACTATCTCCTGGTGATGTGGTGAAGGCTGGACGTGTTGGTTACTGAGAAAAAGGCTAGTTTAGTTTTTGTTCTAATTATTATCTATTCTAATGCGGACGGAGTGGGCGTGGCCTGAACTGATCTGTTTGTCATGATGGAGCCGTTAGTGAGTCTGTGTAGAAAGACTGAGGCGTCTGTTGATCCTCATGGTGAAGAGGTTCGCTGCAAACACCTGATAATACACTACTACATATGATGACATAAGGCCATTAGTTATAAATCAGATAACAGATTGATTAATAATTGATTGTACAAGGGCCGTGGCCTCTATTAAAGACCGAGCTCTAGAGCTGCCTCATCTCCATGGTAACTGTGGTGATGACAAGTCGTATGTCAGTCCAAGGATCGATCGCTGCTCCTCCGGACACGCCCTCCTTTCGGACAGCTCCGCCCACAGTTGGAATGGTCCCGCCTTCGTATGTTGTGGTCCTGCCCACTTCCGTTATCAGGATGGGGGTGAGAGGTCAACAACAGAGTCAGGGGGGCAGAGAAGAGGGGGAGGAGTCGGAGAAACAAGGGCGAGGGGTTACAGGAGAGGGAGGAGACATAGTGTGTCGTCATGTTGTTGATGGGAGGGACAGAGTATTTACGTTTGTACTGACCCAAAGTGAACAGTCGACTGGACTGGACTTTACTGGACTGGACTCAAGTGGTTCTTCAGGTCTGGTTATATTGACTAAGTCTTTAAATAAAATTCTTTGCACCTGTGGCAGGACGCCTGTGACTGAGTCACACCTGTGACCTAAAGCACTGTGGGAAATGTAGTCTGAGTGTCCACTGTCTACAGTTTGTTGTTTTTCTCAAATGTTGATTAACTACGTGATGTCATGTGATGTGTTGTGATGTCACATGTCGTGTCATGATGATCTCACCCTGTATCTTGCTCTGCTCTCCACGCTGTCTTCTCCAGTGTCTCTCTCTCTGTCTTGCTCGCCCGCCCTCTCTCCCAGTAAAACTAGTTCATTGACCACAGACTGGTGCTGCTGTTACTGGGACACACACACACACACACGCACACACACACTCTCAGTACTGTGACTTGAACTGAGATCATCAGATTGATCTGGTTTGATTGACAGATCACCTCCTGGGAGGAGTCCACCTGCTACACAAGCTGCAGGATATGACATCACACACAGCATATGACATCACACAGAACCAGTATAGACCAATAATGTGTGAGGAGCTGCTGGTTGTGTAACTGGAACCATCACAGGTTTCTGGTCTGACACCAGTTCGAACAGAACAAGCTGTTAGAGGGTCACCTGACAGAATTTACGCTCTGTGATTTGTCAGTGAAATGCACCTTGGGAGTCGTAGTTCAGTTGTTATGTCCAGTCTTTTGTCTTTTATAGAAGAGTCAGATGTTTTATTCAGATTTTGCAGAGTGTGTGTGTGTGTGTGTGTGTGTGTGTGTGACTGTGTGTGTGTGTGTGTGTGTGTGTGTGTGTGTGTGTGTGTGTGTGTGTGTGTGTGTGTGTGTGTGTGTGTGTGTAGCAGCTCATGGACGCCATCAGGCCGATGGAGATGCAGTATGGACTGATGACCACTAGATGTCTGAGCGGTCCAGACCCTACAGGAACCCAACAGGTCCACCATGATCCAGAACCTGGAGACAGGAGTGAGTGGACTAAGAGCGTCAGATGATATTAATGATATTAATAATAATAATAATAATAATAATAAAGTCCCTGAGGAAGAAAATCTACATATGCAACATACACTTTCTTTGAAGAGACATTTGCCATTACACGTCTGGGGCAATCTCAACCAAATGTTGCTCCCTCCCATTTCCCCTCCCCTGCTGGTCAGAGTCTCCTGATCATACTCCTGTGTCTACCCTCCCCGTCTCCGCTCCCCTGCTGACCAGAGCCTTGATCTTACTACCTGAGTGTCATGCCTTTGTCCTTTTGTTTCTTTGTCTCTGACCTTGTCTGGGAGCCATCCCTGCCCCCCCTACTGAGTTACCTGTTGTTCATGACTAACCAATACACATCCACTATACGATCCATTCATGAACTGTCTGCGACCACACCTGGGGACAGGGTATATCTGTTCGCTGGCCCTGCATTCTAGAGCAGTTCCTGATACCAGACCCACTCTGTGTCGGTAGGCTCACCATGACCTGGAACTCCAATAAACTCACACCACCACAGCAAACTTGGAACTAGACTCGGAGTTTTTCTTTTCCTCAACATCCCCAAGCCTTATTAAAGAGGACAGTTTGAAGCCTGATCTTAAAGGTAGAGAGGGGGTCTGATCCTGGACCCACACTGGGAGCTGGTTCCACAGGAGAGGAGCCTGATAGCTGAAGGCTCTGCCCCCATTCTGCTCTTACAAACTCTGGGAACCACCGACGGTCAGAACCAGACCAGGAGAGATCCAGTACAGACACAAGACCAGCAGGTGGCAGAAGAGTCTAAACACAGAGGAGGAGGAGGAGGAGGAGGAGGAGGAGGAGGAGACAGACTGAGGGTTCAGAGCAGGAAACACGGAGACGTCTGGTCATGTGATCTGTCCCACAGCCGCAGTAACAGGTGTGTCCACCTGTACATCCTGTGAGCTGGGTCTTCATGCTACACCTGAGTTCAGGTAACGAGGCCCTGGATGTTAGTCCACCTCTGGTCCTGGTTTCCTCTCAGACCCAGGTCTCTCTACACCAGCACTCTTGAGTTTCCTGCTTTGAGACTAAAGTGTTTTACATTTTTTCATCGTCATGGAAACTTCACACTTAGAACAGGAAGTGACACGTTACCATCAGATAAGACAGAGTGACTCTGGGCCTCGTATCTGACAGCTGAGGTTTCCTGTGTGACAGGGCGTCGACAGAACAGACAACTCATGTGTGACTGTGACCCCCCCCCCACACTGAGTGACTGTGACCCCCCCCCACACTGAGTGACTGTGACACCCCCCCCTAACTGTGACCCCCCCCGAGTGACTGTGACCCCCCCACATTAACTGTGATCCCCCACCCGAGTGACTGTGACCCCCCACACACACAGAGTGACTGTGACCCCCCACTGAGTGACTGTGACCCCCCCACACACAGAGTGACTGTGACCCCCCACTGAGTGACTGTGACCCCCCCACTGACTGACTGTGACCCCCCCCACTGAGTGACTGTGACCCCCCCTACACACTGACTGACTGTGACCCCCCCCCCCCCCCCCCGAGTGGCTGTGACCCCCCCCCAAAGTAACTGTGACTAAAAACCATCAGGTTTTCAGGTGTGCAGGTGATGACATCAGTGGGCGTGTCCACAGGTGGGACAGAGGATGGAGAACAGGTGAGTCGTCATGGAGGTGAGACAGGGTTCTGCTGACAGACACCTGGAACAACAGAACAAACACAGACAGGTGAGCAGCCTGGTCCTGGACGGTCCCTAGGTCCCCAGAGTCCTGAACGGAACCGGTTCAAGAACCAGAGCTAGTTCAGTGTTAACGGGGTCACAGAGGAAAAACACAGGAAGTTACCTGTGACCTGCGTCTGTGTGTGTCTTTGTGTATGTGTGTGTATGTGTGTGTGTGTGTGTCTGTGTGTATGTGTGTCTGTGTGTGTGTCTGTGTGTATGTGTGTCTCTGTGTGTGTGTGTGTGTGTGTGTGTGTGCGTTTGTGTGTGTCTGTGTGTGTCTTTGTGTGTGCATCTGTGTGTGTCTGTGTGTGTGTGTGTCTCTGTCTGTCTGTGTGTGTGTGTGTCTGTGTATGTGTGTGTGTCTCTGTCTGTGTGTGTCTGTGTGTGTGTCTGTGTATGTGTGTCTCTATGTGTCTGTGTGTGTGTGTGTGTGTGTGTGTGTGTGTGTGTGTGTGTGTGTGTTGTTAAATTGGGTGAAATGAGGATGTGAAACAGAGAAGTTGATTCTTCTCTCAGATCAGTTTCACACTTGAACTGTTGAAACAGTTCACATGGTTAAAAATAAACCAGAGACAGAGACAGAGACCAGAGACCAGATACCCGGAGACCAGAGACAGAGACAGAGACCAGATAACCAGAGACCAGAGACCGAGACAGAGACAGAGACCAGATACCCAGAGACCAGAGACAGAGACTCAGAGACAGAGACCAGAGAGCAGATACCCAGAGACCAGAGACAGAGACAGAGACCAGATAACCAGAGACCAGAGACCGAGACAGAGACAGAGACCAGATACCCAGAGACCAGAGACAGAGACTCAGAGACAGAGACCAGAGAGCAGATACCCAGAGACCAGATACTCAGAGACCAGAGACAGAGACAGAGACAGAGACCAGATACCCAGAAACAGAGACAGAGACCAGAGACAGAGACAGTGACAGAGACAGAGACTCAGAGACAGAGACCAGATACCCAGAGACAGAGACCAGATACCCAGATACCAGATACCCAGAGACCAGAGACAGAGACCAGATACCCAGAGACAGAGACACAGAGACAGAGACATTGAGACAGAGACCAGAGACAAGATACCCAGAGACCAGATACTCAGAGACCAGAGACAGAGACAGAGACCAGATACCCAGAGACCAGAGACAGTGACCAGAGACAGAGACCAGAGACCAGATACCCAGAGACCAGAGACCAGAGACCAGAGACAGAGACCAGAGACCAGATACCCAGAGACCAGAGACAGAGACAGAAACCAGAGACAGAGACTCAGAGACAGAGACCAGATACTCAGAGACCAGAGACAGAGACCAGAGACAGAGACTCAGAGACAGAGACCAGAGACCAGATACCCAGAGACCAGATACTCAGACAGAGACAGAGACCAGATACCCAGAGACCAGAGACAGAGACCAGATACCCAGAGACCAGAGACCAGAGACAGAGACCAGAGACGGAGACCAGAGACCTGATACCCAGAGACCAGATACTCAGAGACAGAGACAGAGACCAGATACCCAGAGACCAGATACCCAGAGACCAGAGACAGAGACGGAGACCAGATACCCAGAGACCAGAGACAGAGACCAGAGACCAGATACCCAGAGACCAGTGACCAGAGACCAGAGACCAGAGATCAGAGATCAGAGACAGAGACAGAAACCAGATACCCAGAGACCAGAGACAGAGACAGAGACAGAGACAGAGACAGAGACACAGAGACAGAGACCAGATACCCAGAGACCAGATACTCAGAGACCAGAGACAGAGACAGAGACCAGATACCCAGAGACCAGAGACCAGAGACCAGATACCCAGAGACCAGTGACCAGTGACCAGAGACCAGAGACAGAGACTCAGAGACAGATACCAGAGACCAGATACCCAGAGACCAGATACTCAGAGACCAAAGACAGAGACAGAGACAGAGACCAGAGACAGAGACTCAGAGACCAGAGACAGAGACCAGAGACCAGATACCCAGAGACCAGAGACAGAGACCAGAGGCAGAGACAGTGACCAGATACCCAGAGACCAGATACCCAGAGACCAGAGACAGAGACCAGAGACAGAGACAGTGACCAGATACCCAGAGACCAGATAC
Source organism: Trachinotus anak (assembly GCF_046630095.1). Taxonomy (NCBI): domain Eukaryota; kingdom Metazoa; phylum Chordata; class Actinopteri; order Carangiformes; family Carangidae; genus Trachinotus; species Trachinotus anak. The sequence continues at coordinate 10,717,663 of NW_027273874.1, read as the reverse complement.
CCAGAGACCAGAGACCACAGACAGAGACAGAGACCAGATACCCAGAGACAGAGACAGAGACCAGAGACAGAGACAGTGACAGAGACAGAGACTCAGAGACAGAGACCAGATACCCAGAGACAGAGACCAGATACCCAGATACCAGATACCCAGAGACAGAGACACAGAGACAGAGACATTGAGACAGAGACCAGAGACCAGATACCAGATACCCAGAGACCAGATACTCAGAGACCAGAGACAGAGACAGAGACAGAGACCAGATACCCAGAGACCAGAGACAGTGACCAGAGACAGAGACCAGAGACCAGATACCCAGAGACCAGAGACCAGAGACCAGAGACCAGAGACCAGAGACAGAGACCAGAGACCAGATACCCAGAGACAGAGACCAGATACCCAGAGACCAGAGACAGAGACAGAAACCAAATACCCAGAGACAGAGACTCAGAGACAGAGACCAGATACCCAGAGACCAGAGACAGAGACCAGAGACAGAGACTCAGAGACAGAGACCAGAGACAGAGACAGAGACCAGATACCCAGAGACCAGAGACCAGAGACCAGAGACAGAGAAAGAGACCAGAGACAGAGACTCAGAGACAGAGACCAGATACTCAGAGACCAGAGACAGAGACCAGAGACAGAGACTCAGAGACAGAGACCAGAGACCAGATACCCAGAGACCAGATACTCAGAGACAGAGACAGAGACCAGATACCCAGAGACCAGAGACAGAGACCAGAGACAGAGACCAGATACCCAGAGACCAGAGACAGAGACCAGAGACGGAGACCAGAGACCTGATACCCAGAGACCAGATACTCAGAGACAGAGACAGAGACCAGATACCCAGAGACCAGAGACAGAGACGGAGACCAGATACCCGGAGACCAGAGACAGACCAGAGACCAGATACCCAGAGACCAGTGACCAGTGACCAGAGACCAGAGATCAGAGATCAGAGACAGAGACAGAGACAGAAACCAGATACCCAGAGACCAGTGACAGAGACAGAGACACAGAGACAGAGACCAGATACCCAGAGACCAGATACTCAGAGACCAGAGACAGAGACAGAGACCAGATACCCAGAGACCAGAGACAGAGACCAGAGACCAGATACCCAGAGACCAGTGACCAGACACCAGAGACCAGAGACAGAGACTCAGAGACAGATACCAGAGACCAGATACCCAGAGACCAGATACTCAGAGACCAAAGACAGAGACAGAGACAGAGACCAGAGACAGAGAGCAGATACCCAGAGACAGAGAGCAGATACCCAGAAACCAGATACTCAAAGACCAGAGACAGAGACAGAGACCAGATACCCAGAGACATAGACAGAGACAGTGACCAGAGACCAGATACCCAGAGACCAGAGACAGAGACAGAGACAGAGACAGAGACAGAGACCAGATACCCAGAGACCAGAGACAGAGACAGAGACCAGAGACCAGAGACCAGAGACACAGAGACAGAGACCAGATACCCAGAGACCAGATACTCAGAGACCAGAGACCAGAGACCAGAGACAGAGACAGAGACCAGAGACAGTGACCAGAGACAGAGACCAGAGACAGAGACAGAGACAGAGACAGAGACCAGAGACCAGATACCCAGAGACAGAGACCAGAGACAGAGACAGAGACAGAGACTCAGAGACAGAGACCAGATACCCAGAGACAGAGACCAGATACCCAGATACCAGATACCCAGAGACAGAGACCAGATACCCAGAGACCAGAGACAGAGATACAGAGACAGAGACATTGAGACAGAGACCAGAGACCAGATACCCAGAGACCAGATACTCAGAGACCAGAGACAGAGACAGAGACCAGATACCCAGAGACCAGAGACAGTGACCAGAGACAGAGACCAGAGACCAGATACACAGAGACCAGAGACCAGAGACCAGAGACAGAGACCAGATACCCAGAGACCAGAGACAGAGACAGAAACCAAATACCCAGAGACAGAGACTCAGAGACAGAGACCAGATACCCAGAGACCAGAGACAGAGACCAGAGACAGAGACTCAGAGACAGAGACCAGAGACAGAGACAGAGACCAGATACCCAGAGACCAGAGACCAGAGACAGAGACAGAGACCAGAGACAGAGACTCAGAGACAGAGACCAGATACTCAGAGACCAGAGACAGAGACCAGAGACAGAGACTCAGAGACAGAGACCAGAGACCAGATACCCAGAGACAGAGACAAACACCAGATACCCAGAGACCAGAGACAGAGACCAGAGACAGAGACCAGATACCCAGAGACCAGAGACAGAGACCAGAGACGGAGACCAGAGACCTGATACCCAGAGACCAGATACTCAGAGACAGAGACAGAGACCAGATACCCAGAGACCAGATACCCAGAGACCAGAGACAGAGACGGAGACCAGATACCCAGAGACCAGAGACAGAGACCAGAGACAGAGACTCAGAGACAGAGACAGAGACCAGAGACCAGATACCCAGAGACCAGAGACAGAGACCAGAGACCAGATACCCAGAGACCAGTGACCAGAGATCAGAGATCAGAGACAGAGACAGAGACAGAAACCAGATACCCAGAGACAGAGACAGTGACCAGATACCCAGAGACCAGAGACAGAGACAGAGACAGAGACCAGATACCCAGAGACCAGAGACCAGAGACAGAGACAGAGACAGAGACCAGAGACCAGAGACAGAGACACAGACACAGAGACAGAGACCAGATACCCAGAGACCAGAGACAGAGACCAGAGACAGAGACTCAGAGACAGAGACAGAGACCAGAGTCCAGATACCCAGAGACCAGTGACCAGAGACCAGAGATCAGAGATCAGAGACAGAGACAGAGACAGAAACCAGATACCCAGAGACAGAGACAGTGACCAGAGACCAGATACCCAGAGACCAGAGACAGAGACAGAGACAGAGACCAGATACCCAGAGACCAGAGACCAGAGACAGAGACACAGATACAGACACAGAGACAGAGACCAGATACCCAGAGACCAGAGACAGAGACAGAGACAGAGACCAGATACCCAGAGACCAGAGACCAGAGACAGAGACAGAGACCAGAGACCAGAGACAGAGACACAGACACAGAGACACAGAAACAGAGACAGAGACCAGATACCCAGAGACCAGAGACAGAGACCAGAGACAGAGACTCAGAGACAGAGACAGAGACCAGAGACCAGATACCCAGAGACCAGAGAATGAGACACAGACACAGAGACCAGATACCCAGAGACCAGAGACAGAGACAGAGACAGAGACAGAGACCAGATACCCAGAGACCAGAGACCAGAGACAGAGACCAGATACTCAGAGACCAGATACCCAGAGACCAGAGACAGAGACGGAGACCAGATACCCAGAGACCAGAGACAGAGACCAGAGACAGAGACTCAGAGACAGAGACAGAGACCAGAGACCAGAGACCAGAGACCAGAGACAGAGACCAGAGACCAGATATCCAGAGACCAGTGACCAGAGACCAGAGATCAGAGATCAGAGATCAGAGACAGAGACATAGACAGAGACAGAAACCAGATACCCAGAGACAGAGACAGTGACCAGAGACCAGATACACAGAGACAGAGACAGAGACAGAGACCAGATACCCAGAGACCAGAGACCAGAGACAGAGACCAGAGACCAGAGACACAGACACAGACACAGACACAGAGACAGAGACAGAGACCAGATACCCAGAGACCAGATACTCAGAGACCAGAGACCAGAGACAGAGACCAGATACCCAAAGACTAGTTACCAGAGACCACAGACAGAGACTCAGAGACAGATACCAGAGACCAGATACCCAGAGACCAGATACTCAGAGACCAAAGACAGAGACAGAGACAGAGACCAGAGACAGAGACTCAGAGACCAGAGACAGAGACTCAGAGACCAGAGACAGAGACCAGAGACCAGATACCCAGAGACCAGAGACAGAGACCAGAGACAGAGACAGTGACCAGATACCCAGAGACCAGATACCCAGAGACCAGAGACAGAGACCAGAGACAGAGACTCAGAGACAGAGACAGAGACCAGAGACCAGGTACCCAGAGACCAGAGACAGAGACCAGAGACCAGATATCCAGAGACCAGTGACCAGAGACCAGAGATCAGAGATCAGACATCAGAGACAGAGACAGAGACAGAAACCAGATACCCAGAGACAGAGACAGTGACCAGAGACCAGATACCCAGTGACCAGAGACAGAGACAGAGACAGAGACAGAGACCAGATACCCAGAGACCAGAGACCAGAGACCAGAGACAGAGACCAGAGACCAGATACCCAGAGACCAGTGACCAGAGACCAGAGACAGAGACTCAGAGACAGATACCAGAGACCAGATACCCAGAGACCAGAGACTAGAGACAGAGACAGAGACCAGAGACCAGAGACAGAGACAGAGACACAGACCCAGAGACAGAGACCAGATACCCAGAGACCAGATACTCAGAGACCAGAGACAGAGACAGAGACCAGATACCCAGAGACAGAGACAGTGACCAGAGACCAGATACCCAGAGACCAGAGACAGAGACAGAGACAGAGACCAGATACCCAGAGACCAGAGACCAGATACCCAGAGACCAGTGACCAGAGACCAGAGACAGAGACTCAGAGACAGATACCAGAGACCAGATACCCAGAGACCAGATACTCAGAGACCAAAGACAGAGACAGAGACAGAGACCAGAGACAGAGACTCAGAGACCAGAGACAGAGACCAGAGACCAGATACCCAGAGACCAGATACCCAGAGACCAGAGACAGAGACCAGAGACAGAGACAGTGACCAGATACCCAGAGACCAGATACCCAGAGACCAGAGACCAGAGACAGAGACAGAGACCAGATACCCAGAGACCAGAGACCAGAGACCGAGACATAGACAGAGACAGAGACAGAGACCAGATACCCAGAGACCAGAGACGGAGACAGAGACCAGAGACCAGATGCCCAGAGACCAGAGACCAGAGACAGAGACCAGATACCCAGAGACAGAGACCAGAGACAGAGACAGTGACCAGAGACCAGATACCCAGATACCCAGAGACAGAGACAGAGAGCAGATACCTAGAGACAGAGACAGAGAGCAGATACCCAGAAACCAGATACTCAGAGACCAGAGACAGAGACAGAGAGCAGATACCCAGAAACAGGGACAGAGACAGTGACCAGAGACCAGATACCCAGAGACCAGAGACAGAGACAGAGACAGAGACCAGATACCCAGAGACCAGAGACCAGAGACAGAGACAGAGACTAGAGACCAGAGACACAGAGACAGAGACCAGATACCCAGAGACCAGATACTCAGAGACCAGAGACAGTGACCAGAGACAGAGACCAGATACCCAGAGACAGAGACCAGATACCCAGAGACCAGATACTCAGATACCAGAGACCAGAGACCAGATACCCAGAGACCAGAGACAGAGACCAGATACCCAGAGACCAGAGACAGAGACAGAGACAGAGACAGAGACCAGAGACCAGAGACCAGAGACCAGAGACCAGAGACAGAGACTCAGAGACATAGACAGAGACCAGAGACCAGATACCCAGAGACCAGAGACAGAGACCAGAGACCAGAGACCAGAGATCAGAGATCAGAGACAGAGACAGAAACCAGATACCCAGAGACAGAGACAGTGACCAGAGACCAGATACCCAGAGACCAGAGACAGAGACAGAGACAGAGACCAGATACCCAGAGACCAGAGACCAGAGACAGAGACAGAGACCAGAGACCAGAGACAGAGACACAGACACAGAGACAGAGACCAGATACCCAGAGACCAGAGACAGAGACAGAGACAGAGACCAGATACCCAGAGACCAGAGACCAGAGAAAGAGACAGAGACCAGAGACCAGAGACCAGAGACAGAGACACAGACACAGAGACAGAGACCAGATACCCAGATACCAGAGACAGAGACCAGAGACAGAGACTCAGAGACCGAGACAGAGACCAGAGACCAGATACCCAGAGACCAGAGACAGAGACACAGACACAGAGACAGAGACCAGATACCCAGAGACCAGAGACCAGAGACAGAGACCAGATACCCAGAGACCAGATACCCAGAGACCAGAGACAGAGACGGAGACCAGATACCCAGAGACCAGAGACAGAGACCAGAGACAGAGACTCAGAGACAGAGACAGAGACCAGAGACCAGATACCCAGAGACCAGTGACCAGAGACCAGAGACAGAGACCAGAGACCAAATATCCAGAGACCAGTGACCAGAGATCAGAGATCAGAGATCAGAGACAGAGACAGAAACCAGATACCCAGAGACAGAGACAGTGACCAGAGACCAGATACCCAGAGACCAGAGACCAGAGACAGAGACAGAGACAGAGACCAGATACCCAGAGACCAGAGACCAGAGACAGAGACCAGAGACCAGAGACAGAGACTCAGAGACAGAGACAGAGACCAGATACCCAGAGACCAGATACTCAGAGACCAAAGACAGAGACAGAGACAGAGACCAGAGACAGAGACACAGAGACCAGAGACAGAGACTCAGAGACCAGAGACAGAGACCAGAGACCAGATACCCAGAGACCAGAGACAGAGACGGAGACCAGATACCCAGAGACCAGAGACAGAGACCAGATACCCAGAGACCAGAGACAGAGACAGAGACAGAGACAGAGACCAGAGACCAGAGACCAGAGACCAGAGACAGAGACTCAGAGACATAGACAGAGACCAGAGACCAGATACCCAGAGACCAGAGACAGAGACCAGAGACCAGAGACCAGAGATCAGAGATCAGAGACAGAGACAGAAACCAGATACCCAGAGACAGAGACAGTGACCAGAGACCAGATACCCAGAGACCAGAGACAGAGACAGAGACAGAGACCAGATACCCAGAGACCAGAGACCAGAGACAGAGACAGAGACCAGAGACCAGAGACAGAGACACAGACACAGAGACAGAGACCAGATACCCAGAGACCAGAGACAGAGACAGAGACAGAGACCAGATACCCAGAGACCAGAGACCAGAGAAAGAGACAGAGACCAGAGACCAGAGACCAGAGACAGAGACACAGACACAGAGACAGAGACCAGATACCCAGATACCAGAGACAGAGACCAGAGACAGAGACTCAGAGACCGAGACAGAGACCAGAGACCAGATACCCAGAGACCAGAGACAGAGACACAGACACAGAGACAGAGACCAGATACCCAGAGACCAGAGACCAGAGACAGAGACCAGATACCCAGAGACCAGATACCCAGAGACCAGAGACAGAGACGGAGACCAGATACCCAGAGACCAGAGACAGAGACCAGAGACAGAGACTCAGAGACAGAGACAGAGACCAGAGACCAGATACCCAGAGACCAGTGACCAGAGACCAGAGACAGAGACCAGAGACCAAATATCCAGAGACCAGTGACCAGAGATCAGAGATCAGAGATCAGAGACAGAGACAGAAACCAGATACCCAGAGACAGAGACAGTGACCAGAGACCAGATACCCAGAGACCAGAGACCAGAGACAGAGACAGAGACAGAGACCAGATACCCAGAGACCAGAGACCAGAGACAGAGACCAGAGACCAGAGACAGAGACTCAGAGACAGAGACAGAGACCAGATACCCAGAGACCAGATACTCAGAGACCAAAGACAGAGACAGAGACAGAGACCAGAGACAGAGACACAGAGACCAGAGACAGAGACTCAGAGACCAGAGACAGAGACCAGAGACCAGATACCCAGAGACCAGAGACAGAGACGGAGACCAGATACCCAGAGACCAGAGACAGAGACCAGAGACAGAGACTCAGAGACAGAGACAGAGACCAGAGACCAGATACCCAGAGACCAGAGACAGAGACCAGAGACCAGATATCCAGAGACCAGTGACCAGAGACCAGAGATCAGAGATCAGAGAAAGAGACATAGACAGAGACAGAAACCAGATACCCAGAGACAGAGACAGTGACCAGAGACCAGATACCCAGAGACCAGATACAGAGACAGAGACAGAGACCAGATACCCAGAGACCAGAGACCAGAGACAGAGACCAGAGACCAGAGACAGAGACACAGACACAGACACAGAGACAGAGACCAGATACCCAGAGACCAGATACTCAGAGACCAGAGACAGAGACAGAGACCAGATACCCAAAGACTAGTTACCAGAGACCAGAGACAGAGACTCAGAGACAGATACCAGAGACCAGATACCCAGAGACCAGATACTCAGAGACCAAAGACAGAGACAGAGACAGAGACCAGAGACAGAGACTCAGAGACCAGAGACAGAGACTCAGAGACCAGAGACAGAGACCAGAGACCAGATACCCAGAGACCAGAGACAGAGACCAGAGACAGAGACAGTGACCAGATACCCAGAGACCAGATACCCAGAGACCAGAGACAGAGACCAGAGAAAGAGACTCAGAGACAGAGACAGAGACCAGAGACCAGGTACCCAGAGACCAGAGACAGAGACCAGAGACCAGATATCCAGAGACCAGTGACCAGAGACCAGAGATCAGAGATCAGACATCAGAGACAGAGACAGAGACAGAAACCAGATACCCAGAGACAGAGACAGTGACCAGAGACCAGATACCCAGAGACCAGAGACAGAGACAGAGACCAGATACCCAGAGACCAGAGACCAGAGACAGAGACCAGAGACAGAGACACAGACCCAGAGACAGAGACCAGATACCCAGAGACCAGATACTCAGAGACCAGAGACAGAGACAGAGACCAGATACCCAGAGACAGAGACAGTGACCAGAGACCAGATACCCAGAGACCAGAGACAGAGACAGAGACAGAGACCAGATACCCAGAGACCAGTGACAGAGACCAGAGACCAGATACCCAGAGACCAGTGACCAGAGACCAGAGACAGAGACTCAGAGACAGATACCAGAGACCAGATACTCAGAGACCAAAGACAGAGACAGAGACAGAGACCAGAGACAGAGACCAGAGACAGAGACAGTGACCAGATACCCAGAGACCAGATACCCAGAGACCAGAGACCAGAGACAGAGACAGAGACCAGATACCCAGAGACCAGAGACCGAGACAGAGACAGAGACAGAGACCAGATACCCAGAGACCAGAGACGGAGACAGAGACCAGAGACCAGATGCCCAGAGACCAGAGACAGAGACAGAGACCAGATACCCAGAGACAGAGACAGAGAGCAGATACCCAGAGACAGAGACAGAGAGCAGATACCCAGAAACCAGATACTCAGAGACCAGAGACAGAGACAGAGAGCAGATACCCAGAAACAGGGACAGAGACAGTGACCAGAGAACAGATACCCAGAGACCAGAGACAGAGACAGAGACAGAGACTCAGATACCCAGAGACCAGAGACCAGAGACAGAGACAGAGACCAGAGACCAGAGACACAGAGACAGAGACCAGATACCCAGAGACCAGATACTCAGATACCAGAGACCAGAGACCAGAGACCAGATACCCAGAGACCAGAGACCAGAGACAGAGACAGAGACCAGATACCCAGAGACCAGAGACCAGAGACCAGAGACAGAGACAGAGACCAGAGACCAGAGACACAGACACAGACACAGAGACAGAGACCAGATACCCAGAGACCAGAGACAGAGACAGAGACTCAGAGACATAGACAGAGACCAGAGACCAGATACCCAGAGACCAGAGACAGAGACCAGAGACCAGATACCCAGAGACCAGTGACCAGAGACCAGAGATCAGAGATCAGAGATCAGAGACAGAGACAGAAACCAGATACCCAGAGACAGAGACAGTGACCAGAGACCAGATACCCAGAGACCAGAGACAGAGACAGAGACCAGATACCCAGAGACCAGAGACCAGAGACAGAGACAGAGACCAGAGACCAGAGACAGAGACACAGACACAGAGACCAGATACCCAGATACCCAGATACCAGAGACAGAGACCAGAGACAGAGACTCAGAGACAGAGACAGAGAGCAGAGACCAGATACCCAGAGACCAGAGACAGAGACACAGACACAGAGACAGAGACCAGATAGACAGAGACAGAGACAGAGACCAGATACCCAGAGACCAGAGACCAGAGACAGAGACCAGATACCCAGAGACCAGATACCCAGAGACCAGAGACAGAGACGGAGACCAGATACCCAGAGACCAGAGACAGAGACCAGAGACAGAGACTCAGAGACAGAGACAGAGACAGAGACCAGATACCCAGAGACCAGAGTCAGAGACCAGAGACCAGATATCCAGAGACCAGTGACCAGAGACCAGAGATCAGAGATCTGAGACAGAGACAGAGACAGAGACAGAAACCAGATACCCAGAGACAGAGACAGTGACCAGAGACCAGATACCCAGAGACCAGAGACAGAGACAGAGACAGAGACAGAGACAGAGACCAGATACCCAGAGACCAGAGACCAGAGACAGAGACTCAGAGACAGAGACAGAGACCAGATACCCAGAGACCAGATACTCAGAGACCAAAGACAGAGACAGAGACAGAGACCAGAGACAGAGACCAGAGACAGAGACCAGAGACCAGATACCCAGAGACCAGAGACAGAGACCAGAGACAGAGACAGTGACCAGATACCCAGAGACCAGATACCCAGAGACCAGAGACAGAGACCAGAGACCAGAGATCAGAGATCAGAGACAGAGACAGAAACCAGATACCCAGAGACAGAGACAGTGACCAGAGACCAGATACCCAGAGACCAGAGACAGAGACAGAGACCAGAGACCAGAGACCAGAGACAGAGACACAGACACAGAGACAGAGACCAGATACCCAGAGACCAGAGACAGAGACAGAGACAGAGACCAGATACCCAGAGACCAGAGACCAGAGACAGAGACCAGAGACCAGAGACACAGAGACCAGATACCCAGAGACCAGATACTCAGAGACCAGAGACAGAGACAGAGACCAGATACCCAGAGACCAGAGACCAGAGACAGAGACCAGAGACAGTGACCAGAGACAGAGACCAGAGACCAGAGACCAGATACCCAGAGACCAGAGACAGAGAGCAGAGATAGAGACTCAGAGACAGAGACCAGAGACCAGATACCCAGAGACCAGATACTCAGAGACCAGAGACAGAGACCAAATACCCAGAGACCAGAGACCAGAGACAGTGACAGAGACAGAAACCAGATACCCAGAGACCATAGACCAGAGACAGAGACAGAAACCATATACCCAGATACCCAGAGACAGAGACCAGAGACAGAGACTCAGAGACAGAGACAGAGACCAGATACCCAGAGACCAGAGACCAAAGACAGAGACAGAGACCAGAGACCAGATACCCAGAGACCAGAGACAGAGACTCAGAGACAGAGACCAGATACCCAGAGACCAGAGACAGAGACCAGAGACAGAGACTCAGAGACAGAGACAGAGACCAGAGACCAGAGACCAGATACCCAGAGACCAGAGACAGAGACCAGAGACCAGATACCCAGAGACCAGTGACCAGAGACCAGAGATCAGAGATCAGAGACAGAGACAGAAACCAGATACCCAGAGACCAGAGACAGAGACAGTGACAGAGACAGAGACACAGAGACAGAGACCAGATACCCAGATACCCAGTGACCAGTGACCAGAGACCAGAGACCAGAGACAGAGACTCAGAGACAGATACCAGAGACCAGATACCCAGAGACCAGAGACCAGAGACAGAGACTCAGAGACAGATACCAGAGACCAGATACCCAGAGACCAGATACTCAGAGACCAAAGACAGAGACAGAGACAGAGACCAGAGACCAGAGACAGAGACTCAGAGACCAGAGACAGAGACCAGAGACCAGATACCCAGAGACCAGAGACAGACACCAGAGATAGAGACAGTGACCAGATACCCAGAGACCAGATACCCAGAGACCAGAGACAGAGACAGAGACCAGATACCCAGAGACCAGAGGCCGAGACAGAGACAGAGACCAGATACCCAGAGACCAGAGACGGAGACAGAGACAGAGACCAGATACCCAGAGACCAGAGACGGAGACAGAGACCAGAGACCAGATACCCAGAGACCAGAGACAGAGACCAGATACCCAGAGACAGAGACCAGAGACAGAGACCAGATACCCAGAGACCAGAGACAGAGACAGAGACAGAGACCAGAGACAGAGACCAGATACCCAGAGATCAGAGACAGAGACCAGAGACAGAGACTCAGAGACAGAGACAGAGACCAGATACCAGATACCAGATACCAGATACCCAGAGACCAGAGACCAGAGACAGAGACCAGAGACCAGAGATCAGAGATCAGAGACAGAGACAGAGACAGAAACCAGATACCCAGAGACAGAGACACAGAGACAGAGACCAGATACCCAGAGACCAGATACTCAGAGACCCGAGACAGAGACAGAGACCAGATACCCAGAGACCAGAGACAGAGACCAGAGACCAGATACCCAGAGACCAGTGACCAGAGACCAGAGACAGAGACTCAGAGACAGATACCAGAGACCAGATACCCAGAGACCAAAGACAGAGACAGAGACCAGAGACAGAGACTCAGAGACCAGAGACAGAGTCTCAGAGACCAAAGACAGAGACCAGATACCCAGAGACCAGAGACAGACACCAGAGATAGAGACAGTGACCAGATACCCAGAGACCAGATACCCAGAGACCAGAGACCAGAGACAGAGACAGAGACAGAGACCAGATACCCAGAGACCAGAGACCGAGACAGAGACAGAGACCAGATACCCAGAGACCGGAGACGGAGACAGAGACCAGAGACCAGATACCCAGAGACCAGAGACAGAGACCAGATACCCAGAGACAGAGACCAGATACAGAGACCAGATACCCAGATACCCAGAGACCAGAGACAGAGACCAGAGACAGAGACTCAGAGACCAGAGACAGAGACCAGATACCCAGAGACAGAGACCAGAGACAGAGACCAGATACCCAGATACCCAGAGACCAGAGACAGAGACCAGAGACAGAGACTCAGAGACCAGAGACAGAGACCAGAGACCAGATACCCAGAGACCAGAGACAGACACCAGAGATAGAGACAGTGACCAGATACCCAGAGACCAGATACCCAGAGACCAGAGACCAGAGACAGAGACAGAGACCAGATACCCAGAGACCAGAGACTGAGACAGAGACAGAGACCAGATACCCAGAGACCAGAGACCAGAGACAGAGACAGAGACCAGAGACCAGAGACAGAGACACAGACACAGAGACAGAGACCAGATACCCAGATACCCAGATACCAGAGACAGAGACCAGAGACAGAGACTCAGAGACAGAGACAGAGAGCAGAGACCAGATACCCAGAGACCAGAGACACAGACACAGACACAGAGACAGAGACCAGATAGACAGAGACAGAGACAGAGACCAGATACCCAGAGACCAGAGACCAGAGACAGAGACCAGATACCCAGAGACCAGATACCCAGAGACCAGAGACAGAGACGGAGACCAGATACCCAGAGACCAGAGACAGAGACCAGAGACAGAGACTCAGAGACCAGATATCCAGAGACCAGTGACCAGAGACCAGAGATCAGAGATCTGAGACAGAGACAGAGACAGAGACAGAAACCAGATACCCAGAGACAGAGACAGTGACCAGAGACCAGATACCCAGAGACCAGAGACAGAGACAGAGACAGAGACCAGATACCCAGAGACCAGAGACCAGAGACAGAGACAGAGACCAGAGACCAGAGACAGAGACTCAGAGACAGAGACAGAGACCAGATACCCAGAGACCAGATACTCAGAGACCAAAGACAGAGACAGAGACAGAGACCAGAGACAGAGACCAGAGACAGAGACCAGAGACCAGATACCCAGAGACCAGAGACAGAGACCAGAGACAGAGACAGTGACCAGATACCCAGAGACCAGATACCCAGAGACCAGAGACAGAGACCAGAGACCAGAGACCAGAGATCAGAGATCAGAGACAGAGACAGAAACCAGATACCCAGAGACAGAGACAGTGACCAGAGACCAGATACCCAGAGACCAGAGACAGAGACAGAGACCAGAGACCAGAGACAGAGACACAGACACAGAGACAGAGACCAGATACCCAGAGACCAGAGACAGAGACAGAGACAGAGACCAGATACCCAGAGACCAGAGACCAGAGACAGAGACCAGAGACCAGAGACACAGAGACCAGATACCCAGAGACCAGATACTCAGAGACCAGAGACAGAGACAGAGACCAGATACCCAGAGACCAGAGACCAGAGACAGAGACCAGAGACAGTGACCAGAGACAGAGACCAGAGACCAGATACCCAGAGACCAGAGACAGAGAGCAGAGATAGAGACTCAGAGACAGAGACCAGAGACCAGATACCCAGAGACCAGATACTCAGAGACCAGAGACAGAGACCAAATACCCAGAGACCAGAGACCAGAGACAGTGACAGAGACAGAAACCAGATACCCAGAGACCATAGACCAGAGACAGAGACAGAAACCATATACCCAGATACCCAGAGACAGAGACCAGAGACAGAGACTCAGAGACAGAGACAGAGACCAGATACCCAGAGACCAGAGACCAAAGACAGAGACAGAGACCAGAGACCAGATACCCAGAGACCAGAGACAGAGACTCAGAGACAGAGACCAGATACCCAGAGACCAGAGACAGAGACCAGAGACAGAGACTCAGAGACAGAGACAGAGACCAGAGACCAGAGACCAAATACCCAGAGACCAGAGACAGAGACCAGAGACCAGATACCCAGAGACCAGTGACCAGAGACCAGAGATCAGAGACAGAGACAGAAACCAGATACCCAGAGACCAGAGACAGAGACAGTGACAGAGACAGAGACACAGAGACAGAGACCAGATACCCAGATACCCAGTGACCAGTGACCAGAGACCAGAGACCAGAGACAGAGACTCAGAGACAGATACCAGAGACCAGATACCCAGAGACCAGAGACCAGAGACAGAGACTCAGAGACAGATACCAGAGACCAGATACCCAGAGACCAGATACTCAGAGACCAAAGACAGAGACAGAGACAGAGACCAGAGACCAGAGACAGAGACTCAGAGACCAGAGACAGAGACCAGAGACCAGATACCCAGAGACCAGAGACAGACACCAGAGATAGAGACAGTGACCAGATACCCAGAGACCAGATACCCAGAGACCAGAGACAGAGACAGAGACCAGATACCCAGAGACCAGAGGCCGAGACAGAGACAGAGACCAGATACCCAGAGACCAGAGACCGAGACAGAGACAGAGACCAGATACCCAGAGACCAGAGACGGAGACAGAGACCAGAGACCAGATACCCAGAGACCAGAGACCAGAGACAGAGACTCAGAGACAGATACCAGAGACCAGATACCCAGAGACCAGATACTCAGAGACCAAAGACAGAGACAGAGACAGAGACCAGAGACCAGAGACAGAGACTCAGAGACCAGAGACAGAGACCAGAGACCAGATACCCAGAGACCAGAGACAGACACCAGAGATAGAGACAGTGACCAGATACCCAGAGACCAGATACCCAGAGACCAGAGACAGAGACAGAGACCAGATACCCAGAGACCAGAGGCCGAGACAGAGACAGAGACCAGATACCCAGAGACCAGAGACCGAGACAGAGACAGAGACCAGATACCCAGAGACCAGAGACGGAGACAGAGACCAGAGACCAGATACCCAGAGACCAGAGACAGAGACCAGATACCCAGAGACAGAGACCAGAGACAGAGACCAGATACCCAGAGACCAGAGACAGAGACAGAGACAGAGACCAGAGACAGAGACCAGATACCCAGAGATCAGAGACAGAGACCAGAGACAGAGACTCAGAGACAGAGACAGAGACCAGATACCAGATACCAGATACCAGATACCCAGAGACCAGAGACCAGAGACAGAGACCAGAGATCAGAGATCAGAGACAGAGACAGAGACAGAAACCAGATACCCAGAGACAGAGACACAGAGACAGAGACCAGATACCCAGAGACCAGATACTCAGAGACCCGAGACAGAGACAGAGACCAGATACCCAGAGACCAGAGACAGAGACCAGAGACCAGATACCCAGAGACCAGTGACCAGAGACCAGAGACAGAGACTCAGAGACAGATACCAGAGACCAGATACCCAGAGACCAAAGACAGAGACAGAGACCAGAGACAGAGACTCAGAGACCAGAGACAGAGTCTCAGAGACCAAAGACAGAGACCAGATACCCAGAGACCAGAGACAGACACCAGAGATAGAGACAGTGACCAGATACCCAGAGACCAGATACCCAGAGACCAGAGACCAGAGACAGAGACAGAGACAGAGACCAGATACCCAGAGACCAGAGACCGAGACAGAGACAGAGACCAGATACCCAGAGACCGGAGACGGAGACAGAGACCAGAGACCAGATACCCAGAGACCAGAGACAGAGACCAGATACCCAGAGACAGAGACCAGATACAGAGACCAGATACCCAGATACCCAGAGACCAGAGACAGAGACCAGAGACAGAGACTCAGAGACCAGAGACAGAGACCAGAGACCAGATACCCAGAGACCAGAGACAGACACCAGAGATAGAGACAGTGACCAGATACCCAGAGACCAGATACCCAGAGACCAGAGACCAGAGACAGAGACAGAGACCAGATACCCAGAGACCAGAGACTGAGACAGAGACAGAGACCAGATACCCAGAGACCAGAGACGGAGACGGAGACCAGAGACCAGATACCCAGAGACCAGAGACAGAGACCAGATACCCAGAGACAGAGACCAGAGACAGAGACCAGATACCCAGAGACCAGAGACAGAGACAGAGACCAGAGACAGAGACCAGATACCCAGAGACCAGAGATAGAGACCAGAGACAGAGACTCAGAGACAGAGACAGAGACCAGATACCAGATACCAGATACCCAGAGATCAGATACCCAGAGACAGAGACAGAGACCAGATACCCCGAGACCAGAGACAGAGACCAGAGACAGAGACTCAGAGACAGAGACAGAGACCAGAGACCAGATACCCAGAGACCAGAGACAGAGACCAGAGACCAGATATACAGAGACCAGTGACCAGAGACCAGAGATCAGAGATCAGAGACAGAGACAGAGACAGAAACCAGATACCCAGAGAC
Organism: Trachinotus anak; assembly: GCF_046630095.1. Taxonomy (NCBI): domain Eukaryota; kingdom Metazoa; phylum Chordata; class Actinopteri; order Carangiformes; family Carangidae; genus Trachinotus; species Trachinotus anak. Next base: position 10,700,431 of record NW_027273874.1, on the reverse strand, counting down.
AGAGACAGTGACCAGAGACCAGATACCCAGAGACCAGAGACAGAGACAGAGACCAGATACCCAGAGACCAGAGACTAGAGACAGAGACAGAGACCAGAGACCAGAGACAGAGACAGAGACACAGACCCAGAGACAGAGACCAGATACCCAGAGACCAGATACTCAGAGACCAGAGACAGAGACAGAGACCAGATACCCAGAGACAGAGACAGTGACCAGAGACCAGATACCCAGAGACCAGAGACAGAGACAGAGACAGAGACCAGATACCCAGAGACCAGAGACAGAGACCCGAGACCAGATACCCAGAGACCAGTGACCAGAGACCAGAGACAGAGACTCAGAGACAGATACCAGAGACCAGATACCCAGAGACCAGATACTCAGAGACCAAAGACAGAGACAGAGACAGAGACCAGAGACAGAGACTCAGAGACCAGAGACAGAGACTCAGAGACCAGAGACAGAGACCAGAGACAGAGACAGTGACCAGATACCCAGAGACCAGATACCCAGAGACCAGAGACCAGAGACAGAGACAGAGAGCAGATACCCAGAAACAGAGACAGAGAGCAGATACCCAGAGACCAGAGACCAGAGACCAGAGACCCAGAGACCAGTGACAGAGACAGAGACCAGATACCCAGAGACCAGAGACAGAGACCAGAGACCAGAGACCAGATACCCAGAGACCAGTGACCAGAGACCAGAGACAGAGACTCAGAGACAGATACCAGAGACCAGATACCCAGAGACCAGATACTCAGAGACCAAAGACAGAGACAGAGACAGAGACCAGAGACAGAGACTCAGAGACCAGAGACAGAGACCAGAGACCAGATACCCAGAGACCAGAGACAGACACCAGAGATAGAGACAGTGACCAGATACCCAGAGACCAGATACCCAGAGACCAGAGACCAGAGACAGAGACAGAGACCAGATAACCAGAGACCAGAGACCGAGACAGAGACCAGATACCCAGAGACCAGAGACGGAGACAGAGACCAGAGACCAGATACCCAGAGACCAGAGACAGAGACCAGATACCCAGAGACAGAGACCAGAGACAGAGACTAGATACCCAGATACCCAGAGACCAGAGACCAGATACCCAGAGACCAGATACCCAGAGACCAGAGACAGAGACCAGAGACAGAGACTCAGAGACAGAGACAGAGACCAGAGACCAGATACCAGATACCCAGAGGCCAGAGACAGAGACCAGAGACCAGATACCCAGAGACCAGTGACCAGAGACCAGAGATCAGAGATCAGAGACAGAGACAGAGACAGAAACCAGATACCCAGAGACCAGAGACAGAGACAGAGACAGAGACACAGAGACAGAGACCAGATACCCAGAGACCAGATACTCAGAGACCAGAGACAGAGACCAGATACCCAGAGACCAGAGACAGAGACCAGAGACCAGATACCCAGAGACCAGTGACCAGAGAACAGAGACAGAGACTCAGAGACAGATACCAGAGACCAGATACCCAGAGACCAGATACTCAGAGACCAAAGACAGAGACAGAGACCAGAGACAGAGACTCAGAGACCAGAGACAGAGACCAGAGACAGAGACAGTGACCAGATACCCAGAGACCAGATACCCAGAGACCAGATACCCAGAGACCAGAGACCAGAGACAGAGACAGAGACAGAGACCAGATACCCAGAGACCAGAGACCGAGACAGAGACAGAGACCAGATACCCAGAGACCGGAGACGGAGACAGAGACCAGAGACCAGATACCCAGAGACCAGAGACAGAGACCAGATACCCAGAGACAGAGACCAGATACAGAGACCAGATACCCAGATACCCAGAGACCAGAGACAGAGACCAGAGACAGAGACTCAGAGACCAGAGACAGAGACCAGAGACCAGATACCCAGAGACCAGAGACAGACACCAGAGATAGAGACAGTGACCAGATACCCAGAGACCAGATACCCAGAGACCAGAGACCAGAGACAGAGACAGAGACCAGATACCCAGAGACCAGAGACTGAGACAGAGACAGAGACCAGATACCCAGAGACCAGAGACGGAGACGGAGACCAGAGACCAGATACCCAGAGACCAGAGACAGAGACCAGATACCCAGAGACAGAGACCAGAGACAGAGACCAGATACCCAGAGACCAGAGACAGAGACAGAGACCAGAGACAGAGACCAGATACCCAGAGACCAGAGATAGAGACCAGAGACAGAGACTCAGAGACAGAGACAGAGACCAGATACCAGATACCAGATACCCAGAGATCAGATACCCAGAGACAGAGACAGAGACCAGATACCCCGAGACCAGAGACAGAGACCAGAGACAGAGACTCAGAGACAGAGACAGAGACCAGAGACCAGATACCCAGAGACCAGAGACAGAGACCAGAGACCAGATATACAGAGACCAGTGACCAGAGACCAGAGATCAGAGATCAGAGACAGAGACAGAGACAGAAACCAGATACCCAGAGACAGAGACAGTGACCAGAGACCAGATACCCAGAGACCAGAGACAGAGACAGAGACCAGATACCCAGAGACCAGAGACTAGAGACAGAGACAGAGACCAGAGACCAGAGACAGAGACAGAGACACAGACCCAGAGACAGAGACCAGATACCCAGAGACCAGATACTCAGAGACCAGAGACAGAGACAGAGACCAGATACCCAGAGACAGAGACAGTGACCAGAGACCAGATACCCAGAGACCAGAGACAGAGACAGAGACAGAGACCAGATACCCAGAGACCAGAGACAGAGACCCGAGACCAGATACCCAGAGACCAGTGACCAGAGACCAGAGACAGAGACTCAGAGACAGATACCAGAGACCAGATACCCAGAGACCAGATACTCAGAGACCAAAGACAGAGACAGAGACAGAGACCAGAGACAGAGACTCAGAGACCAGAGACAGAGACTCAGAGACCAGAGACAGAGACCAGAGACAGAGACAGTGACCAGATACCCAGAGACCAGATACCCAGAGACCAGAGACCAGAGACAGAGACAGAGAGCAGATACCCAGAAACAGAGACAGAGAGCAGATACCCAGAGACCAGAGACCAGAGACCAGAGACCCAGAGACCAGTGACAGAGACAGAGACCAGATACCCAGAGACCAGAGACAGAGACCAGAGACCAGAGACCAGATACCCAGAGACCAGTGACCAGAGACCAGAGACAGAGACTCAGAGACAGATACCAGAGACCAGATACCCAGAGACCAGATACTCAGAGACCAAAGACAGAGACAGAGACAGAGACCAGAGACAGAGACTCAGAGACCAGAGACAGAGACCAGAGACCAGATACCCAGAGACCAGAGACAGACACCAGAGATAGAGACAGTGACCAGATACCCAGAGACCAGATACCCAGAGACCAGAGACCAGAGACAGAGACAGAGACCAGATAACCAGAGACCAGAGACCGAGACAGAGACCAGATACCCAGAGACCAGAGACGGAGACAGAGACCAGAGACCAGATACCCAGAGACCAGAGACAGAGACCAGATACCCAGAGACAGAGACCAGAGACAGAGACTAGATACCCAGATACCCAGAGACCAGAGACCAGATACCCAGAGACCAGATACCCAGAGACCAGAGACAGAGACCAGAGACAGAGACTCAGAGACAGAGACAGAGACCAGAGACCAGATACCAGATACCCAGAGGCCAGAGACAGAGACCAGAGACCAGATACCCAGAGACCAGTGACCACAGACCAGAGATCAGAGATCAGAGACAGAGACAGAGACAGAAACCAGATACCCAGAGACCAGAGACAGAGACAGAGACAGAGACCAGATACCCAGAGACCAGATACTCAGAGACCAGAGACAGAGACCAGATACCCAGAGACCAGAGACAGAGACCAGAGACCAGATACCCAGAGACCAGTGACCAGAGAACAGAGACAGAGACTCAGAGACAGATACCAGAGACCAGATACCCAGAGACCAGATACTCAGAGACCAAAGACAGAGACAGAGACCAGAGACAGAGACTCAGAGACCAGAGACAGAGACCAGAGACAGAGACAGTGACCAGATACCCAGAGACCAGATACCCAGAGACCAGAGACCAGAGACAGAGACAGAGAGCAGATACCCAGAGACAGAGACAGAGAGCAGATACCCAGAAACCAGATACTCAGAGACCAGAGACAGAGACCAGATACCCAGAGACCAGAGGCAGAGACCAGAGACCAGATACCCAGAGACCAGTGACCAGAGACCAGAGACCAGAGACAGAGACTCAGAGACAGATACCAGAGACCAGATACCCAGAGACCAGATACTCAGAGACCAAAGACAGAGACAGAGACCAGAGACAGAGACTCAGAGACTCAGAGACCAGAGACAGAGACCAGAGACCAGATACCCAGAGACCAGAGACAGACACCAGAGATAGAGACAGTGACCAGATACCCAGAGACCAGATACCCAGAGACCAGAGACCAGAGACAGAGACAGAGACCAGATACCCAGAGACCAGAGACCGAGACAGAGACAGAGACCAGATACCCAGAGACCAGAGACGGAGACAGAGACCAGAGACCAGATACCCAGAGACCAGAGACAGAGACCAGATACCCAGAGACAGAGACCAGAGACAGAGACCAGAGACAGAGACCAGATACCCAGAGACCAGAGACAGAGACAGAGACCAGAGACAGAGACCAGATACCCAGAGACCAGAGACAGAGACCAGAGACAGAGACTCAGAGACAGAGACAGAGACAGAGACCAGATACCAGATACCAGATACCAGATACCCAGAGACCAGAGACAGAGACCAGAGACCAGATACCCAGAGACCAGTGACCAGAGACCAGAGATCAGAGATCAGAGACAGAGACAGAAACCAGATACACAGAGACACAGAGACAGAGACCAGATACCCAGAGACAGAGACAGAGAGCAGATACCCAGAAACCAGATACTCAGAGACCAGAGACAGAGACCAGATACCCAGAGACCAGAGGCAGAGACCAGAGACCAGATACCCGGAGACCAGTGACCAGAGACCAGAGACCAGAGACAGAGACTCAGAGACAGATACCAGAGACCAGATACCCAGAGACCAGATACTCAGAGACCAAAGACAGAGACAGAGACAGAGACCAGAGACAGAGACTCAGAGACTCAGAGACCAGAGACAGAGACCAGAGACCAGATACCCAGACACCAGAGACAGACACCAGAGATAGAGACAGTGACCAGATACCCAGAGACCAGATACCCAGAGACCAGAGACCAGAGACAGAGACAGAGACCAGATACCCAGAGACCAGAGACGGAGACAGAGACCAGAGACCAGATACCCAGAGACCAGAGACAGAGACCAGATACCCAGAGACAGAGACCAGAGACCGAGACCAGAGACAGAGACCAGATACCCAGAGACCAGAGACAGAGACAGAGACAGAGACCAGAGACAGAGACCAGATACCCAGAGACCAGAGACAGAGACCAGAGACAGAGACTCAGAGACAGAGACAGAGACAGAGACCAGATACCAGATACCCAGAGACCAGAGACAGAGACCAGAGACCAGATACCCAGAGACCAGTGACCAGAGATCAGAGATCAGAGACCAGAGACAGAGACAGAGACAGAAACCAGATACACAGAGACACAGAGACAGAGACCAGATACCCAGAGACCAGAGACAGAGACCAGAGACCAGATACCCAGAGACCAGTGACCAGAGACAGAGACTCAGAGACAGATACCAGAGACCAGATACCCAGAGACCAAAGACAGAGACTCAGAGACCAGAGACAGAGACAGAGACCAGATACCCAGAGACCAGAGACAGACACCAGAGATAGAGACAGTGACCAGATACCCAGAGACCAGATACCCAGAGACCAGAGACCAGAGACAGAGACAGAGACCAGATACCCAGAGACCAGAGACCGAGACAGAGACAGAGACCAGATACCCAGAGACCAGAGACGGAGACAGAAACCAGAGACCAGATACCCAGAGACCAGAGACCAGAGACAGAGACCAGTTACCCAGATACCCAGATACCAGAGACAGAGACAGAAACCAGATACCCAGAGACCAGAGACAGAGACACAGAGACAGAGACCTGATACCCAGAGACCAGATACTCAGAGACCAGAGACAGAGACCAGATACCCAGAGACCAGAGACAGAGACCAGAGACCAGAGACCAGAGACCAGATACCCAGAGACCAGTGACCAGAGACCAGAGACAGAGACTCAGAGACAGATACCAGAGACCAGATACCCAGAGACCAGATACCCAGAGACCAGAGACCAGAGACAGACACAGAGAGCACATACCCAGAGACAGAGACAGAGAGCAGAAACCCAGAAACCAGATACTCAGAGACCAGAGACAGAGACAGAGACCAGATACCCAGAGACCAGAGACAGAGACCAGAGACCAGATACCCAGAGACCAGTGACCAGAGACCAGAGACAGAGACTCAGAGACAGATACCAGAGACCAGATACCCAGAGACCAGATACTCAGAGACCAAAGACAGAGACAGAGACAGAGACAGAGACCAGAGACAGAGACTCAGAGACCAGAGACAGAGACCAGAGACCAGATACCCAGAGACCAGAGACAGACACCAGAGATAGAGACAGTGACCAGATACCCAGAGACCAGATACCCAGAGACTAGAGACCAGAGACAGAGACAGAGACCAGATACCCAGAGACCAGAGACCGAGACAGAGACAGAGACCAGATACCCAGAGACCAGAGACGGAGACAGAGACCAGAGACCAGATACCCAGAGACCAGAGACAGAGACCAGATACCCAGAGACAAAGACCAGAGACAGAGACCAGATACCCAGATACCCAGAGACCAGAGACAGAGACAGAGACAGAGACCAGAGACAGAGACCAGATAACCAGAGACCAGAGACAGAGACCAGATACCCAGAGACCAGATACCCAGAGACCAGAGACAGAGACCAGAGACAGAGACTCAGAGACAGAGACAGAGACCAGAGACCAGATACCAGATACCCAGAGGCCAGAGACAGAGACCAGAGACCAGATACCCAGAGACCAGTGACCAGAGACCAGAGATCAGAGATCAGAGACAGAGACAGAGACAGAAACCAGATACCCAGCAACCAGAGACAGAGACAGAGACACAGAGACAGAGACCAGATACCCAGAGACCAGAGACAGAGACCAGAGACCAGAGACCAGATACCCAGAGACCAGTGACCAGAGACCAGAGACAGAGACTCAGAGACAGATACCAGAGACCAGATACCCAGAGACCAGATACTCAGAGACCAAAGACAGAGACAGAGACAGAGACCAGAGACAGAGACTCAGAGAACAGAGACAGAGACCAGAGACAGAGACAGTGACCAGATACCCAGAGACCAGATACCCAGAGACCAGAGACCAGAGACAGAGACAGAGAGCAGATACCCAGAGACAGAGACAGAGAGCAGATACCCAGAAACCAGATACTCAGAGACCAGAGACAGAAACAAGATACCCAGATACCCAGATACCCAGAGACAGAGACCAGAGATCAGAGACAGAGACAGAGACAGAAACCAGATACCCAGAGACCAGAAACCAGAGACAGAGACACAGAGACAGAGACCAGATACCCAGAGACCAGATACTCAGAGACCAGAGACAGAGACCAGATACCCAGAGACCAGAGACAGAGACCAGAGACCAGAGACCAGATACCCAGAGACCAGTGACCAGAGACCAGAGACAGAGACTCAGAGACAGATACCAGAGACCAGATACCCAGAGACCAGATACTCAGAGACCAAAGACAGAGACAGAGACAGAGACCAGAGACAGAGACTCAGAGACCAGAGACAGAGACTCAGAGACCAGAGACAGAGACAGTGACCAGATACCCAGAGACCAGATACCCAGAGACCAGAGACCAGACACAGAGACAGAGAGCAGATACCCAGAGACAGAGAGCAGATACCCAGAAACCAGATACTCAGAGACCAGAGACAGAGACAGAGACCAGATACCCAGAGACACAGAGACAGAGACCAGATACCCAGAGATCAGATACTCAGAGACCAGAGACAGTGACCAGAGACAGAGACCAGAGACCAGATACCCAGATACCCAGAGACCAGAGACAGAGACCAGAGATAGAGACTCAAAGACAGAGACCAGATACCCAGAGACCAGAGACCAGAGACAGAGACCAGAGACCAGAGACACAGAGACAGAGACCATATACCCAGAGACCAGATACTCAGAGACCAGAGACAGAGACAGAGACAGAGACCAGATACCCAGAGACCAGAGACCAGAGACCAGAGACAGAGACCAGAGACAGTGACCAGAGACAGAGACCAGAGACCAGATACCCAGAGACCAGAGACAGAGACCAGAGATAGAGACTCAGAGACAGAGACCAGAGACCAGATACCCAGAGACCAGATACTCAGAGACCAGAGACAGAGACCAGATACCCAGAGACCAGAGACCAGAGACCAGAGACCAGAGACAGTGACAGAGACAGAAACCAGATACCCAGAGACCACAGACCAGAGACAGAGACAGAAACAAGATACCCAGATACCCAGAGACAGAGACCAGAGACAGAGACTCAGAGACAGAGACAGAGACCAGATACCCCGAGACCAGAGACCAGAGACAGAGACAGAGACAGAGACCAGATACCCAGAGACCAGAGACAGAGACTCAGAGACAGAGACAGAGACCAGAGACAGAGACCAGATACCCAGAGACCAGGGACAGAGACCAGAGACAGAGACTCTGAGACAGAGACAGAGACCAGAGACCAGAGACCAGAGACCAGATACCTAGAGACCAGAGACCAGAGACCAGAGACAGAGACAGATACCAGAGACCAGATACCCAGAGACCAGAGACAGAGACAGAGACCAGATACCCAGAGACCAGAGACCAGAGACAGAGACCAGATACCCAGAGACCAGAGACAGAGACAGAGACCAGATACCCAGAGACGAGAGACAGAGACAGAGACAGAGACAGAGACCAGATACCCAGAGACCAGAGACAGAGACCAGAGACAGCGACTCAGAGACAGAGGCAGAGACCAGAGACCAGAGACCAGATACCCAGAGACCAGAGACAGAGACTCAGAGACAGAGACCAGATACTCAGAGACCAGAGACAGAGACCAGAGACAGAGACAGAGACCAGATACCCAGAGACCAGAGACAGAGACCAGAGACAGAGACTCAGAGACAGAGACCAGATACTCAGAGACCAGAGACAGAGACCAGAGACTCAGAGACAGAGACCAGATACTCAGAGACCAGAGACAGAGACTCAGAGACAGAGACAGAGACCAGAGACCAGATACCCAGAGACCAGATACTCAGAGACAGAGACCAGAGACCATAGACAGAGACAGAGACAGACACCAGAGACCAGATACCCAGAGACCAGATACTCAGAGACCAGAGACCAGAGACAGAGACCAGATACCCAGAGACCAGAGATCAGAGACAGAGACAGAAACCAGATACCCAGACACCAGAGACAGAGACACAGAGACAGAGACAGAGACCAGATACCCAGAGACCAGAGACAGAGACCAGAGACAGAGACCAGATACCCAGAGACCAGATACCCAGAGACCAGAGACAGAGACCAGAGACAGAGACTCAGAGACAGAGACAGAGACCAGAGACCAGATACCAGATACCCAGAGGCCAGAGACAGAGACCAGAGACCAGATACCCAAAGACCAGTGACCAGAGACCAGAGATCAGAGATCAGAGACAGAGACAGAGACAGAGACAGAAACCAGATACCCAGAGACCAGAGACAGATACCCAGAGACAGAGAGCAGATACCCAGAGACCAGATACTCAGAGACCAGAGACAGAGACCAGATACCCAGAGACCAGAGACCAGAGACCAGAGACCAGATACCCAGAGACCAGTGACCAGAGACCAGAGACCAGAGACAGAGACTCAGAGACAGATACCAGAGACCAGATACTCAGAGACCAGATACTCAGAGACCAAAGACAGAGACAGAGACAGAGACCAGAGACAGAGACTCAGAGACCAGAGACAGAGACTCAGAGACCAGAGACAGAGACCAGAGACAGAGACAGTGACCAGATACCCAGAGACCAGATACCCAGAGACCAGAGACCAGAGACAGAGACAGAGAGCAGATACCCAGAGACAGAGACAGAGAGCAGATACCCAGAAACCAGATACTCAGAGACCAGAGACAGAGACAGAGACCAGATACCCAGAGACCAGAGACAGAGACCAGAGACCAGAGACCAGATACCCAGAGACCAGTGACCAGAGACCAGAGACAGAGACTCAGAGACAGATACCAGAGACCAGATACCCAGAGACCAGATACTCAGAGACCAAAGACAGAGACAGAGACCAGAGACAGAGACTCAGAGACCAGAGACAGAGACCAGAGACCAGATACCCAGAGACCAGAGACAGACACCAGAGATAGAGACAGTGACCAGATACCCAGAGACCAGATACCCAGAGACCAGAGACCAGAGACAGAGACAGAGACCAGATACCCAGAGACCAGAGACCGAGACAGAGACAGAGACCAGATACCCAGAGACCAGAGACGGAGACAGAGACCAGAGACCAGATACCCAGAGACCAGAGACAGAGACCAGATACCCAGAGACAGAGACCAGATACCCAGATACCCAGAGACCAGAGACAGAGACAGAGACCAGAGACAGAGACCAGATACCCAGAGACCAGTGACCAGAGACCAGAGACAGAGACTCAGAGACAGATACCAGAGACCAGATACCCAGAGACCAGATACTCAGAGACCAAAGACAGAGACAGAGACAGAGACCAGAGACAGAGACTCAGAGACCAGAGACAGAGACTCAGAGACCAGAGACAGAGACCAGAGACAGAGACAGTGATCAGATACCCAGAGACCAGATACCCAGAGACCAGAGACCAGAGACAGAGACAGAGAGCAGATACCCAGAGACAGAGACAGAGAGCAGATACCCAGAAACCAGATACTCAGAGACCAGAGACAGAGACAGAGACAGAGACCAGATACCCAGAGACCAGAGACAGAGACCAGAGACCAGATACCCAGAGACCAGTGACCAGAGACCAGAGACCAGAGACAGAGACTCAGAGACAGATACCAGAGACCAGATACCCAGAGACCAGATACTCAGAGACCAAAGACAGAGACAGAGACAGAGACCAGAGATCAGAGACAGAGACAGAGACAGAAACCAGATACCCAGAGACAGAGACAGAGACACAGAGACAGAGACCAGATACCCAGAGACCAGATACCCAGAGACCAGATACTCAGAGACCAGAGACAGAGACAGAGACCAGATACCCAGAGACCAAAGACAGAGACAGAGACCAGAGACAGAGACTCAGAGACCAGAGACAGAGACTCAGAGACAGAGACCAGATACCCAGAGACCAGAGACAGACACCAGAGATAGAGACAGTGACCAGATACCCAGAGACCAGATACCCAGAGACCAGAGACCAGAGACAGAGACAGAGACCAGATACCCAGAGACCAGAGACCGAGACAGAGACAGAGACAGAGACCAGATACCCAGAGACCAGATACTCAGAGACAGAGACCAGAGACCAGAGACAGAGACAGAGACAGACACCAGAGACCAGATACCCAGAGACCAGATACTCAGAGACCAGAGACCAGAGACAGAGACCAGATACCCAGAGACCAGAGATCAGAGACAGAGACAGAGACAGAAACCAGATACCCAGACACCAGAGACAGAGACAAAAACCAGATACCCAGAGACCAGAGACAGAGACACAGAGACAGAGACAGAGACCAGATACCCAGAGACCAGAGACAGAGACCAGAGACAGAGACCAGATACCCAGAGACCAGATACCCAGAGGCCAGAGACAGAGACCAGAGACCAGATACCCAAAGACCAGTGACCAGAGACCAGAGATCAGAGATCAGAGACAGAGACAGAAACCAGATACCCAGAGACCAGAGACAGAGACACAGAGACAGAGACCAGATACCCAGAGACCAGATACTCAGAGACCAGAGACAGAGACCAGATACCCAGAGACCACATACCAGAGACCAGAGACCAGATACCCAGAGACCAGTGACCAGAGACCAGAGACCAGAGACAGAGACTCAGAGACAGATACCAGAGACCAGATACCCAGAGACCAGATACTCAGAGACCAAAGACAGAGACAGAGACTCAGAGACCAGAGACAGAGACTCAGAGACCAGAGACAGAGACCAGAGACAGAGACAGTGACCAGATACCCAGAGACCAGATACCCAGAGACCAGAGACCAGAGACAGAGACAGAGAGCAGATACCCAGAGACAGAGACAGAGAGCAGATACCCAGAAACCAGATACTCAGAGACCAGAGACAGAGACAGAGACCAGATACCCAGAGACCAGAGACAGAGACCAGAGACCAGAGACCAGATACCCAGAGACCAGTGACCAGAGACCAGAGACAGAGACTCAGAGACAGATACCAGAGACCAGATACCCAGAGACCAGATACTCAGAGACCAAAGACAGAGACAGAGACCAGAGACAGAGACTCAGAGACCAGAGACCAGAGACCATATACCCAGAGACCAGAGACAGACACCAGAGATAGAGACAGTGACCAGATACCCAGAGACCAGATACCCAGAGACCAGAGACCAGAGACAGAGACAGAGACCAGATACCCAGAGACCAGAGACCGAGACAGAGACAGAGACCAGATACCCAGAGACCAGAGACGGAGACAGAGACCAGAGACCAGATACCCAGAGACCAGAGACAGAGACCAGATACCCAGAGACAGAGACCAGAGACAGAGACCTGATACCCAGATACCCAGAGACCAGAGACAGAGACAGAGACAGAGACAGAGACAGAGACCAGAGACAGAGACCAGATACCCAGAGACCAGAGACAGAGACCAGATACCCAGAGACCAGAGACAGAGACCAGAGACAGAGACTCAGAGACAGAGACAGAGACCAGAGACCAGATACCAGATACCCAGAGGCCAGAGACAGAGACCAGAGACCAGATACCCAGAGACCAGTGACCAGAGACCAGAGATCAGAGATCTGAGATCAGAGACAGAGACAGAAACCAGATACCCAGAGACCAGAGACAGAGACAGAGACACAGAGACAGAGACCAGATACCCAGAGACCAGATACTCAGAGACCAGAGACAGAGACCAGATACCCAGAGACCAGAGACAGAGACCAGAGACCAGAGACCAGAGACCAGATACCCAGAGACCAGTGACCAGAGACCAGAGACAGAGACTCAGAGACAGATACCAGAGACCAGATACCCAGAGACCAGATACTCAGAGACCAAAGACAGAGACAGAGACAGAGACCAGAGACAGAGACTCAGAGACCAGAGACAGAGACTCAGAGACCAGAGACAGAGACCAGAGACAGAGACAGTGACCAGATACCCAGAGACCAGATACCCAGAGACCAGAGACCAGAGACAGAGACAGAGAGCAGATACCCAGAGACAGAGACAGAGAGCAGATACCCAGAAACCAGATACTCAGAGACCAGAGACAGAGACAGAGACCAGATACCCAGAGACCAGAGACAGAGACCAGAGACCAGATACCCAGAGACCAGTGACCGGAGACCAGAGACCAGAGACAGAGACTCAGAGACAGATACCAGAGACCAGATACCCAGAGACCAGATACTCAGAGACCAAAGACAGAGACAGAGACAGAGACCAGAGATCAGAGATCAGAGACAGAGACAGAGACAGAAACCAGATACCCAGAGACAGAGACAGAGACACAGAGACAGAGACCAGATACCCAGAGACCAGATACCCAGAGACCAGATACTCAGAGACCAGAGACAGAGACAGAGACCAGATACCCAGAGACCAAAGACAGAGACAGAGACCAGAGACAGAGACTCAGAGACCAGAGACAGAGACTCAGAGACAGAGACCAGATACCCAGAGACCAGAGACAGACACCAGAGATAGAGACAGTGACCAGATACCCAGAGACCAGATACCCAGAGACCAGAGACCAGAGACAGAGACAGAGACCAGATACCCAGAGACCAGAGACCGAGACAGAGACAGAGACCAGATACCCAGAGACCAGAGACGGAGACAGAGACCAGAGACCAGATACCCAGAGACCAGAGACAGAGACCAAATACCCAGAGACAGAGACCAGAGACAGAGACCAGATACCCAGATACCCAGAGACCAGAGACAGAGACAGAGACCAGAGACAGAGACCAGATACCCAGAGACCAGAGACAGAGACCAGATACCCAGAGACCAGATACCCAGAGACCAGAGACCAGAGACCAGAGACAGAGACTCAGAGACAGAGACAGAGACCAGATACCCAGAGACCAGATACTCAGAGACCAAAGACAGAGACAGAGACAGAGACCAGAGACAGAGACCAGAGACAGAGACCAGATACCCAGAGACCAGAGACAGAGACCAGAGACCAGAGATCAGAGATCAGAGACAGAGACAGAAACCAGATACCCAGAGACAGAGACAGTGACCAGAGACCAGATACCCAGAGACCAGAGACGACAGAGACAGAGACCAGAGACCAGAGACAGAGACACAGACACAGAGACAGAGACCAGATACCCAGAGACCAGAGACAGAGACAGAGACAGAGACCAGATACCCAGAGACCAGAGACCAGAGACAGAGACCAGAGACCAGAGACACAGAGACCAGATACCCAGAGACCAGATACTCAGAGACCAGAGACAGAGACAGAGACCAGATACCCAGAGACCAGAGACCAGAGACAGAGACCAGAGACAGTGACCAGAGACAGAGACCAGAGACCAGATACCCAGAGACCAGAGACAGAGAGCAGAGATAGAGACTCAGAGACAGAGACCAGAGACCAGATACCCAGAGACCAGATACTCAGAGACCAGAGACAGAGACCAAATACCCAGAGACCAGAGACCAGAGACAGTGACAGAGACAGAAACCAGATACCCAGAGACCATAGACCAGAGACAGAGACAGAAACCATATACCCAGATACCCAGAGACAGAGACCAGAGACAGAGACTCAGAGACAGAGACAGAGACCAGATACCCAGAGACCAGAGACCAAAGACAGAGACAGAGACCAGAGACCAGATACCCAGAGACCAGAGACAGAGACTCAGAGACAGAGACCAGATACCCAGAGACCAGAGACAGAGACCAGAGACAGAGACTCAGAGACAGAGACAGAGACCAGAGACCAGAGACCAAATACCCAGAGACCAGAGACAGAGACCAGAGACCAGATACCCAGAGACCAGTGACCAGAGACCAGAGATCAGAGATCAGAGACAGAGACAGAAACCAGATACCCAGAGACCAGAGACAGAGACAGTGACAGAGACAGAGACACAGAGACAGAGACCAGATACCCAGATACCCAGTGACCAGTGACCAGAGACCAGAGACCAGAGACAGAGACTCAGAGACAGATACCAGAGACCAGATACCCAGAGACCAGAGACCAGAGACAGAGACTCAGAGACAGATACCAGAGACCAGATACCCAGAGACCAGATACTCAGAGACCAAAGACAGAGACAGACACAGAGACCAGAGACCAGAGACAGAGACTCAGAGACCAGAGACAGAGACCAGAGACCAGATACCCAGAGACCAGTGACCAGAGACCAGAGATCAGAGATCAGAGACAGAGACAGAAACCAGATACCCAGAGACCAGAGACAGAGACATTGACAGAGACAGAGACACAGAGACAGAGACCAGATACCCAGATACCCAGTGACCAGTGACCAGAGACCAGAGACAGAGACTCAGAGACAGATACCAGAGACCAGATACCCAGAGACCAGAGACCAGAGACAGAGACTCAGAGACAGATACCAGAGACCAGATACCCAGAGACCAGATACTCAGAGACCAAAGACAGAGACAGAGACAGAGACCAGAGACCAGAGACAGAGACTCAGAGACCAGAGACAGAGACCAGAGACCAGATACCCAGAGACCAGAGACAGACACCAGAGATAGAGACAGTGACCAGATACCCAGAGACCAGATACCCAGAGACCAGAGACAGAGACAGAGACCAGATACCCAGAGACCAGAGGCCGAGACAGAGACAGAGACCAGATACCCAGAGACCAGAGACCGAGACAGAGACAGAGACCAGATACCCAGAGACCAGAGACGGAGACAGAGACCAGAGACCAGATACCCAGAGACCAGAGACAGAGACCAGATACCCAGAGACAGAGACCAGAGACAGAGACCAGATACCCAGAGACCAGAGACAGAGACAGAGACAGAGACCAGAGACAGAGACCAGATACCCAGAGATCAGAGACAGAGACCAGAGACAGAGACTCAGAGACAGAGACAGAGACCAGATACCAGATACCAGATACCAGATACCCAGAGACCAGAGACCAGAGACAGAGACCAGAGACCAGAGATCAGAGATCAGAGACAGAGACAGAGACAGAAACCAGATACCCAGAGACAGAGACACAGAGACAGAGACCAGATACCCAGAGACCAGATACTCAGAGACCCGAGACAGAGACAGAGACCAGATACCCAGAGACCAGAGACAGAGACCAGAGACCAGATACCCAGAGACCAGTGACCAGAGACCAGAGACAGAGACTCAGAGACAGATACCAGAGACCAGATACCCAGAGACCAAAGACAGAGACAGAGACCAGAGACAGAGACTCAGAGACCAGAGACAGAGTCTCAGAGACCAAAGACAGAGACCAGATACCCAGAGACCAGAGACAGACACCAGAGATAGAGACAGTGACCAGATACCCAGAGACCAGATACCCAGAGACCAGAGACCAGAGACAGAGACAGAGACAGAGACCAGATACCCAGAGACCAGAGACCGAGACAGAGACAGAGACCAGATACCCAGAGACCGGAGACGGAGACAGAGACCAGAGACCAGATACCCAGAGACCAGAGACAGAGACCAGATACCCAGAGACAGAGACCAGATACAGAGACCAGATACCCAGATACCCAGAGACCAGAGACAGAGACCAGAGACAGAGACTCAGAGACCAGAGACAGAGACCAGATACCCAGAGACAGAGACCAGAGACAGAGACCAGATACCCAGATACCCAGAGACCAGAGACAGAGACCAGAGACAGAGACTCAGAGACCAGAGACAGAGACCAGAGACCAGATACCCAGAGACCAGAGACAGACACCAGAGATAGAGACAGTGACCAGATACCCAGAGACCAGATACCCAGAGACCAGAGACCAGAGACAGAGACAGAGACCAGATACCCAGAGACCAGAGACTGAGACAGAGACAGAGACCAGATACCCAGAGACCAGAGACCAGAGACAGAGACAGAGACCAGAGACCAGAGACAGAGACACAGACACAGAGACAGAGACCAGATACCCAGATACCCAGATACCAGAGACAGAGACCAGAGACAGAGACTCAGAGACAGAGACAGAGAGCAGAGACCAGATACCCAGAGACCAGAGACAGAGACACAGACACAGAGACAGAGA
Organism: Trachinotus anak; assembly: GCF_046630095.1. Classification (NCBI taxonomy): domain Eukaryota; kingdom Metazoa; phylum Chordata; class Actinopteri; order Carangiformes; family Carangidae; genus Trachinotus; species Trachinotus anak. The sequence continues at coordinate 10,682,815 of NW_027273874.1, read as the reverse complement.
CCAGATAGACAGAGACAGAGACAGAGACCAGATACCCAGAGACCAGAGACAGAGACCAGATACCCAGAGACCAGATACCCAGAGACCAGAGACAGAGACGGAGACCAGATACCCAGAGACCAGAGACAGAGACCAGAGACAGAGACTCAGAGACAGAGACAGAGACAGAGACCAGATACCCAGAGACCAGAGACAGAGACCAGAGACCAGATATCCAGAGACCAGTGACCAGAGACCAGAGATCAGAGATCTGAGACAGAGACAGAGACAGAGACAGAGACAGAAACCAGATACCCAGAGACAGAGACAGTGACCAGAGACCAGATACCCAGAGACCAGAGACAGAGACAGAGACAGAGACCAGATACCCAGAGACCAGAGACCAGAGACAGAGACAGAGACCAGAGGCCAGAGACAGAGACTCAGAGACAGAGACAGAGACCAGATACCCAGAGACCAGATACTCAGAGACCAAAGACAGAGACAGAGACAGAGACCAGAGACAGAGACCAGAGACAGAGACCAGAGACCAGATACCCAGAGACCAGAGACAGAGACCAGAGACAGAGACAGTGACCAGATACCCAGAGACCAGATACCCAGAGACCAGAGACAGAGACCAGAGACCAGAGATCAGAGATCAGAGACAGAGACAGAAACCAGATACCCAGAGACAGAGACAGTGACCAGAGACCAGATACCCAGAGACCAGAGACAGAGACAGAGACCAGAGACCAGAGACAGAGACACAGACACAGACACAGAGACCAGATACCCAGAGACCAGAGACAGAGACAGAGACAGAGACCAGATACCCAGAGACCAGAGACCAGAGACAGAGACCAGAGACCAGAGACACAGAGACCAGATACCCAGAGACCAGATACTCAGAGACCAGAGACAGAAACAGAGACCAGAGACAGTGACCAGAGACAGAGACCAGAGACCAGATACCCAGAGACCAGAGACCAGAGACCAGAGACACAGAGACCAGATACACAGAGACCAGATACCCAGAGACCAGAGACCAGAGACAGAGACCAGAGACAGTGACCAGAGACAGAGACCAGAGACCAGATACCCAGAGACCAGAGACAGAGAGCAGAGATAGAGACTCAGAGACAGAGACCAGAGACCAGATACCCAGAGACCAGATACTCAGAGACCAGAGACAGAGACCAAATACCCAGAGACCAGAGACCAGAGACAGTGACAGAGACAGAAACCAGATACCCAGAGACCATAGACCAGAGACAGAGACAGAAACCATATACCCAGATACCCAGAGACAGAGACCAGAGACAGAGACTCAGAGACAGAGACAGAGACCAGATACCCAGAGACCAGAGACCAAAGACAGAGACAGAGACCAGAGACCAGATACCCAGAGACCAGAGACAGAGACTCAGAGACAGAGACCAGATACCCAGAGACCAGAGACAGAGACCAGAGACAGAGACTCAGAGACAGAGACAGAGACCAGAGACCAGAGACCAAATACCCAGAGACCAGTGACCAGAGACCAGAGATCAGAGATCAGAGACAGAGACAGAAACCAGATACCCAGAGACCAGAGACAGAGACAGTGACAGAGACAGAGACACAGAGACAGAGACCAGATACCCAGATACCCAGTGACCAGTGACCAGAGACCAGAGACCAGAGACAGAGACTCAGAGACAGATACCAGAGACCAGATACCCAGAGACCAGAGACCAGAGACAGAGACTCAGAGACAGATACCAGAGACCAGATACCCAGAGACCAGATACTCAGAGACCAAAGACAGAGACAGAGACAGAGACCAGAGACCAGAGACAGAGACTCAGAGACCAGAGACAGAGACCAGAGACCAGATACCCAGAGACCAGAGACAGACACCAGAGATAGAGACAGTGACCAGATACCCAGAGACCAGATACCCAGAGACCAGAGACAGAGACAGAGACCAGATACCCAGAGACCAGAGGCCGAGACAGAGACAGAGACCAGATACCCAGAGACCAGAGACCGAGACAGAGACAGAGACCAGATACCCAGAGACCAGAGACGGAGACAGAGACCAGAGACCAGATACCCAGAGACCAGAGACCAGAGACAGAGACTCAGAGACAGATACCAGAGACCAGATACCCAGAGACCAGATACTCAGAGACCAAAGACAGAGACAGAGACAGAGACCAGAGACCAGAGACAGAGACTCAGAGACCAGAGACAGAGACCAGAGACCAGATACCCAGAGACCAGAGACAGACACCAGAGATAGAGACAGTGACCAGATACCCAGAGACCAGATACCCAGAGACCAGAGACAGAGACAGAGACCAGATACCCAGAGACCAGAGGCCGAGACAGAGACAGAGACCAGATACCCAGAGACCAGAGACCGAGACAGAGACAGAGACCAGATACCCAGAGACCAGAGACGGAGACAGAGACCAGAGACCAGATACCCAGAGACCAGAGACAGAGACCAGATACCCAGAGACAGAGACCAGAGACAGAGACCAGATACCCAGAGACCAGAGACAGAGACAGAGACAGAGACCAGAGACAGAGACCAGATACCCAGAGATCAGAGACAGAGACCAGAGACAGAGACTCAGAGACAGAGACAGAGACCAGATACCAGATACCAGATACCAGATACCCAGAGACCAGAGACCAGAGACAGAGACCAGAGATCAGAGATCAGAGACAGAGACAGAGACAGAAACCAGATACCCAGAGACAGAGACACAGAGACAGAGACCAGATACCCAGAGACCAGATACTCAGAGACCCGAGACAGAGACAGAGACCAGATACCCAGAGACCAGATACTCAGAGACCAGAGACAGAAACAGAGACCAGAGACAGTGACCAGAGACAGAGACCAGAGACCAGATACCCAGAGACCAGAGACCAGAGACCAGAGACACAGAGACCAGATACACAGAGACCAGATACCCAGAGACCAGAGACCAGAGACAGAGACCAGAGACAGTGACCAGAGACAGAGACCAGAGACCAGATACCCAGAGACCAGAGACAGAGAGCAGAGATAGAGACTCAGAGACAGAGACCAGAGACCAGATACCCAGAGACCAGATACTCAGAGACCAGAGACAGAGACCAAATACCCAGAGACCAGAGACCAGAGACAGTGACAGAGACAGAAACCAGATACCCAGAGACCATAGACCAGAGACAGAGACAGAAACCATATACCCAGATACCCAGAGACAGAGACCAGAGACAGAGACTCAGAGACAGAGACAGAGACCAGATACCCAGAGACCAGAGACCAAAGACAGAGACAGAGACCAGAGACCAGATACCCAGAGACCAGAGACAGAGACTCAGAGACAGAGACCAGATACCCAGAGACCAGAGACAGAGACCAGAGACAGAGACTCAGAGACAGAGACAGAGACCAGAGACCAGAGACCAAATACCCAGAGACCAGTGACCAGAGACCAGAGATCAGAGATCAGAGACAGAGACAGAAACCAGATACCCAGAGACCAGAGACAGAGACAGTGACAGAGACAGAGACACAGAGACAGAGACCAGATACCCAGATACCCAGTGACCAGTGACCAGAGACCAGAGACCAGAGACAGAGACTCAGAGACAGATACCAGAGACCAGATACCCAGAGACCAGAGACCAGAGACAGAGACTCAGAGACAGATACCAGAGACCAGATACCCAGAGACCAGATACTCAGAGACCAAAGACAGAGACAGAGACAGAGACCAGAGACCAGAGACAGAGACTCAGAGACCAGAGACAGAGACCAGAGACCAGATACCCAGAGACCAGAGACAGACACCAGAGATAGAGACAGTGACCAGATACCCAGAGACCAGATACCCAGAGACCAGAGACAGAGACAGAGACCAGATACCCAGAGACCAGAGGCCGAGACAGAGACAGAGACCAGATACCCAGAGACCAGAGACCGAGACAGAGACAGAGACCAGATACCCAGAGACCAGAGACGGAGACAGAGACCAGAGACCAGATACCCAGAGACCAGAGACCAGAGACAGAGACTCAGAGACAGATACCAGAGACCAGATACCCAGAGACCAGATACTCAGAGACCAAAGACAGAGACAGAGACAGAGACCAGAGACCAGAGACAGAGACTCAGAGACCAGAGACAGAGACCAGAGACCAGATACCCAGAGACCAGAGACAGACACCAGAGATAGAGACAGTGACCAGATACCCAGAGACCAGATACCCAGAGACCAGAGACAGAGACAGAGACCAGATACCCAGAGACCAGAGGCCGAGACAGAGACAGAGACCAGATACCCAGAGACCAGAGACCGAGACAGAGACAGAGACCAGATACCCAGAGACCAGAGACGGAGACAGAGACCAGAGACCAGATACCCAGAGACCAGAGACAGAGACCAGATACCCAGAGACAGAGACCAGAGACAGAGACCAGATACCCAGAGACCAGAGACAGAGACAGAGACAGAGACCAGAGACAGAGACCAGATACCCAGAGATCAGAGACAGAGACCAGAGACAGAGACTCAGAGACAGAGACAGAGACCAGATACCAGATACCAGATACCAGATACCCAGAGACCAGAGACCAGAGACAGAGACCAGAGATCAGAGATCAGAGACAGAGACAGAGACAGAAACCAGATACCCAGAGACAGAGACACAGAGACAGAGACCAGATACCCAGAGACCAGATACTCAGAGACCCGAGACAGAGACAGAGACCAGATACCCAGAGACCAGAGACAGAGACCAGAGACCAGATACCCAGAGACCAGTGACCAGAGACCAGAGACAGAGACTCAGAGACAGATACCAGAGACCAGATACCCAGAGACCAAAGACAGAGACAGAGACCAGAGACAGAGACTCAGAGACCAGAGACAGAGTCTCAGAGACCAAAGACAGAGACCAGATACCCAGAGACCAGAGACAGACACCAGAGATAGAGACAGTGACCAGATACCCAGAGACCAGATACCCAGAGACCAGAGACCAGAGACAGAGACAGAGACCAGATACCCAGAGACCAGAGACCGAGACAGAGACAGAGACCAGATACCCAGAGACCGGAGACGGAGACAGAGACCAGATACCAGATACCCAGAGACCAGAGACAGAGACCAGATACCCAGAGACAGAGACCAGATACAGAGACCAGATACCCAGATACCCAGAGACCAGAGACAGAGACCAGAGACAGAGACTCAGAGACCAGAGACAGAGACCAGAGACCAGATACCCAGAGACCAGAGACAGACACCAGAGATAGAGACAGTGACCAGATACCCAGAGACCAGATACCCAGAGACCAGAGACCAGAGACAGAGACAGAGACCAGATACCCAGAGACCAGAGACTGAGACAGAGACAGAGACCAGATACCCAGAGACCAGAGACGGAGACGGAGACCAGAGACCAGATACCCAGAGACCAGAGACAGAGACCAGATACCCAGAGACAGAGACCAGAGACAGAGACCAGATACCCAGAGACCAGAGACAGAGACAGAGACCAGAGACAGAGACCAGATACCCAGAGACCAGAGATAGAGACCAGAGACAGAGACTCAGAGACAGAGACAGAGACCAGATACCAGATACCAGATACCCAGAGATCAGATACCCAGAGACAGAGACAGAGACCAGATACCCCGAGACCAGAGACAGAGACCAGAGACAGAGACTCAGAGACAGAGACAGAGACCAGAGACCAGATACCCAGAGACCAGAGACAGAGACCAGAGACCAGATATACAGAGACCAGTGACCAGAGACCAGAGATCAGAGATCAGAGACAGAGACAGAGACAGAAACCAGATACCCAGAGACAGAGACAGTGACCAGAGACCAGATACCCAGAGACCAGAGACAGAGACAGAGACCAGATACCCAGAGACCAGAGACTAGAGACAGAGACAGAGACCAGAGACCAGAGACAGAGACAGAGACACAGACCCAGAGACAGAGACCAGATACCCAGAGACCAGATACTCAGAGACCAGAGACAGAGACAGAGACCAGATACCCAGAGACAGAGACAGTGACCAGAGACCAGATACCCAGAGACCAGAGACAGAGACAGAGACAGAGACCAGATACCCAGAGACCAGAGACAGAGACCCGAGACCAGATACCCAGAGACCAGTGACCAGAGACCAGAGACAGAGACTCAGAGACAGATACCAGAGACCAGATACCCAGAGACCAGATACTCAGAGACCAAAGACAGAGACAGAGACAGAGACCAGAGACAGAGACTCAGAGACCAGAGACAGAGACTCAGAGACCAGAGACAGAGACCAGAGACAGAGACAGTGACCAGATACCCAGAGACCAGATACCCAGAGACCAGAGACCAGAGACAGAGACAGAGAGCAGATACCCAGAAACAGAGACAGAGAGCAGATACCCAGAGACCAGAGACCAGAGACCAGAGACCCAGAGACCAGTGACAGAGACAGAGACCAGATACCCAGAGACCAGAGACAGAGACCAGAGACCAGAGACCAGATACCCAGAGACCAGTGACCAGAGACCAGAGACAGAGACTCAGAGACAGATACCAGAGACCAGATACCCAGAGACCAGATACTCAGAGACCAAAGACAGAGACAGAGACAGAGACCAGAGACAGAGACTCAGAGACCAGAGACAGAGACCAGAGACCAGATACCCAGAGACCAGAGACAGACACCAGAGATAGAGACAGTGACCAGATACCCAGAGACCAGATACCCAGAGACCAGAGACCAGAGACAGAGACAGAGACCAGATAACCAGAGACCAGAGACCGAGACAGAGACCAGATACCCAGAGACCAGAGACGGAGACAGAGACCAGAGACCAGATACCCAGAGACCAGAGACAGAGACCAGATACCCAGAGACAGAGACCAGAGACAGAGACTAGATACCCAGATACCCAGAGACCAGAGACCAGATACCCAGAGACCAGATACCCAGAGACCAGAGACAGAGACCAGAGACAGAGACTCAGAGACAGAGACAGAGACCAGAGACCAGATACCAGATACCCAGAGGCCAGAGACAGAGACCAGAGACCAGATACCCAGAGACCAGTGACCAGAGACCAGAGATCAGAGATCAGAGACAGAGACAGAGACAGAAACCAGATACCCAGAGACCAGAGACAGAGACAGAGACAGAGACACAGAGACAGAGACCAGATACCCAGAGACCAGATACTCAGAGACCAGAGACAGAGACCAGATACCCAGAGACCAGAGACAGAGACCAGAGACCAGATACCCAGAGACCAGTGACCAGAGAACAGAGACAGAGACTCAGAGACAGATACCAGAGACCAGATACCCAGAGACCAGATACTCAGAGACCAAAGACAGAGACAGAGACCAGAGACAGAGACTCAGAGACCAGAGACAGAGACCAGAGACAGAGACAGTGACCAGATACCCAGAGACCAGATACCCAGAGACCAGAGACCAGAGACAGAGACAGAGAGCAGATACCCAGAGACAGAGACAGAGAGCAGATACCCAGAAACCAGATACTCAGAGACCAGAGACAGAGACCAGATACCCAGAGACCAGAGGCAGAGACCAGAGACCAGATACCCAGAGACCAGTGACCAGAGACCAGAGACCAGAGACAGAGACTCAGAGACAGATACCAGAGACCAGATACCCAGAGACCAGATACTCAGAGACCAAAGACAGAGACAGAGACAGAGACCAGAGACAGAGACTCAGAGACTCAGAGACCAGAGACAGAGACCAGAGACCAGATACCCAGAGACCAGAGACAGACACCAGAGATAGAGACAGTGACCAGATACCCAGAGACCAGATACCCAGAGACCAGAGACCAGAGACAGAGACAGAGACCAGATACCCAGAGACCAGAGACCAGAGACCGAGACAGAGACAGAGACCAGATACCCAGAGACCAGAGACGGAGACAGAGACCAGAGACCAGATACCCAGAGACCAGAGACAGAGACCAGATACCCAGAGACAGAGACCAGAGACAGAGACCAGAGACAGAGACCAGATACCCAGAGACCAGAGACAGAGACAGAGACAGAGACCAGAGACAGAGACCAGATACCCAGAGACCAGAGACAGAGACCAGAGACAGAGACTCAGAGACAGAGACAGAGACAGAGACCAGATACCAGATACCAGATACCAGATACCCAGAGACCAGAGACAGAGACCAGAGACCAGATACCCAGAGACCAGTGACCAGAGACCAGAGATCAGAGATCAGAGACAGAGACAGAAACCAGATACACAGAGACACAGAGACAGAGACCAGATACCCAGAGACAGAGACAGAGAGCAGATACCCAGAAACCAGATACTCAGAGACCAGAGACAGAGACCAGATACCCAGAGACCAGAGGCAGAGACCAGAGACCAGATACCCGGAGACCAGTGACCAGAGACCAGAGACCAGAGACAGAGACTCAGAGACAGATACCAGAGACCAGATACCCAGAGACCAGATACTCAGAGACCAAAGACAGAGACAGAGACAGAGACCAGAGACAGAGACTCAGAGACTCAGAGACCAGAGACAGAGACCAGAGACCAGATACCCAGACACCAGAGACAGACACCAGAGATAGAGACAGTGACCAGATACCCAGAGACCAGAGACCGAGACAGAGACAGAGACCAGATACCCAGAGACCAGAGACAGAGACAGAGACCAGAGACCAGATACCCAGAGACCAGAGACAGAGACCAGATACCCAGAGACAGAGACCAGAGACAGAGACCAGAGACCAGATATACAGAGACCAGTGACCAGAGACCAGAGATCAGAGATCAGAGACAGAGACAGAGACAGAAACCAGATACCCAGAGACAGAGACAGTGACCAGAGACCAGATACCCAGAGACCAGAGACAGAGACAGAGACCAGATACCCAGAGACCAGAGACTAGAGACAGAGACAGAGACCAGAGACCAGAGACAGAGACAGAGACACAGACCCAGAGACAGAGACCAGATACCCAGAGACCAGATACTCAGAGACCAGAGACAGAGACAGAGACCAGATACCCAGAGACAGAGACAGTGACCAGAGACCAGATACCCAGAGACCAGAGACAGAGACAGAGACAGAGACCAGATACCCAGAGACCAGAGACAGAGACCCGAGACCAGATACCCAGAGACCAGTGACCAGAGACCAGAGACAGAGACTCAGAGACAGATACCAGAGACCAGATACCCAGAGACCAGATACTCAGAGACCAAAGACAGAGACAGAGACAGAGACCAGAGACAGAGACTCAGAGACCAGAGACAGAGACTCAGAGACCAGAGACAGAGACCAGAGACAGAGACAGTGACCAGATACCCAGAGACCAGATACCCAGAGACCAGAGACCAGAGACAGAGACAGAGAGCAGATACCCAGAAACAGAGACAGAGAGCAGATACCCAGAGACCAGAGACCAGAGACCAGAGACCCAGAGACCAGTGACAGAGACAGAGACCAGATACCCAGAGACCAGAGACAGAGACCAGAGACCAGAGACCAGATACCCAGAGACCAGTGACCAGAGACCAGAGACAGAGACTCAGAGACAGATACCAGAGACCAGATACCCAGAGACCAGATACTCAGAGACCAAAGACAGAGACAGAGACAGAGACCAGAGACAGAGACTCAGAGACCAGAGACAGAGACCAGAGACCAGATACCCAGAGACCAGAGACAGACACCAGAGATAGAGACAGTGACCAGATACCCAGAGACCAGATACCCAGAGACCAGAGACCAGAGACAGAGACAGAGACCAGATAACCAGAGACCAGAGACCGAGACAGAGACCAGATACCCAGAGACCAGAGACGGAGACAGAGACCAGAGACCAGATACCCAGAGACCAGAGACAGAGACCAGATACCCAGAGACAGAGACCAGAGACAGAGACTAGATACCCAGATACCCAGAGACCAGAGACCAGATACCCAGAGACCAGATACCCAGAGACCAGAGACAGAGACCAGAGACAGAGACTCAGAGACAGAGACAGAGACCAGAGACCAGATACCAGATACCCAGAGGCCAGAGACAGAGACCAGAGACCAGATACCCAGAGACCAGTGACCAGAGACCAGAGATCAGAGATCAGAGACAGAGACAGAGACAGAAACCAGATACCCAGAGACCAGAGACAGAGACAGAGACAGAGACACAGAGACAGAGACCAGATACCCAGAGACCAGATACTCAGAGACCAGAGACAGAGACCAGATACCCAGAGACCAGAGACAGAGACCAGAGACCAGATACCCAGAGACCAGTGACCAGAGAACAGAGACAGAGACTCAGAGACAGATACCAGAGACCAGATACCCAGAGACCAGATACTCAGAGACCAAAGACAGAGACAGAGACCAGAGACAGAGACTCAGAGACCAGAGACAGAGACCAGAGACAGAGACAGTGACCAGATACCCAGAGACCAGATACCCAGAGACCAGAGACCAGAGACAGAGACAGAGAGCAGATACCCAGAGACAGAGACAGAGAGCAGATACCCAGAAACCAGATACTCAGAGACCAGAGACAGAGACCAGATACCCAGAGACCAGAGGCAGAGACCAGAGACCAGATACCCAGAGACCAGTGACCAGAGACCAGAGACCAGAGACAGAGACTCAGAGACAGATACCAGAGACCAGATACCCAGAGACCAGATACTCAGAGACCAAAGACAGAGACAGAGACAGAGACCAGAGACAGAGACTCAGAGACTCAGAGACCAGAGACAGAGACCAGAGACCAGATACCCAGAGACCAGAGACAGACACCAGAGATAGAGACAGTGACCAGATACCCAGAGACCAGATACCCAGAGACCAGAGACCAGAGACAGAGACAGAGACCAGATACCCAGAGACCAGAGACCAGAGACCGAGACAGAGACAGAGACCAGATACCCAGAGACCAGAGACGGAGACAGAGACCAGAGACCAGATACCCAGAGACCAGAGACAGAGACCAGATACCCAGAGACAGAGACCAGAGACAGAGACCAGAGACAGAGACCAGATACCCAGAGACCAGAGACAGAGACAGAGACAGAGACCAGAGACAGAGACCAGATACCCAGAGACCAGAGACAGAGACCAGAGACAGAGACTCAGAGACAGAGACAGAGACAGAGACCAGATACCAGATACCAGATACCAGATACCCAGAGACCAGAGACAGAGACCAGAGACCAGATACCCAGAGACCAGTGACCAGAGACCAGAGATCAGAGATCAGAGACAGAGACAGAAACCAGATACACAGAGACACAGAGACAGAGACCAGATACCCAGAGACAGAGACAGAGAGCAGATACCCAGAAACCAGATACTCAGAGACCAGAGACAGAGACCAGATACCCAGAGACCAGAGGCAGAGACCAGAGACCAGATACCCGGAGACCAGTGACCAGAGACCAGAGACCAGAGACAGAGACTCAGAGACAGATACCAGAGACCAGATACCCAGAGACCAGATACTCAGAGACCAAAGACAGAGACAGAGACAGAGACCAGAGACAGAGACTCAGAGACTCAGAGACCAGAGACAGAGACCAGAGACCAGATACCCAGACACCAGAGACAGACACCAGAGATAGAGACAGTGACCAGATACCCAGAGACCAGAGACCGAGACAGAGACAGAGACCAGATACCCAGAGACCAGAGACAGAGACAGAGACCAGAGACCAGATACCCAGAGACCAGAGACAGAGACCAGATACCCAGAGACAGAGACCAGAGACAGAGACCAGAGACCAGATATACAGAGACCAGTGACCAGAGACCAGAGATCAGAGATCAGAGACAGAGACAGAGACAGAAACCAGATACCCAGAGACAGAGACAGTGACCAGAGACCAGATACCCAGAGACCAGAGACAGAGACAGAGACCAGATACCCAGAGACCAGAGACTAGAGACAGAGACAGAGACCAGAGACCAGAGACAGAGACAGAGACACAGACCCAGAGACAGAGACCAGATACCCAGAGACCAGATACTCAGAGACCAGAGACAGAGACAGAGACCAGATACCCAGAGACAGAGACAGTGACCAGAGACCAGATACCCAGAGACCAGAGACAGAGACAGAGACAGAGACCAGATACCCAGAGACCAGAGACAGAGACCCGAGACCAGATACCCAGAGACCAGTGACCAGAGACCAGAGACAGAGACTCAGAGACAGATACCAGAGACCAGATACCCAGAGACCAGATACTCAGAGACCAAAGACAGAGACAGAGACAGAGACCAGAGACAGAGACTCAGAGACCAGAGACAGAGACTCAGAGACCAGAGACAGAGACCAGAGACAGAGACAGTGACCAGATACCCAGAGACCAGATACCCAGAGACCAGAGACCAGAGACAGAGACAGAGAGCAGATACCCAGAAACAGAGACAGAGAGCAGATACCCATAGACCAGAGACCAGAGACCAGAGACCCAGAGACCAGTGACAGAGACAGAGACCAGATACCCAGAGACCAGAGACAGAGACCAGAGACCAGAGACCAGATACCCAGAGACCAGTGACCAGAGACCAGAGACAGAGACTCAGAGACAGATACCAGAGACCAGATACCCAGAGACCAGATACTCAGAGACCAAAGACAGAGACAGAGACAGAGACCAGAGACAGAGACTCAGAGACCAGAGACAGAGACCAGAGACCAGATACCCAGAGACCAGAGACAGACACCAGAGATAGAGACAGTGACCAGATACCCAGAGACCAGATACCCAGAGACCAGAGACCAGAGACAGAGACAGAGACCAGATAACCAGAGACCAGAGACCGAGACAGAGACCAGATACCCAGAGACCAGAGACGGAGACAGAGACCAGAGACCAGATACCCAGAGACCAGAGACAGAGACCAGATACCCAGAGACAGAGACCAGAGACAGAGACTAGATACCCAGATACCCAGAGACCAGAGACCAGATACCCAGAGACCAGATACCCAGAGACCAGAGACAGAGACCAGAGACAGAGACTCAGAGACAGAGACAGAGACCAGAGACCAGATACCAGATACCCAGAGGCCAGAGACAGAGACCAGAGACCAGATACCCAGAGACCAGTGACCAGAGACCAGAGATCAGAGATCAGAGACAGAGACAGAGACAGAAACCAGATACCCAGAGACCAGAGACAGAGACAGAGACAGAGACACAGAGACAGAGACCAGATACCCAGAGACCAGATACTCAGAGACCAGAGACAGAGACCAGATACCCAGAGACCAGAGACAGAGACCAGAGACCAGATACCCAGAGACCAGTGACCAGAGAACAGAGACAGAGACTCAGAGACAGATACCAGAGACCAGATACCCAGAGACCAGATACTCAGAGACCAAAGACAGAGACAGAGACCAGAGACAGAGACTCAGAGACCAGAGACAGAGACCAGAGACAGAGACAGTGACCAGATACCCAGAGACCAGATACCCAGAGACCAGAGACCAGAGACAGAGACAGAGAGCAGATACCCAGAGACAGAGACAGAGAGCAGATACCCAGAAACCAGATACTCAGAGACCAGAGACAGAGACCAGATACCCAGAGACCAGAGGCAGAGACCAGAGACCAGATACCCAGAGACCAGTGACCAGAGACCAGAGACCAGAGACAGAGACTCAGAGACAGATACCAGAGACCAGATACCCAGAGACCAGATACTCAGAGACCAAAGACAGAGACAGAGACAGAGACCAGAGACAGAGACTCAGAGACTCAGAGACCAGAGACAGAGACCAGAGACCAGATACCCAGAGACCAGAGACAGACACCAGAGATAGAGACAGTGACCAGATACCCAGAGACCAGATACCCAGAGACCAGAGACCAGAGACAGAGACAGAGACCAGATACCCAGAGACCAGAGACCAGAGACCGAGACAGAGACAGAGACCAGATACCCAGAGACCAGAGACGGAGACAGAGACCAGAGACCAGATACCCAGAGACCAGAGACAGAGACCAGATACCCAGAGACAGAGACCAGAGACAGAGACCAGAGACAGAGACCAGATACCCAGAGACCAGAGACAGAGACAGAGACAGAGACAGAGACAGAGACCAGAGACAGAGACCAGATACCCAGAGACCAGAGACAGAGACCAGAGACAGAGACTCAGAGACAGAGACAGAGACAGAGACCAGATACCAGATACCAGATACCCAGAGACCAGAGACAGAGACCAGAGACCAGATACCCAGAGACCAGTGACCAGAGACCAGAGATCAGAGATCAGAGACAGAGACAGAAACCAGATACACAGAGACACAGAGACAGAGACCAGATACCCAGAGACAGAGACAGAGAGCAGATACCCAGAAACCAGATACTCAGAGACCAGAGACAGAGACCAGATACCCAGAGACCAGAGGCAGAGACCAGAGACCAGATACCCGGAGACCAGTGACCAGAGACCAGAGACCAGAGACAGAGACTCAGAGACAGATACCAGAGACCAGATACCCAGAGACCAGATACTCAGAGACCAAAGACAGAGACAGAGACAGAGACCAGAGACAGAGACTCAGAGACTCAGAGACCAGAGACCGAGACCAGAGACCAGATACCCAGACACCAGAGACAGACACCAGAGATAGAGACAGTGACCAGATACCCAGAGACCAGATACCCAGAGACCAGAGACCAGAGACAGAGACAGAGACCAGATACCCAGAGACCAGAGACCGAGACAGAGACAGAGACCAGATACCCAGAGACCAGAGACGGAGACAGAGACCAGAGACCAGATACCCAGAGACCAGAGACAGAGACCAGATACCCAGAGACAGAGACCAGAGACAGAGACCAGAGACAGAGACCAGATACCCAGAGACCAGAGACAGAGACAGAGACAGAGACCAGAGACAGAGACCAGATACCCAGAGACCAGAGACAGAGACCAGAGACAGAGACTCAGAGACAGAGACAGAGACAGAGACCAGATACCAGATACCAGATACCCAGAGACCAGAGACAGAGACCAGAGACCAGATACCCAGAGACCAGTGACCAGAGACCAGAGATCAGAGATCAGAGATCAGAGACAGAGACAGAGACAGAGACAGAAACCAGATACACAGAGACACAGAGACAGAGACCAGATACCCAGAGACCAGATACTCAGAGACCAGAGACAGAGACAGAGACCAGATACCCAGAGACCAGAGACAGAGACCAGAGACCAGATACCCAGAGACCAGTGACCAGAGACCAGAGACAGAGACTCAGAGACAGATACCAGAGACCAGATACCCAGAGACCAAAGACAGAGACAGAGACCAGAGACCAGATACCCAGAGACCAAAGACAGAGACAGAGACCAGAGACAGAGACTCAGAGACCAGAGACAGAGACAGAGACCAGATACCCAGAGACCAGAGACAGACACCAGAGATAGAGACAGTGACCAGATACCCAGAGACCAGATACCCAGAGACCAGAGACCAGAGACAGAGACAGAGACCAGATACCCAGAGACCAGAGACCGAGACAGAGACAGAGACCAGATACCCAGAGACCAGAGACGGAGACAGAAACCAGAGACCAGATACCCAGAGACCAGAGACCAGTGACAGAGACCAGATACCCAGATACCCAGATACCAGAGACAGAGACAGAGACAGAAACCAGATACCCAGAGACCAGAGACAGAGACACAGAGACAGAGACCTGATACCCAGAGACCAGATACTCAGAGACCAGAGACAGAGACCAGATACCCAGAGACCAGAGACAGAGACCAGAGACCAGAGACCAGATACCCAGAGACCAGTGACCAGAGACCAGAGACAGAGACTCAGAGACAGATACCAGAGACCAGATACCCAGAGACCAGATACCCAGAGACCAGAGACCAGAGACAGACACAGAGAGCACATACCCAGAGACAGAGACAGAGAGCAGAAACCCAGAAACCAGATACTCAGAGACCAGAGACAGAGACAGAGACCAGATACCCAGAGACCAGAGACAGAGACCAGAGACCAGATACCCAGAGACCAGTGACCAGAGACCAGAGACAGAGACTCAGAGACAGATACCAGAGACCAGATACCCAGAGACCAGATACTCAGAGACCAAAGACAGAGACAGAGACAGAGACCAGAGACAGAGACTCAGAGACCAGAGACAGAGACCAGAGACCAGATACCCAGAGACCAGAGACAGACACCAGAGATAGAGACAGTGACCAGATACCCAGAGACCAGATACCCAGAGACCAGAGACCAGAGACAGAGACAGAGACCAGATACCCAGAGACCAGAGACCGAGACAGAGACAGAGACCAGATACCCAGAGACCAGAGACGGAGACAGAGACCAGAGACCAGATACCCAGAGACCAGAGACAGAGACCAGATACCCAGAGACAAACACCAGAGACAGAGACCAGATACCCAGATACCCAGAGACCAGAGACAGAGACAGAGACAGAGACCAGAGACAGAGACCAGATAACCAGAGACCAGAGACAGAGACCAGATACCCAGAGACCAGATACCCAGAGACCAGAGACAGAGACCAGAGACAGAGACTCAGAGACAGAGACAGAGACCAGAGACCAGATACCAGATACCCAGAGGCCAGAGACAGAGACCAGAGACCAGATACCCAGAGACCAGTGACCAGAGACCAGAGATCAGAGATCAGAGACAGAGACAGAGACAGAAACCAGATACCCAGCAACCAGAGACAGAGACAGAGACACAGAGACAGAGACCAGATACCCAGAGACCAGAGACAGAGACCAGAGACCAGAGACCAGATACCCAGAGACCAGTGACCAGAGACCAGAGACAGAGACTCAGAGACAGATACCAGAGACCAGATACCCAGAGACCAGATACTCAGAGACCAAAGACAGAGACAGAGACAGAGACCAGAGACAGAGACTCAGAGACCAGAGACAGAGACCAGAGACAGAGACAGTGACCAGATACCCAGAGACCAGATACCCAGAGACCAGAGACCAGAGACAGAGACAGAGAGCAGATACCCAGAGACAGAGACAGAGAGCAGATACCCAGAAACCAGATACTCAGAGACCAGAGACAGAAACAAGATACCCAGATACCCAGATACCCAGAGACAGAGACCAGAGATCAGAGACAGAGACAGAGACAGAAACCAGATACCCAGAGACCAGAAACCAGAGACAGAGACACAGAGACAGAGACCAGATACCCAGAGACCAGATACTCAGAGACCAGAGACAGAGACCAGATACCCAGAGACCAGAGACAGAGACCAGAGACCAGAGACCAGATACCCAGAGACCAGTGACCAGAGACCAGAGACAGAGACTCAGAGACAGATACCAGAGACCAGATACCCAGAGACCAGATACTCAGAGACCAAAGACAGAGACAGAGACAGAGACCAGAGACAGAGACTCAGAGACCAGAGACAGAGACTCAGAGACCAGAGACAGAGACCAGAGACAGAGACAGTGACCAGATACCCAGAGACCAGATACCCAGAGACCAGAGACCAGACACAGAGACAGAGAGCAGATACCCAGAGACAGAGAGCAGATACCCAGAAACCAGATACTCAGAGACCAGAGACAGAGACAGAGACCAGATACCCAGAGACACAGAGACAGAGACCAGATACCCAGAGATCAGATACTCAGAGACCAGAGACAGTGACCAGAGACAGTGACCAGAGACCAGATACCCAGATACCCAGAGACCAGAGACAGAGACCAGAGATAGAGACTCAAAGACAGAGACCAGATACCCAGAGACCAGATACTCAGAGACCAGAGACCAGATACCCAGAGACCAGAGACAGAGACCAGATACCCAGAGACCAGAGACCAGAGACAGAGACCAGAGACCAGAGACACAGAGACAGAGACCATATACCCAGAGACCAGATACTCAGAGACCAGAGACAGAGACAGAGACAGAGACCAGATACCCAGAGACCAGAGACCAGAGACAGAGACCAGAGACAGTGACCAGAGACAGAGACCAGAGACCAGATACCCAGAGACCAGAGACAGAGACCAGAGATAGAGACTCAGAGACAGAGACCAGAGACCAGATACCCAGAGACCAGATACTCAGAGACCAGAGACAGAGACCAGATACCCAGAGACCAGAGACCAGAGACCAGAGACAGTGACAGAGACAGAAACCAGATACCCAGAGACCACAGACCAGAGACAGAGACAGAAACAAGATACCCAGATACCCAGAGACAGAGACCAGAGACAGAGACTCAGAGACAGAGACAGAGACCAGATACCCCGAGACCAGAGACCAGAGACAGAGACAGAGACAGAGACCAGATACCCAGAGACCAGAGACAGAGACTCAGAGACAGAGACAGAGACCAGAGACAGAGACCAGATACCCAGAGACCAGGGACAGAGACCAGAGACAGAGACTCTGAGACAGAGACAGAGACCAGAGACCAGAGACCAGAGACCAGAGACCAGATACCTAGAGACCAGAGACCAGAGACCAGAGACAGAGACAGATACCAGAGACCAGATACCCAGAGACCAGAGACAGAGACAGAGACCAGATACCCAGAGACCAGAGACCAGAGACAGAGACCAGATACCCAGAGACCAGAGACAGAGACAGAGACCAGATACCCAGAGACGAGAGACAGAGACAGAGACAGAGACAGAGACCAGATACCCAGAGACCAGAGACAGAGACCAGAGACAGCGACTCAGAGACAGAGGCAGAGACCAGAGACCAGAGACCAGATACCCAGAGACCAGAGACAGAGACTCAGAGACAGAGACCAGATACTCAGAGACCAGAGACAGAGACCAGAGACAGAGACAGAGACCAGATACCCAGAGACCAGAGACAGAGACCAGAGACAGAGACTCAGAGACAGAGACCAGATACTCAGAGACCAGAGACAGAGACCAGAGACTCAGAGACAGAGACCAGATACTCAGAGACCAGAGACAGAGACTCAGAGACAGAGACAGAGACCAGAGACCAGATACCCAGAGACCAGATACTCAGAGACAGAGACCAGAGACCATAGACAGAGACAGAGACAGACACCAGAGACCAGATACCCAGAGACCAGATACTCAGAGACCAGAGACCAGAGACAGAGACCAGATACCCAGAGACCAGAGATCAGAGACACAGACAGAAACCAGATACCCAGACACCAGAGACAGAGACACAGAGACAGAGACAGAGACCAGATACCCAGAGACCAGAGACAGAGACCAGAGACAGAGACCAGATACCCAGAGACCTGATACCCAGAGACCAGAGACAGAGACCAGAGACAGAGACAGAGACCAGAGACCAGATACCAGATACCAGATACCAGATACCCAGAGGCCAGAGACAGAGACCAGAGACCAGATACCCAAAGACCAGTGACCAGAGACCAGAGATCAGAGATCAGAGACAGAGACAGAGACAGAGACAGAAACCAGATACCCAGAGACCAGAGACAGATACCCAGAGACAGAGAGCAGATACCCAGAGACCAGATACTCAGAGACCAGAGACAGAGACCAGATACCCAGAGACCAGAGACCAGAGACCAGATACCCAGAGACCAGTGACCAGAGACCAGAGACCAGAGACAGAGACTCAGAGACAGATACCAGAGACCAGATACTCAGAGACCAGATACTCAGAGACCAAAGACAGAGACAGAGACAGAGACCAGAGACAGAGACTCAGAGACCAGAGACAGAGACTCAGAGACCAGAGACAGAGACCAGAGACAGAGACAGTGACCAGATACCCAGAGACCAGATACCCAGAGACCAGAGACCAGAGACAGAGACAGAGAGCAGATACCCAGAGACAGAGACAGAGAGCAGATACCCAGAAACCAGATACTCAGAGACCAGAGACAGAGACAGAGACCAGATACCCAGAGACCAGAGACAGAGACCAGAGACCAGAGACCAGATACCCAGAGACCAGTGACCAGAGACCAGAGACAGAGACTCAGAGACAGATACCAGAGACCAGATACCCAGAGACCAGATACTCAGAGACCAAAGACAGAGACAGAGACCAGAGACAGAGACTCAGAGACCAGAGACAGAGACCAGAGACCAGATACCCAGAGACCAGAGACAGACACCAGAGATAGAGACAGTGACCAGATACCCAGAGACCAGATACCCAGAGACCAGAGACCAGAGACAGAGACAGAGACCAGATACCCAGAGACCAGAGACCGAGACAGAGACAGAGACCAGATACCCAGAGACCAGAGACGGAGACAGAGACCAGAGACCAGATACCCAGAGACCAGAGACAGAGACCAGATACCCAGAGACAGAGACCAGATACCCAGATACCCAGAGACCAGAGACAGAGACAGAGACAGAGACAGAGACCAGAGACAGAGACCAGATACCCAGAGACCAGAGACAGAGACCAGATACCCAGAGACCAGAGACAGAGACCAGAGACAGAGACAGAGACACAGAGACAGAGACCAGATACCCAGAGACCAGATACTCAGAGACCAGAGACAGAGACCAGATACCCAGAGACCAGAGACAGAGACCAGAGACCAGAGACCAGAGACCAGAGACCCAGAGACCAGTGACCAGAGACCAGAGACAGAGACTCAGAGACAGATACCAGAGACCAGATACCCAGAGACCAGATACTCAGAGACCAAAGACAGAGACAGAGACAGAGACCAGAGACAGAGACTCAGAGACCAGAGACAGAGACTCAGAGACCAGAGACAGAGACCAGAGACAGAGACAGTGATCAGATACCCAGAGACCAGATACCCAGAGACCAGAGACCAGAGACAGAGACAGAGAGCAGATACCCAGAGACAGAGACAGAGAGCAGATACCCAGAAACCAGATACTCAGAGACCAGAGACAGAGACAGAGACCAGATACCCAGAGACCAGAGACAGAGACCAGAGACCAGATACCCAGAGACCAGTGACCAGAGACCAGAGACCAGAGACAGAGACTCAGAGACAGATACCAGAGACCAGATACCCAGAGACCAGATACTCAGAGACCAAAGACAGAGACAGAGACAGAGACCAGAGATCAGAGACAGAGACAGAGACAGAAACCAGATACCCAGAGACAGAGACAGAGACACAGAGACAGAGACCAGATACCCAGAGACCAGATACCCAGAGACCAGATACTCAGAGACCAGAGACAGAGACAGAGACCAGATACCCAGAGACCAAAGACAGAGACAGAGACCAGAGACAGAGACTCAGAGACCAGAGACAGAGACTCAGAGACAGAGACCAGATACCCAGAGACCAGAGACAGACACCAGAGATAGAGACAGTGACCAGATACCCAGAGACCAGATACCCAGAGACCAGAGACCAGAGACAGAGACAGAGACCAGATACCCAGAGACCAGAGACCGAGACAGAGACAGAGACCAGATACCCAGAGACCAGATACTCAGAGACAGAGACCAGAGACCAGAGACAGAGACAGAGACAGACACCAGAGACCAGATACCCAGAGACCAGATACTCAGAGACCAGAGACCAGAGACAGAGACCAGATACCCAGAGACCAGAGATCAGAGACAGAGACAGAAACCAGATACCCAGACACCAGAGACAGAGACAAAAACCAGATACCCAGAGACCAGAGACAGAGACACAGAGACAGAGACAGAGACCAGATACCCAGAGACCAGAGACAGAGACCAGAGACAGAGACCAGATACCCAGAGACCAGATACCCAGAGGCCAGAGACAGAGACCAGAGACCAGATACCCAAAGACCAGTGACCAGAGACCAGAGATCAGAGATCAGAGACAGAGACAGAGACAGAAACCAGATACCCAGAGACCAGAGACAGAGACACAGAGACAGAGACCAGATACCCAGAGACCAGATACTCAGAGACCAGAGACAGAGACCAGATACCCAGAGACCAGATACCAGAGACCAGAGACCAGATACCCAGAGACCAGTGACCAGAGACCAGAGACCAGAGACAGAGACTCAGAGACAGATACCAGAGACCAGATACCCAGAGACCAGATACTCAGAGACCAAAGACAGAGACAGAGACTCAGAGACCAGAGACAGAGACTCAGAGACCAGAGACAGAGACCAGAGACAGAGACAGTGACCAGATACCCAGAGACCAGATACCCAGAGACCAGAGACCAGAGACAGAGACAGAGAGCAGATACCCAGAGACAGAGACAGAGAGCAGATACCCAGAAACCAGATACTCAGAGACCAGAGACAGAGACAGAGACCAGATACCCAGAGACCAGAGACAGAGACCAGAGACCAGATACCCAGAGACCAGTGACCAGAGACCAGAGACAGAGACTCAGAGACAGATACCAGAGACCAGATACCCAGAGACCAGATACTCAGAGACCAAAGACAGAGACAGAGACCAGAGACAGAGACTCAGAGACTCAGAGACCAGAGACAGAGACCAGAGACCAGATACCCAGAGACCAGAGACAGACACCAGAGATAGAGACAGTGACCAGATACCCAGAGACCAGATACCCAGAGACCAGAGACCAGAGACAGAGACAGAGACCAGATACCCAGAGACCAGAGACCGAGACAGAGACAGAGACCAGATACCCAGAGACCAGAGACGGAGACAGAGACCAGAGACCAGATACCCAGAGACCAGAGACAGAGACCAGATACCCAGAGACAGAGACCAGAGACAGAGACCAGATACCCAGATACCCAGAGACCAGAGACAGAGACAGAGACAGAGACCAGAGACAGAGACCAGATACCCAGAGACCAGAGACAGAGACCAGATACCCAGAGACCAGAGACAGAGACCAGAGACAGAGACTCAGAGACAGAGACAGAGACCAGAGACCAGATACCAGATACCCAGAGGCCAGAGACAGAGACCAGAGACCAGATACCCAGAGACCAGTGACCAGAGACCAGAGATCAGAGATCTGAGATCAGAGACAGAGACAGAAACCAGATACCCAGAGACCAGAGACAGAGACAGAGACACAGAGACAGAGACCAGATACCCAGAGACCAGATACTCAGAGACCAGAGACAGAGACCAGATACCCAGAGACCAGAGACAGAGACCAGAGACCAGAGACCAGAGACCAGATACCCAGAGACCAGTGACCAGAGACCAGAGACAGAGACTCAGAGACAGATACCAGAGACCAGATACCCAGAGACCAGATACTCAGAGACCAAAGACAGAGACAGAGACAGAGACCAGAGACAGAGACTCAGAGACCAGAGACAGAGACTCAGAGACCAGAGACAGAGACCAGAGACAGAGACAGTGACCAGATACCCAGAGACCAGATACCCAGAGACCAGAGACCAGAGACAGAGACAGAGAGCAGATACCCAGAGACAGAGACAGAGAGCAGATACCCAGAAACCAGATACTCAGAGACCAGAGACAGAGACAGAGACCAGATACCCAGAGACCAGAGACAGAGACCAGAGACCAGATACCCAGAGACCAGTGACCGGAGACCAGAGACCAGAGACAGAGACTCAGAGACAGATACCAGAGACCAGATACCCAGAGACCAGATACTCAGAGACCAAAGACAGAGACAGAGACAGAGACCAGAGATCAGAGATCAGAGACAGAGACAGAGACAGAAACCAGATACCCAGAGACAGAGACAGAGACACAGAGACAGAGACCAGATACCCAGAGACCAGATACCCAGAGACCAGATACTCAGAGACCAGAGACAGAGACAGAGACCAGATACCCAGAGACCAAAGACAGAGACAGAGACCAGAGACAGAGACTCAGAGACCAGAGACAGAGACTCAGAGACAGAGACCAGATACCCAGAGACCAGAGACAGACACCAGAGATAGAGACAGTGACCAGATACCCAGAGACCAGATACCCAGAGACCAGAGACCAGAGACAGAGACAGAGACCAGATACCCAGAGACCAGAGACCGAGACAGAGACAGAGACCAGATACCCAGAGACCAGAGACGGAGACAGAGACCAGAGACCAGATACCCAGAGACCAGAGACAGAGACCAAATACCCAGAGACAGAGACCAGAGACAGAGACCAGATACCCAGATACCCAGAGACCAGAGACAGAGACAGAGACAGAGACCAGAGACAGAGACCAGATACCCAGAGACCAGAGACAGAGACCAGATACCCAGAGACCAGATACCCAGAGACCAGAGACAGAGACCAGAGACAGAGACTCAGAGACAGAGACCAGAGACCAGATACCAGATACCCAGAGGCCAGAGACAGAGACCAGAGACCAGATACCCAGAGACCAGTGACCAGAGACCAGAGACCAGAGATCAGAGATCAGAGACAGAGACAGAGACAGAAACCAGATACCCAGAGACCAGAGACAGAGACACAGAGACAGAGACCAGATACCCAGAGACCAGATACTCAGAGACCAGAGACAGAGACCAGATACCCAGAGACCAGAGACAGAGACCAGAGACCAGAGACCAGATACCCAGAGACCAGTGACCAGAGACCAGAGACAGAGACTCAGAGACAGATACCAGAGACCAGATACCCAGAGACCAGATACTCAGAGACCAAAGACAGAGACAGAGACAGAGACAGAGACCAGAGACAGAGACTCAGAGACCAGAGACAGAGACCAGAGACAGAGACAGTGACCAGATACCCAGAGACCAGATACCCAGAGACCAGAGACCAGAGACAGAGACAGAGAGCAGATACCCAGAGACAGAGACAGAGAGCAGATACCCAGAAACCAGATACTCAGAGACCAGAGACAGAGACAGAGACCAGATACCCAGAGACCAGAGACAGAGACCAGAGACCAGATACCCAGAGACCAGTGACCAGAGACCAGAGACAGAGACTCAGAGACAGATACCAGAGACCAGATACCCAGAGACCAGATACTCAGAGACCAAAGACAGAGACAGAGACCAGAGACAGAGACTCAGAGACCAGAGACAGAGACCAGAGACCAGATACCCAGAGACCAGAGACAGACACCAGAGATAGAGACAGTGACCAGATACCCAGAGACCAGATACTCAGAGACCAAAGACAGAGACAGAGACAGAGACCAGATACCCAGAGACCAGAGACCGAGACAGAGACAGAGACCAGATACCCAGAGACCAGAGACGGAGACAGAGACCAGATACCCAGAGACCAGAGACAGAGACCAGATACCCAGAGACAGAGACCAGAGACAGAGACCAGATACCCAGAGACCAGAGACAGAGACAGAGACCAGAGACAGAGACCAGATACCCAGAGACCAGAGACAGAGACCAGAGACAGAGACTCAGAGACAGAGACAGAGACCAGATACCAGATACCAGATACCCAGAGACCAGAGACAGAGACCAGAGACCAGATACCCAGAGACCAGTGACCAGAGACCAGAGATCAGAGACAGAGACTCAGAGACAGAGACAGAAACCAGATACCCAGAGACAGAGACAGAGACACAGAGATAGAGACCAGATACCCAGAGACCAGAGACAGAGACTCAGAGACCAGAGACAGAGACTCAGAGACCAGAGACAGAGACAGAGACCAGATACCCAGAGACCAGAGACAGAGACCAGAGACAGAGACAGTGACCAGATACCCAGAGACCAGAGACCAGAGACAGTGACAGAGACAGAAACCAGATACCCAGAGACCATAGACCAGAGACAGAGACAGAAACCAGATACCCAGATACCCAGAGACAGAGACCAGAGACAGAGACTCAGAGACAGAGACAGAGACCAGATACCCAGAGACCAGAGACCAGAGACAGAGACAGAGACCAGATACCCAGAGACCAGGGACAGAGACCAGAGACAGAGACCAGATACCCAGAGACCAGAGACAGAGACCAGAGACCAGAGACCAGATACCTAGAGACCAGAGACCAGAGACCAGAGACAGAGACAGTGACCAGAGACCAGATACCCAGAGACAGAGACCAGATACCCAGAGACCAGAGACAGAGACAGAGACAGAGTCAGAGACCAGATACCTAGAGACGAGAGACAGAGACCAGAGACAGAGACTCAGAGACAGAGGCAGAGACCAGAGACCAGAGACCCAGAGAACAGAGACAGAGACTCAGAGACAGAGACCAGATACCCAGAGACCAGAGACAGAGACAGAGACCAGATACCCAGAGACCAGGGACAGAGACAGAGACCAGATACCCAGAGACCAGAGACAGAGACAGAGTCAGAGACCAGATACCCAGAGACCAGAGACAGAGACTCAGAGACAGAGGCAGAGACCAGAGACCAGAGAACAGAGACAGAGACTCAGAGACAGAGACCAGATACTCAGAGACCAGAGACAGAGACCAGAGACAGAGACAGAGACAGAGACCATAGACCAGAGACAGAGACAGAAACCAGATACCCAGATACCCAGAGACAGAGACCAGAGACAGAGACTCAGAGACAGAGACAGAGACCAGATACCCAGAGACCAGAGACCAGAGACCAGAGACAGAGACCAGATACCCAGAGACCAGATACTCAGAGACCAGAGACAGAGACCAGATACCCAGAGACCAGAGACAGAGACCAGAGACCAGAGACCAGAGACCAGATACCCAGAGACCAGTGACCAGAGACCAGAGACAGAGACTCAGAGACAGATACCAGAGACCAGATACCCAGAGACCAGATACTCAGAGACCAAAGACAGAGACAGAGACAGAGACCAGAGACAGAGACTCAGAGACCAGAGACAGAGACTCAGAGACCAGAGACAGAGACCAGAGACAGAGACAGTGACCAGATACCCAGAGACCAGATACCCAGAGACCAGAGACCAGAGACAGAGACAGAGAGCAGATACCCAGAGACAGAGACAGAGAGCAGATACCCAGAAACCAGATACTCAGAGACCAGAGACAGAGACAGAGACCAGATACCCAGAGACCAGAGACAGAGACCAGAGACCAGATACCCAGAGACCAGTGACCGGAGACCAGAGACCAGAGACAGAGACTCAGAGACAGATACCAGAGACCAGATACCCAGAGACCAGATACTCAGAGACCAAAGACAGAGACAGAGACAGAGACCAGAGATCAGAGATCAGAGACAGAGACAGAGACAGAAACCAGATACCCAGAGACAGAGACAGAGACACAGAGACAGAGACCAGATACCCAGAGACCAGATACCCAGAGACCAGATACTCAGAGACCAGAGACAGAGACAGAGACCAGATACCCAGAGACCAAAGACAGAGACAGAGACCAGAGACAGAGACTCAGAGACCAGAGACAGAGACTCAGAGACAGAGACCAGATACCCAGAGACCAGAGACAGACACCAGAGATAGAGACAGTGACCAGATACCCAGAGACCAGATACCCAGAGACCAGAGACCAGAGACAGAGACAGAGACCAGATACCCAGAGACCAGAGACCGAGACAGAGACAGAGACCAGATACCCAGAGACCAGAGACGGAGACAGAGACCAGAGACCAGATACCCAGAGACCAGAGACAGAGACCAAATACCCAGAGACAG
This sequence comes from Trachinotus anak, assembly GCF_046630095.1. Taxonomy (NCBI): domain Eukaryota; kingdom Metazoa; phylum Chordata; class Actinopteri; order Carangiformes; family Carangidae; genus Trachinotus; species Trachinotus anak. Next base: position 10,655,245 of record NW_027273874.1, on the reverse strand, counting down.
AGACCAGAGACAGAGACCAGATACCCAGATACCCAGAGACCAGAGACAGAGACAGAGACAGAGACCAGAGACAGAGACCAGATACCCAGAGACCAGAGACAGAGACCAGATACCCAGAGACCAGATACCCAGAGACCAGAGACAGAGACCAGAGACAGAGACTCAGAGACAGAGACCAGAGACCAGATACCAGATACCCAGAGGCCAGAGACAGAGACCAGAGACCAGATACCCAGAGACCAGTGACCAGAGACCAGAGACCAGAGATCAGAGATCAGAGACAGAGACAGAGACAGAAACCAGATACCCAGAGACCAGAGACAGAGACACAGAGACAGAGACCAGATACCCAGAGACCAGATACTCAGAGACCAGAGACAGAGACCAGATACCCAGAGACCAGAGACAGAGACCAGAGACCAGAGACCAGATACCCAGAGACCAGTGACCAGAGACCAGAGACAGAGACTCAGAGACAGATACCAGAGACCAGATACCCAGAGACCAGATACTCAGAGACCAAAGACAGAGACAGAGACAGAGACAGAGACCAGAGACAGAGACTCAGAGACCAGAGACAGAGACCAGAGACAGAGACAGTGACCAGATACCCAGAGACCAGATACCCAGAGACCAGAGACCAGAGACAGAGACAGAGAGCAGATACCCAGAGACAGAGACAGAGAGCAGATACCCAGAAACCAGATACTCAGAGACCAGAGACAGAGACAGAGACCAGATACCCAGAGACCAGAGACAGAGACCAGAGACCAGATACCCAGAGACCAGTGACCAGAGACCAGAGACAGAGACTCAGAGACAGATACCAGAGACCAGATACCCAGAGACCAGATACTCAGAGACCAAAGACAGAGACAGAGACCAGAGACAGAGACTCAGAGACCAGAGACAGAGACCAGAGACCAGATACCCAGAGACCAGAGACAGACACCAGAGATAGAGACAGTGACCAGATACCCAGAGACCAGATACTCAGAGACCAAAGACAGAGACAGAGACAGAGACCAGATACCCAGAGACCAGAGACCGAGACAGAGACAGAGACCAGATACCCAGAGACCAGAGACGGAGACAGAGACCAGATACCCAGAGACCAGAGACAGAGACCAGATACCCAGAGACAGAGACCAGAGACAGAGACCAGATACCCAGAGACCAGAGACAGAGACAGAGACCAGAGACAGAGACCAGATACCCAGAGACCAGAGACAGAGACCAGAGACAGAGACTCAGAGACAGAGACAGAGACCAGATACCAGATACCAGATACCCAGAGACCAGAGACAGAGACCAGAGACCAGATACCCAGAGACCAGTGACCAGAGACCAGAGATCAGAGACAGAGACTCAGAGACAGAGACAGAAACCAGATACCCAGAGACAGAGACAGAGACACAGAGATAGAGACCAGATACCCAGAGACCAGAGACAGAGACTCAGAGACCAGAGACAGAGACTCAGAGACCAGAGACAGAGACAGAGACCAGATACCCAGAGACCAGAGACAGAGACCAGAGACAGAGACAGTGACCAGATACCCAGAGACCAGAGACCAGAGACAGTGACAGAGACAGAAACCAGATACCCAGAGACCATAGACCAGAGACAGAGACAGAAACCAGATACCCAGATACCCAGAGACAGAGACCAGAGACAGAGACTCAGAGACAGAGACAGAGACCAGATACCCAGAGACCAGAGACCAGAGACAGAGACAGAGACCAGATACCCAGAGACCAGGGACAGAGACCAGAGACAGAGACCAGATACCCAGAGACCAGAGACAGAGACCAGAGACCAGAGACCAGATACCTAGAGACCAGAGACCAGAGACCAGAGACAGAGACAGTGACCAGAGACCAGATACCCAGAGACAGAGACCAGATACCCAGAGACCAGAGACAGAGACAGAGACAGAGTCAGAGACCAGATACCTAGAGACGAGAGACAGAGACCAGAGACAGAGACTCAGAGACAGAGGCAGAGACCAGAGACCAGAGACCCAGAGAACAGAGACAGAGACTCAGAGACAGAGACCAGATACCCAGAGACCAGAGACAGAGACAGAGACCAGATACCCAGAGACCAGGGACAGAGACAGAGACCAGATACCCAGAGACCAGAGACAGAGACAGAGTCAGAGACCAGATACCCAGAGACCAGAGACAGAGACTCAGAGACAGAGGCAGAGACCAGAGACCAGAGAACAGAGACAGAGACTCAGAGACAGAGACCAGATACTCAGAGACCAGAGACAGAGACCAGAGACAGAGACAGAGACAGAGACCATAGACCAGAGACAGAGACAGAAACCAGATACCCAGATACCCAGAGACAGAGACCAGAGACAGAGACTCAGAGACAGAGACAGAGACCAGATACCCAGAGACCAGAGACCAGAGACCAGAGACAGAGACCAGATACCCAGAGACCAGGGACAGAGACCAGAGACAGAGACTCAGAGACAGAGACAGAGACCAGAGACCAGAGACCAGATACCTAGAGACCAGAGACCAGAGACCAGAGACAGAGACAGTGACCAGAGACCAGATACCCAGAGACCAGATACCCAGAGACCAGAGACCAGAGACCAGATACCCAGAGACCAGAGACAGAGACAGAGACCAGATACCCAGAGACCAGAGACAGAGACCAGAGACAGAGACTCAGAGACAGAGACCAGATACCCAGAGACCAGAGACAGAGACAGAGACCAGATACCCAGAGACAGAGACCAGATACCCAGAGACCAGAGACAGAGACCAGATACCCAGAGACCAGAGACAGAGACAGAGACCAGAGACAGAGACTCAGAGACCAGAGACAGAGACTCAGAGACAGAGACCAGATACCCAGAGACCAGAGACAGACACCAGAGATAGAGACAGTGACCAGATACCCAGAGACCAGATACCCAGAGACCAGAGACCAGAGACAGAGACAGAGACCAGATACCCAGAGACCAGAGACCGAGACAGAGACAGAGACCAGATACCCAGAGACCAGAGACGGAGACAGAGACCAGAGACCAGATACCCAGAGACCAGAGACAGAGACCAAATACCCAGAGACAGAGACCAGAGACAGAGACCAGATACCCAGATACCCAGAGACCAGAGACAGAGACAGAGACAGAGACCAGAGACAGAGACCAGATACCCAGAGACCAGAGACAGAGACCAGATACCCAGAGACCAGATACCCAGAGACCAGAGACAGAGACCAGAGACAGAGACTCAGAGACAGAGACCAGAGACCAGATACCAGATACCCAGAGGCCAGAGACAGAGACCAGAGACCAGATACCCAGAGACCAGTGACCAGAGACCAGAGATCAGAGATCAGAGACAGAGACAGAGACAGAAACCAGATACCCAGAGACCAGAGACAGAGACACAGAGACAGAGACCAGATACCCAGAGACCAGATACTCAGAGACCAGAGACAGAGACCAGATACCCAGAGACCAGAGACAGAGACCAGAGACCAGAGACCAGATACCCAGAGACCAGTGACCAGAGACCAGAGACAGAGACTCAGAGACAGATACCAGAGACCAGATACCCAGAGACCAGATACTCAGAGACCAAAGACAGAGACAGAGACAGAGACCAGAGACAGAGACTCAGAGACCAGAGACAGAGACCAGAGACAGAGACAGTGACCAGATACCCAGAGACCAGATACCCAGAGACCAGAGACCAGAGACAGAGACAGAGAGCAGATACCCAGAGACAGAGACAGAGAGCAGATACCCAGAAACCAGATACTCAGAGACCAGAGACAGAGACAGAGACCAGATACCCAGAGACCAGAGACAGAGACCAGAGACCAGATACCCAGAGACCAGTGACCAGAGACCAGAGACAGAGACTCAGAGACAGATACCAGAGACCAGATACCCAGAGACCAGATACTCAGAGACCAAAGACAGAGACAGAGACCAGAGACAGAGACTCAGAGACCAGAGACAGAGACCAGAGACCAGATACCCAGAGACCAGAGACAGACACCAGAGATAGAGACAGTGACCAGATACCCAGAGACCAGATACTCAGAGACCAAAGACAGAGACAGAGACAGAGACCAGATACCCAGAGACCAGAGACCGAGACAGAGACCAGATACCCAGAGACCAGAGACGGAGACAGAGACCAGATACCCAGAGACCAGAGACAGAGACAGAGACAGAGACCAGAGACAGAGACCAGATACCCAGAGACCAGAGACAGAGACCAGAGACAGAGACTCAGAGACAGAGACAGAGACCAGATACCAGATACCAGATACCCAGAGACCAGAGACAGAGACCAGAGACCAGATACCCAGAGACCAGTGACCAGAGACCAGAGATCAGAGACAGAGACTCAGAGACAGAGACAGAAACCAGATACCCAGAGACAGAGACAGAGACACAGAGATAGAGACCAGATACCCAGAGACCAGAGACAGAGACTCAGAGACCAGAGACAGAGACTCAGAGACCAGAGACAGAGACAGAGACCAGATACCCAGAGACCAGAGACAGAGACCAGAGACAGAGACAGTGACCAGATACCCAGAGACCAGAGACCAGAGACAGTGACAGAGACAGAAACCAGATACCCAGAGACCATAGACCAGAGACAGAGACAGAAACCAGATACCCAGATACCCAGAGACAGAGACCAGAGACAGAGACTCAGAGACAGAGACAGAGACCAGATACCCAGAGACCAGAGACCAGAGACAGAGACAGAGACCAGATACCCAGAGACCAGGGACAGAGACCAGAGACAGAGACCAGATACCCAGAGACCAGAGACAGAGACCAGAGACCAGAGACCAGATACCTAGAGACCAGAGACCAGAGACCAGAGACAGAGACAGTGACCAGAGACCAGATACCCAGAGACAGAGACCAGATACCCAGAGACCAGAGACAGAGACAGAGACAGAGTCAGAGACCAGATACCCAGAGACGAGAGACAGAGACCAGAGACAGAGACTCAGAGACAGAGGCAGAGACCAGAGACCAGAGACCCAGAGAACAGAGACAGAGACTCAGAGACAGAGACCAGATACCCAGAGACCAGAGACAGAGACAGAGACCAGATACCCAGAGACCAGGGACAGAGACAGAGACCAGATACCCAGAGACCAGAGACAGAGACAGAGTCAGAGACCAGATACCCAGAGACCAGAGACAGAGACTCAGAGACAGAGGCAGAGACCAGAGACCAGAGAACAGAGACAGAGACTCAGAGACAGAGACCAGATACTCAGAGACCAGAGACAGAGACCAGAGACAGAGACAGAGACAGAGACCATAGACCAGAGACAGAGACAGAAACCAGATACCCAGATACCCAGAGACAGAGACCAGAGACAGAGACTCAGAGACAGAGACAGAGACCAGATACCCAGAGACCAGAGACCAGAGACCAGAGACAGAGACAGAGACCAGATACCCAGAGACCAGGGACAGAGACCAGAGACAGAGACTCAGAGACAGAGACAGAGACCAGAGACCAGAGACCAGATACCTAGAGACCAGAGACCAGAGACCAGAGACAGAGACAGTGACCAGAGACCAGATACCCAGAGACCAGATACCCAGAGACCAGAGACCAGAGACCAGATACCCAGAGACCAGAGACAGAGACAGAGACCAGATACCCAGAGACCAGAGACAGAGACCAGAGACAGAGACTCAGAGACAGAGACCAGATACCCAGAGACCAGAGACAGAGACAGAGACCAGATACCCAGAGACAGAGACCAGATACCCAGAGACCAGAGACAGAGACCAGATACCCAGAGACCAGAGACAGAGACAGAGACCAGAGACAGAGACTCAGAGACAGAGGCAGAGACCAGAGACCCGAGACCAGATACCCAGAGACAGAGACTCCGAGACAGAGACCAGATACTCAGAGACCAGAGACAGAGACCAGAGACAGAGACCAGATACCCAGAGACCAGAGACAGAGACTCAGAGACAGAGACCAGATACTCAGAGACCAGAGACAGAGACCAGAGACTCAGAGACAGAGACCAGATACTCAGAGACCAGAGACAGAGACTCAGAGACAGAGACTCAGAGACAGAGACAGAGACTCAGAGACAGAGACTCAGAGACCAGAGACAGAGACAGAGACCAGATACCCAGAGACCAAAGACAGAGACAGAGACCAGAGACAGAGACTCAGAGACCAGAGACAGAGACTCAGAGACAGAGACCAGATACCCAGAGACCAGAGACAGACACCAGAGATAGAGACAGTGACCAGATACCCAGAGACCAGATACCCAGAGACCAGAGACCAGAGACAGAGACAGAGACCAGATACCCAGAGACCAGAGACCGAGACAGAGACAGAGACCAGATACCCAGAGACCAGAGACGGAGACAGAGACCAGAGACCAGATACCCAGAGACCAGAGACAGAGACTAAATACCCAGAGACAGAGACCAGAGACAGAGACCAGATACCCAGATACCCAGAGACCAGAGACAGAGACAGAGACAGAGACAGAGACCAGAGACAGAGACCAGATACCCAGAGACCAGAGACAGAGACCAGATACCCAGAGACCAGATACCCAGAGACCAGAGACAGAGACCAGAGACAGAGACTCAGAGACAGAGACCAGAGACCAGATACCAGATACCCAGAGGCCAGAGACAGAGACCAGAGACCAGATACCCAGAGACCAGTGACCAGAGACCAGAGATCAGAGATCAGAGACAGAGACAGAGACAGAAACCAGATACCCAGAGACCAGAGACAGAGACACAGAGACAGAGACCAGATACCCAGAGACCAGATACTCAGAGACCAGAGACAGAGACCAGATACCCAGAGACCAGAGACAGAGACCAGAGACCAGAGACCAGATACCCAGAGACCAGTGACCAGAGACCAGAGACAGAGACTCAGAGACAGATACCAGAGACCAGATACCCAGAGACCAGATACTCAGAGACCAAAGACAGAGACAGAGACAGAGACCAGAGACAGAGACTCAGAGACCAGAGACAGAGACCAGAGACAGAGACAGTGACCAGATACCCAGAGACCAGATACCCAGAGACCAGAGACCAGAGACAGAGACAGAGAGCAGATACCCAGAGACAGAGACAGAGAGCAGATACCCAGAAACCAGATACTCAGAGACCAGAGACAGAGACAGAGACCAGATACCCAGAGACCAGAGACAGAGACCAGAGACCAGATACCCAGAGACCAGTGACCAGAGACCAGAGACAGAGACTCAGAGACAGATACCAGAGACCAGATACCCAGAGACCAGATACTCAGAGACCAAAGACAGAGACAGAGACCAGAGACAGAGACTCAGAGACCAGAGACAGAGACCAGAGACCAGATACCCAGAGACCAGAGACAGACACCAGAGATAGAGACAGTGACCAGATACCCAGAGACCAGATACTCAGAGACCAAAGACAGAGACAGAGACAGAGACCAGATACCCAGAGACCAGAGACCGAGACAGAGACCAGATACCCAGAGACCAGAGACGGAGACAGAGACCAGATACCCAGAGACCAGAGACAGAGACCAGATACCCAGAGACAGAGACCAGAGACAGAGACCAGATACCCAGAGACCAGAGACAGAGACAGAGACAGAGACCAGAGACAGAGACCAGATACCCAGAGACCAGAGACAGAGACCAGAGACAGAGACTCAGAGACAGAGACAGAGACCAGATACCAGATACCAGATACCCAGAGACCAGAGACAGAGACCAGAGACCAGATACCCAGAGACCAGTGACCAGAGACCAGAGATCAGAGACAGAGACTCAGAGACAGAGACAGAAACCAGATACCCAGAGACAGAGACAGAGACACAGAGATAGAGACCAGATACCCAGAGACCAGAGACAGAGACTCAGAGACCAGAGACAGAGACTCAGAGACCAGAGACAGAGACAGAGACCAGATACCCAGAGACCAGAGACAGAGACCAGAGACAGAGACAGTGACCAGATACCCAGAGACCAGAGACCAGAGACAGTGACAGAGACAGAAACCAGATACCCAGAGACCATAGACCAGAGACAGAGACAGAAACCAGATACCCAGATACCCAGAGACAGAGACCAGAGACAGAGACTCAGAGACAGAGACAGAGACCAGATACCCAGAGACCAGAGACCAGAGACAGAGACAGAGACCAGATACCCAGAGACCAGGGACAGAGACCAGAGACAGAGACCAGATACCCAGAGACCAGAGACAGAGACCAGAGACCAGAGACCAGATACCTAGAGACCAGAGACCAGAGACCAGAGACAGAGACAGTGACCAGAGACCAGATACCCAGAGACAGAGACCAGATACCCAGAGACCAGAGACAGAGACAGAGACAGAGTCAGAGACCAGATACCCAGAGACGAGAGACAGAGACCAGAGACAGAGACTCAGAGACAGAGGCAGAGACCAGAGACCAGAGACCCAGAGAACAGAGACAGAGACTCAGAGACAGAGACCAGATACCCAGAGACCAGAGACAGAGACAGAGACCAGATACCCAGAGACCAGGGACAGAGACAGAGACCAGATACCCAGAGACCAGAGACAGAGACAGAGTCAGAGACCAGATACCCAGAGACCAGAGACAGAGACTCAGAGACAGAGGCAGAGACCAGAGACCAGAGAACAGAGACAGAGACTCAGAGACAGAGACCAGATACTCAGAGACCAGAGACAGAGACCAGAGACAGAGACAGAGACAGAGACCATAGACCAGAGACAGAGACAGAAACCAGATACCCAGATACCCAGAGACAGAGACCAGAGACAGAGACTCAGAGACAGAGACAGAGACCAGATACCCAGAGACCAGAGACCAGAGACCAGAGACAGAGACAGAGACCAGATACCCAGAGACCAGGGACAGAGACCAGAGACAGAGACTCAGAGACAGAGACAGAGACCAGAGACCAGAGACCAGATACCTAGAGACCAGAGACCAGAGACCAGAGACAGAGACAGTGACCAGAGACCAGATACCCAGAGACCAGATACCCAGAGACCAGAGACCAGAGACCAGATACCCAGAGACCAGAGACAGAGACAGAGACCAGATACCCAGAGACCAGAGACAGAGACCAGAGACAGAGACTCAGAGACAGAGACCAGATACCCAGAGACCAGAGACAGAGACAGAGACCAGATACCCAGAGACAGAGACCAGATACCCAGAGACCAGAGACAGAGACCAGATACCCAGAGACCAGAGACAGAGACAGAGACCAGAGACAGAGACTCAGAGACAGAGGCAGAGACCAGAGACCCGAGACCAGATACCCAGAGACAGAGACTCCGAGACAGAGACCAGATACTCAGAGACCAGAGACAGAGACCAGAGACAGAGACCAGATACCCAGAGACCAGAGACAGAGACTCAGAGACAGAGACCAGATACTCAGAGACCAGAGACAGAGACCAGAGACTCAGAGACAGAGACCAGATACTCAGAGACCAGAGACAGAGACTCAGAGACAGAGACTCAGAGACAGAGACAGAGACTCAGAGACAGAGACTCAGAGACCAGAGACAGAGACAGAGACCAGATACCCAGAGACCAAAGACAGAGACAGAGACCAGAGACAGAGACTCAGAGACCAGAGACAGAGACTCAGAGACAGAGACCAGATACCCAGAGACCAGAGACAGACACCAGAGATAGAGACAGTGACCAGATACCCAGAGACCAGATACCCAGAGACCAGAGACCAGAGACAGAGACAGAGACCAGATACCCAGAGACCAGAGACCGAGACAGAGACAGAGACAGAGACCAGATACCCAGAGACCAGAGACGGAGACAGAGACCAGAGACCAGATACCCAGAGACCAGAGACAGAGACTAAATACCCAGAGACAGAGACCAGAGACAGAGACCAGATACCCAGATACCCAGAGACCAGAGACAGAGACAGAGACAGAGACAGAGACCAGAGACAGAGACCAGATACCCAGAGACCAGAGACAGAGACCAGATACCCAGAGACCAGATACCCAGAGACCAGAGACAGAGACCAGAGACAGAGACTCAGAGACAGAGACCAGAGACCAGATACCAGATACCCAGAGGCCAGAGACAGAGACCAGAGACCAGATACCCAGAGACCAGTGACCAGAGACCAGAGATCAGAGATCAGAGACAGAGACAGAGACAGAAACCAGATACCCAGAGACCAGAGACAGAGACACAGAGACAGAGACCAGATACCCAGAGACCAGATACTCAGAGACCAGAGACAGAGACCAGATACCCAGAGACCAGAGACAGAGACCAGAGACCAGAGACCAGATACCCAGAGACCAGTGACCAGAGACCAGAGACAGAGACTCAGAGACAGATACCAGAGACCAGATACCCAGAGACCAGATACTCAGAGACCAAAGACAGAGACAGAGACAGAGACCAGAGACAGAGACTCAGAGACCAGAGACAGAGACCAGAGACAGAGACAGTGACCAGATACCCAGAGACCAGATACCCAGAGACCAGAGACCAGAGACAGAGACAGAGAGCAGATACCCAGAGACAGAGACAGAGAGCAGATACCCAGAAACCAGATACTCAGAGACCAGAGACAGAGACAGAGACCAGATACCCAGAGACCAGAGACAGAGACCAGAGACCAGATACCCAGAGACCAGTGACCAGAGACCAGAGACAGAGACTCAGAGACAGATACCAGAGACCAGATACCCAGAGACCAGATACTCAGAGACCAAAGACAGAGACAGAGACAGAGACCAGAGACAGAGACTCAGAGACCAGAGACAGAGACCAGAGACCAGATACCCAGAGACCAGAGACAGACACCAGAGATAGAGACAGTGACCAGATACCCAGAGACCAGATACTCAGAGACCAAAGACAGAGACAGAGACAGAGACCAGATACCCAGAGACCAGAGACCGAGACAGAGACAGAGACCAGATACCCAGAGACCAGAGACGGAGACAGAGACCAGATACCCAGAGACCAGAGACAGAGACCAGAGACAGAGACCAGATACCCAGAGACCAGAGACAGAGACAGAGACCAGAGACAGAGACCAGATACCCAGAGACCAGAGACAGAGACCAGAGACAGAGACTCAGAGACAGAGACAGAGACCAGATACCAGATACCCAGAGACCAGAGACAGAGACCAGAGACCAGATACCCAGAGACCAGAGACCAGAGATCAGAGATCAGAGACAGAGACAGAGACAGAAACCAGATACCCAGAGACAGAGACAGAGACACAGAGATAGAGACCAGATACCCAGAGACCAGATACTCAGAGACCAGAGACAGAGACAGAGACCAGATACCCAGAGACCAGAGACAGAGACCAGAGACCAGAGACCAGATACCCAGAGACCAGTGACCAGTGACCAGAGACCAGAGACAGAGACTCAGAGACAGATACCAGAGACCAGATACCCAGAGACCAAAGACAGAGACAGAGACCAGAGACAGAGACTCAGAGACCAGAGACAGAGACTCAGAGACCAGAGACAGAGACAGAGACCAGATACCCAGAGACCAGAGACAGAGACCAGAGACAGAGACAGTGACCAGATACCCAGAGACCAGAGACCAGAGACAGTGACAGAGACAGAAACCAGATACCCAGAGACCATAGACCAGAGACAGAGACAGAGACCAGATACCCAGAGACCAGAGACGGAGACAGAGACCAGATACCCAGAGACCAGAGACAGAGACCAGATACCCAGAGACAGAGACCAGAGACAGAGACCAGATACCCAGAGACCAGAGACAGAGACAGAGACCAGAGACAGAGACCAGATACCCAGAGACCAGAGACAGAGACCAGAGACAGAGACTCAGAGACAGAGACAGAGACCAGATACCAGATACCAGATACCCAGAGACCAGAGACAGAGACCAGAGACCAGATACCCAGAGACCAGTGACCAGAGACCAGAGATCAGAGATCAGAGACAGAGACAGAGACAGAAACCAGATACCCAGAGACAGAGACAGAGACACAGAGATAGAGACCAGATACCCAGAGACCAGATACTCAGAGACCAGAGACAGAGACAGAGACCAGATACCCAGAGACCAGAGACAGAGACCAGAGACCAGAGACCAGATACCCAGAGACCAGTGACCAGTGACCAGAGACCAGAGACAGAGACTCAGAGACAGATACCAGAGACCAGATACCCAGAGACCAAAGACAGAGACAGAGACCAGAGACAGAGACTCAGAGACCAGAGACAGAGACAGAGACCAGATACCCAGAGACCAGAGACAGAGACCAGAGACAGAGACAGTGACCAGATACCCAGAGACCAGAGACCAGAGACAGTGACAGAGACAGAGACAGAAACCAGATACCCAGAGACCATAGACCAGAGACAGAGACAGAAACCAGATACCCAGATACCCAGAGACAGAGACCAGAGACAGAGACTCAGAGACAGAGACAGAGACCAGATACCCAGAGACCAGAGACCAGAGACAGAGACAGAGACCAGATACCCAGAGACCAGAGACAGAGACCAGAGACCAGAGACCAGATACCTAGAGACCAGAGACCAGAGACAGAGACAGAGACAGAGTCAGAGACCAGATTCCCAGAGACCAGAGACAGAGACCAGAGACAGAGACTCAGAGACAGAGGCAGAGACCAGAGACCAGAGACCCAGAGAACAGAGACAGAGACTCAGAGACAGAGACCAGATACCCAGAGACCAGAGACAGAGACAGAGACCAGATACCCAGAGACCAGGGACAGAGACAGAGACCAGATACCCAGAGACCAGAGACAGAGACAGAGTCAGAGACCAGATACCCAGAGACCAGAGACAGAGACTCAGAGACAGAGGCAGAGACCAGAGACCAGAGAACAGAGACAGAGACTCAGAGACAGAGACCAGATACTCAGAGACCAGAGACAGAGACCAGAGACAGAGACAGAGACAGAGACCATAGACCAGAGACAGAGACAGAGACAGAAACCAGATACCCAGATACCCAGAGACAGAGACCAGAGACAGAGACTCAGAGACAGAGACAGAGACCAGATACCCAGAGACCAGAGACCAGAGACCAGAGACAGAGACAGAGACCAGATACCCAGAGACCAGGGACAGAGACCAGAGACAGAGACTCAGAGACAGAGACAGAGACCAGAGACCAGATACCTAGAGACCAGAGACCAGAGACCAGAGACAGAGACAGTGACCAGAGACCAGATACCCAGAGACCAGATACCCAGAGACCAGAGACCAGAGACCAGAGACCAGATACCCAGAGACCAGAGACAGAGACAGAGACCAGATACCCAGAGACCAGAGACCAGAGACAGAGACCAGAGACAGAGACTCAGAGACAGAGACCAGATACCCAGAGACCAGAGACAGAGACAGAGACCAGATACCCAGAGACAGAGACCAGATACCCAGAGACCAGAGACAGAGACCAGATACCCAGAGACCAGAGACAGAGACTCAGAGACAGAGGCAGAGACCAGAGACCCGAGACCAGATACCCAGAGACAGAGACTCCGAGACAGAGACCAGATACTCAGAGACCAGAGACAGAGACCAGAGACAGAGACCAGATACCCAGAGACCAGAGACAGAGACTCAGAGACAGAGACCAGATACTCAGAGACCAGAGACAGAGACCAGAGACTCAGAGACAGAGACCAGATACTCAGAGACCAGAGACAGAGACTCAGAGACAGAGACTCAGAGACAGAGACAGAGACCAGATACTCAGAGACCAGAGACAGAGACTCAGAGACAGAGACTCAGAGACAGAGACTCAGAGACCAGAGACAGAGACAGAGACCAGTGATCCCAGTAACAGGACCAACTCTAAACTCCAGTGATACTGAGTCTGATGCATTCAGGGACACCAGTAAAACCAGCAACAGCACGAGCACCAGTGTGATCAGTGACACTGACACCAGTGACGTGCTGAGGTCACCAACAGGAAGTGGTGAAGCTGAAGTCGCGGCTCTGCTGCTCAGACTGACAGTCAGTCGTCACCCAGACAACATGAAGACTCCACCTGTGTCTCTGCTGCTCAGTGAGTCCACTCACTGCTTCACCATCACTCACTCATCCATCCATCCATCATTCACTCATCCACTCCTCAGAAAACACACGTTTACAGTCGACAGCAGCTGCAGCTCTCACTGACTCTCTGGGTCTGAGCCGGACCAGGATCCAGACTGAGACCAGGACTGAGACCAGGACTGAGACCAGGGTCCAGGTGATCACATGTTGGTTTAGATCCAGTTAAAGAGAAAATAAAGTTTCACATCAAACTTCATGATTGTGTTCACACAGTGAAAACTACCTGACAGCTGATGAACAGAATAACTGTCTTTGTGTTCTCGTTGTGTAACATCATATCCTCAGTATTATTGTGAGTCGTTGTGTGAACTGTTTGTATTTGAATTTGAACTGATCACAGTCTGGACCTGATGAAGACTCTGGTCCTGACTGATTAGGTTAGGTAAAAGACGCAGCACTCTTGAGAGGGCTGCGAGGGGCACGGGCACACGAGGACACAATAAAATAAAATCTAATAAAAAAACACAACAGGTCTCCCTAAAAACCTTCTTCTGGGGTTTGAATGCTTTTAAAACCACTTAGGGGTGGTGGAGGGCCTGGGCTGTGGCCCTTAAGGTCTTTTACTATGTAATTGAGTCTCATTTCGGGACTGGGTTTTGAACTCCCGTCTACCGTATGTGAGTCCACAGCCCAAACCACTCCACCACCAAGGGGACACAGGAAAAAAAATAGAGGGTCTAATTAAAAGGTAGATAAGTAAATAAATAAATGAAAATAAAATAGAAATAAAAAAAGATAAAAAATTAAAAATTAAAATTAAAACTAAAAAACCCCCACGGTTTAAAAGATTGTTGCCTTAAAGTGGCAGCCAAATTAAAAATGGATAAAAAACCCTTGTTTTTTTAGAGGGGGAGGCAGTCAGCACTCACAGTAACTATATGGTTTTTAATCTTAAGCTGGGTTTGAACCCTGACTTCCTGTGTCAGTGCCCACTGCCTTATCCATTGGGCCACCAAAGGGTATAATCACATAAAACCAGAAATAGGAATTGGGGTTAAAAGTAATTCTAAAAAGACCCCATAAAAATAAAAAATTAAAAATAATTGAATATATAAAAGGATTTAAAAACGGCCCTAAAAGTGATGGTAGGGTTCAGATTGTTAAAATCTTTTGGACTGTGGATGCTATCTAAAAATGTGGTCAAGTTTGGGTTTGAGCCCAGACTTCCCATAGCAGGATCCCCAGTCTGAACCGCTGTACCAGGGTAAGGTTAGGGTTAGGTTGAGGGTTGTGGTTAGGCTAAAAGTAGGGTCAGGGGGGAGGAGGGTTAACATGGGGTAGGTTAACAGGTTAGGGTTAGGGTTAGGATGGGGTTGAGGTTAGGAAGGGTAAAAGGTTAAGGTTAGGGTTGGGGAAGGGGAGTGGTTATGGTTAGGGTCAAAAAAACATGAAGGGGGATAACACAACAAACAAAACCCAGAGAGGAAGGGGGGTAGGGAGCCTTGTAAATACTGTAAAAGGAAAACAAAGATAGGGCTAACAGGGATCGTGCACAGCTGGTTTCAAACCCGGCATTCCTGGGGGAAAGGGCTTGCTTTATACCACCCCAGTACCATGGTATCGCTCAGCAATGGACAGCGGAATCTGAAGGTGAGTTAAAAGACCAACTCTTGGGTTCCCATCCCACCATTCCAGCAGGTAAAGAACTTTCAGGGGAGAGTAAAAAAATACATAAGATCAAAATAAACCTACATAGCATAATAAATACATAAATAGTAAATTAGATTTGGAATATAAAAAGTATATTTACACAAGTGGATATAACCCCAAGACAATTATAAGTTAGTAAGTGCTAAAGTTGAAATGTAGAGAAATATTTTTTTTTAAAATATACACACAATATATCATAAAACACAACTGGTTAGTAAGAAATATAAGTGCTGATGTCAAAATATAAAAAAAAAAAAAAACACATGTGCATGCAATATATGTCATTGAGTTATATAGCCAATACTCTTATTGTATATATACTTCTAATAAAATTGATACATGATAAATAAATAAGTAAGTGAGTAAATAAATAAATAAATAAATAAATAATTGTTTGCTCTCCCCTTCTGTCTGCTGTCCCTCTGTTTTTTTGGGGGGGAAAAATAATACAATCCATTTACTTAAGTAGGCCCGAATTACAAGTCAGGAGATCCAATAATAAATAAGTAGTTTATTCTCTTGTGTAAATAAATTAGTATAATAAATAAGGATAAAAACATAAGTGCTGCAAATGGAAATCAACAATCATATATCAAAAAATACACACAAAAGCAATTATAAAAGTTTTGTTAGTAGTAAGAGCTTTGAAAAAGTAAGTGCTTAAAAATACACAAGAGAAAAATTTACAATGAAATAATATAAAACTTCAGGTAAAAGATCTCCAGGTAGAATATCGGTCCGCAAAGAAAACCCCAGTTGTATCTGCTGGAAGGGAAAAGGTCATGGTTGGGTAAAGGGATACATTAAAAAGAGTCTGTATTGACAGGAGCGTTATAGGTTCAGTTATATTTTTCATTCAGACCACTCGGGTCTATAGTCTGTAATAAACAGATCCATTTTCTTTCCGCTGCCCGTCGCTGAGCCGTGGTCCAGTTTCGGTTGCTTTCTAATCCCAAGCTTTGAAGGTTATGAGCCCCATGAAGTTTAAAATGTGTATATAGGGTACTGGTGCCTGCTCCTCTCCCCATCATATACTTGTGTTGCTTAATCCTAAGAATTATCTGGTTTTTTGTCTCCCCCACATATAGCTTGTGACAAGCTTTGCACCTAATCGCATAGATAGCGTTAGATGTAGTCGTTTTTAATTTTATACTTAGGGTCATCCCTTTTCCCTTCCTAGGGTTAGCTATAAGGGTTAGGGTTAGGGTTAGCTCAAAGTGTTTGAGGCTCTGGAGAAGAAGGCAGCGAATCAGCTCTGTGTCAAGGTGCATCATCTCTGGTCCTCGGTGGGGGTGAAAGTGTCCAAGTGCTGCAGCTGGTGGTCCTTGTATAAGCTGCAGGTTGAAAAGCAGACAACTGACCTCCAGTGGAGGATCATACATGGAGTAATAGCTACGAACAGATGAATCAGTGGCTCATTTGTTCACTGGGTGTCAGAGGTTATCTGGTCTGCTGAGGACTCTGGAGTCATGGTGCACAGGTCTGGGAGGACACTCTTCTCCAGATTTATTTATTTATTTATGGTCCTAAATACCTGGTGAGGAAAAGATACGTTTGTAATCGGCTGAACTTCCTGTTTCCTGTTTGGAGAAGGTGTCTGTGTGGATATCCAGGAGGAACAAGGTGGAGGGTGTAGACTGTTGGAGGTGATGAAGGGACTGGTTGGTTGAACATGTTTATCATCAGACAGTCAGTAACCTGGATGTGTTCAGAGCTGTGTGGAGTCAGTTCTGTGCTCTGATGGAGAGACAGAACTTCTGCTTCATCTGTGATCTGAGACGTCTCAGTTCATCGGGGACTAGTCTCTGGTTTTTCTCTCTCTTTACAGTTAGTTATGTAAAACTGAGATCATTTGTTCTGTGAGAGGAAAAACTGACTGATTAAAAAAGTCAAAGTCTCTCTCTCTGTCTCTCTCTCTCTCTCTCTCTCTCTCTGACTGTCTCTCTCTCTCTGTCTCTCTCTCTCTCTCTCTCTCTCTCTCTCCAGTCTCTCTCTCTCTCAGTCCAAACCTTCAGCAGTTCTTCGTTACAGACTCAGTGTCTCTGAGTTGTGTTGGTGATGGACAGACAGCAGATGGACAGACAGTGAAGAGGACCACAGGAGGACAGACTGATCCATGTGGATCAGGATTTGGGACCTTTGATGGTTCCACCTGCACCATCCCAGTTCTCTCTCCATCAGACTCTGGAGTTTACTGGTGTGAAACCAGTTCAGGACAGAGCAGCCTCCAGGTCAACATCAGTGTGACTAGTTCAGGTGAGTAGATCCACCTGCTGCTTGTGTCTGACTCTGGTCTGTTGGTGTAACTTTGTCTGTATATGACTCTGGTCTGTTGGTGTGACTCTGTCTGTATATGACTCTGGTCTGTTGGTGTGACTCTGTCTGTATATGACTCTGGTGTTTGTTGTTCAGGTCATTTGATCCTGGAGATCCCTGCACTTCCTGTGCTGACAGGACGTGATGTCACTCTGCGCTGTAGAAACAAAGACAAGAAAAGAGTTGAGGCTTTTTTCCTTCTGATGAAGGTCTCTACTCCTGTTCTACTACTGAGTTTGGATCATCCCCTCAGAGCTGGCTGAGGGTCAGAGGTCAGGACACTGACATCACTTCCAGTTTCTCTGTCAGTCTAAAGATATGAACTAACCTGCTGACCTGATGATAAACTGATCACTGCTCTGAACCAGGTTCTCCTCCTGTCTCCACAGATCCTCCTTGTCCTCCTTCATCTCCTCCTCCTCCTCCTCCTCCTTCATCTCCTCCTTCATCTCCTCCTCCTCCTCCTCCTCCTCCTCCTCCTCCTCCCTGTGTGTCTCTGCTCAGACTCCTCTTCCACCTCCTGGTCTTCTCTCCATTCTGCATCTCCACTGGTCTCCTGGTGTCCATCTGCTGCAGCAGGAAGACAGGAAACAAACCAGCCGTCTCCATGGAGATGAGCCGGACTGTTGGAGGAGGTCAGGGATTGGCTGACGAGTACGATGACATCACTGCTGATGTCACCACTGAGCATGAGTTCTGAGCAGCAGAGTGTTAGACCAGGTCTCTGTCAGAGGGTCCAGACCAGCAGGAGGACTCTGTGATCCACATCAGACTGATGTTTCTCTGTTGTCTCGTTGTTGTCGCTGCTTCAAACGTTGAAGTGACAACAGCTGAACTCAGGACGTGGTCCCTGTGTGGACCAGACCTGATCCAGAACCGTGTCTCTGTAGAGTCTGAATAAAGAATCAAACTGTCACCGCTTTGTCCCGAGTCCTTCACTTATTAAAGCTGTGAACTGTAGAATCCAGATCAAACACCTGAACCAGGTCCTGAGGTCTGAGCTGGATCAGAACATAGAGAGGAGGTTCAGGTCCACCTCTGAACTTTCACCAGAACCTTTAACAACGACAGTGGACTGGTGTCAGTGGTGGCAGTGGGAACAGGTCCCTCCAGTATGTGATGAACTGGTTTACAGCAGCTGAAGCTCTGGACCAGTGAGTGAGTGGTGGACACACGTGAAGCAGTGGTTTGAGGACTGACACTTGATCAGAAAGTGATCAGGTCACAGAGGTGATGGGAGAGACAGTCAGACCAGATACCTGTCCCACAGAACCAGGTCCAGAGTCTCGGTGCTGCAGTGAGGAGGGTCAGTCATCTCTGAGAGGATCTCAGTCCTCATCAGTCCACATCAGACATTAGACCCTGGTCAGAGTGTGGAACAGGACCTGAGGTAAATCTGAGTTCTAGAGACTGAAGAAGAACCAGCCCCCCCCCAGCATACACTCCTGTTAGCATCGTTAGCACAGCTGGGAGCCTGGGCCTCTTCATTCATGTTTAAAACTTCTGACGACCTTTAGTCCTGTAGGGATCCAGTGAGGTCACGTGGGGGGGGAGGGGGGGCACTAAGCTGTCACTCAAACACTCAGCAGCCAATAGGAACACTCCCCTGATCAGCAGTTCAGGTTTGAAGCTGGAGCCAGTTCATGTTGAAACACAGAGACACAAAGAGGAAGGAAACAGCAGCTCCACCCCAGCAGAGTCTGAGTCCTGATGCAGAAACCAGATCTGAAACCACTTCTGCTTTTCACACGTTCACTGTGTCTTCATCCTGTTTCTGCTCCTTCCTCATCCTCATCCTCACACAGACACAGAGAGGACTCAACCAAAACCAGTTCCCAGTCCCAGGACCCAGTCCCCTCTAGGGCCCTGAAGCAGGTCTGTGATCCAGTTCTCTTCTCTTCATGATGATTTAACCACAGAGACAGAGTGAAGAAGCTCAAACTGAAGCTTCACAGGTTGTTTACACACATGTCAACCAACAGGTGATGTCACTGTGACATCACCTGTTGGTTTATGAAGCCTCAGTTTGTAATTTTTTCGTCTCCATCTTGGTTTTTGAACCAGAAGAAACCATATTTGGAGGAGAAGGTGGAGCTGAGGAGGAGTAAGGGGTGGAGCTGACCTGCTCTGTCCTCTATCCTGATTGTCAGGTTCAGTCTGTCAATCACATGGTAGCCCCGCCCTCATGCGTCCCCTGCTTTATGGTCTATTTTCCTCTAAA
The DNA here is from genome assembly GCF_046630095.1 of Trachinotus anak. NCBI lineage: Eukaryota > Metazoa > Chordata > Actinopteri > Carangiformes > Carangidae > Trachinotus > Trachinotus anak. The sequence continues at coordinate 10,634,897 of NW_027273874.1, read as the reverse complement.
TGGATCATAATTTAAAATGAACCTCATGTTGTGTTGAAGACTTGAAACTAGAGACTGAGACATAAACTCATCAGGAAACGTTTCCTGAGGGAATAAATCAGAGAGAAGTGGAGACATTTTCACAGAGACGTCAACACAATCAGACTCTGTTTCCAACCAGTGGAGTCGCCCCCTGATGGTCAGTAGAGAGACGCAGCTTTAAGGCTCTTCAGGAGTCTACGTCCAGGTTCATCATCAGGCTGTGGTCAGACACATCAGCTCACACATCTGGAGGAAGGACTGAGGGACTGGCCTAGACCACCTGTACACACCTGCACTCTGATCAGTTACACACCTGGAGACAGGTGATGTCACACACTGATAGTGGAGCTGACCTCTGACCTCAACACCTGTCAAACATCAGCTGAGAGAGACTCAACATCACAGCAGAGGTCATGTGACTCAGAGAGGTCATGTGACAGAGTCCCGCCCTCAGGACAGAGGTCATGTGACTCAGAGTCCCGCCCTCAGGACGCTGACATGAGGCTGAGTGTTAATGAGGAAGTGGTGAAGCTGAAGTCGCGGCTCTGCTGCTCAGACTGACAGTCAGTCGTCACCCAGACAACATGAAGACTCCACCTGTGTCTCTGCTGCTCGGTGAGTCCACTCACTGCTTCACCATCACTCACTCACTCACTCACTCACTCACTGCTTCACCATCACTCACTCACTCACTCATTCATCCAGTCACCTCAGAGCTGTTGCTGCTGTGATGATTCATTAGAATCAGACGTGTTGTATTTTGTTGTATTTGTCATAGAAACTGTTGCTGGTTTGGAGACACAGCTGTGCTGCTGCAGTGACCTCTGACCCTCTGTGACCTCTGACCTCTTCAGCCTCATTGGTCTGACATGATGACAGTGTAGTTACTGGTGGAGTTTGTCAGAGATCAGCCTATGTGTCTGAGGCTAACACAGTTAGCCAGCTAGCATGAGGGCTACAGGCTCAGCTAGTAGGCTAGTCCAAGGGCTAAGCTAACAGGAAGCAGGTGAGCTCTGATGTCACAGACAGGTGAGCTGCAGCCTCTCAGGTGAGACTTGAATATGACTCACAGCAGGTAGTTAGTTAAACAGAGTTACACTCTGTGTGTGTCTGTGTGTGTCTGTGTGTGTGTGTGTGTGTGTGTCTCTGTGTGTGTCCTTGTGTCTCTGTGTGTGTCTCTGTGTGTGTGTGTGTGTGTGTGTGTCTCTACAAAGTTAAAACCTTTATTGACAGCAGCAGCAGAGACAGACAGGAAGTGTGGGCAGAGGGAGGAGGGGACAGACGGGGACTAAAGCTCAGGACATCAGGGTCCATGTGTCTGAGTCTGACCCACATCAGCCCTGAAGCCTTTAGACTGGAGCCAGTTCTCTGTGATCAGGTCTGAGTCCACCTGAGTACCTGTCTGCTGATGATGATGATGATGAAGATGGAGACGTGTTGAACTGTCCTTTCACACAGGAAGCCTCAGCTGCTGCTCTGATCTTATCTGACTTCTCTGTTTCGCCTCCTCCTCTGACTGTCAGCTGTCCACAGTCGTTCTCGTCTCCATGGTGACGGTCTCACTGACGCTCCTCCCTCAGGACCCATCTTCACTTTAACATGGTTCATGTTGTTGTTCATGATTCTTCAGCCTGAGGTAAACACCAGGTCCTCACATCATCATCATCATCATCATCAGGTGCAGAACATCTCAGATGCACTAGACATTTGCAACGCCGCAGGAGGCTGGTAGGATTATACACTACCATGCTTCATGCAGCACTCACTGCCGGAGTTTCTGTGCAGCGATGAGTGTGGTGCCACCCGAAGAACTGGGTCTGGCGTCGCGTAGAGTGACGTCACGGACAGTCAAAACCGATCAGCTGTTCAGACTGAGACGCATCTGTCCAAATGCGATCTGAAACTACCTCCCGAAGGTGGTTTTCATCTGGTTTCCAAAAATCGGATTTCATGTGATTTGTGACTGTTCAGACTTCAAAAGAGCTCCAGTTCCAATCTGGATGGGCAAAAAATCGGATTTTGGCTGGCAGTCTGAACACGGCCTTTGTGTCTCTGAGTTCAACACTTAGAGAGATCAATGTTCTCCACAGAGTGAGAACCCAGAAATGAGAACCTTCTAGTCTCGTATTCTGTAGCAAACAAAAGTGTCCTCCAGCTGGAGGCTGGTGGTTTCACCTGCACAGGTAGGTCGCTGTGGACTCTCAGGAGTAAAAACAAGACTGGAGATAAAGAACTTCTCCTTCACCTGACCTCACCTCACCTGACCTAACTCCTTCACAGGCTGTTCAGCTCTGACAGTTTATCAACTACAAAGGGTTAAATGAGGTCACATAGAACACACACAACAGCCCACTGTAACAAAAAGAAGACAACATACAAACACATTCACACCATAATTGTCCACTACACAGGTATGTGTCCACACAACGTCTCATACACCTTCCTCACACCTCACTACAGGAGAGCAGGTGTGTGTCTCAGGTGTGTGATGGTACAAATGAAACAGAGGAACAGAGCCTCCCTCCTCATGGGGGTGAAAAAACACCCTGAGGTCTGAGGGGGTTTTCTTCAATAATTGACCTCTGACCTTCAGTGACCTCTGACCTCCTGTTACAGGTGTGTGTTTGCTGCTGCTGTCTGGACTGAGAGTTTCTGCAGGTGAGGAAGAGAAAACAGTTACTGACACTGAGAGAGAGAGAGAGAGAGAGAGAGAGAGAGAGACATTCACTCTGACTGTCTCTCTCTCTCTCTCTCTCTCTCTCTTTCTCTCTTTTCTGTGTGTAATGGCAAAAGATCCATGGTCTGAGTTTTTCCTTTAACTCCCTGATTTCCTAGTATTTGCCATTGCTATTTGAGGGATGCAGTTGTCCAACTCACAGCCTTCCAAAAGATGAGTCCAAGATGATGATTGCGTTGAAACTTTATTTTAACATAAATAAATCAGGAAAAATAAATAAATATTGTGAAGTACAAATTACTCTGTGATGCCAATCATCTGATAGAAGCAATTCCAACTGAGGCCAAGGCTGAGGTTGATTGTTGGTCGACAGCTGTGTTGCTGTTCCCTACATTTCCCCATGCCCTGTGCCTACTTATAGCGCCATCACCACCTGTGGAGGGTGCACACTCAAACACAGAAATAAACACACAAATACCAACAAATAATGACCACTTAAATATGGCTCCTATACGCTGGCCCCCAATTGTTCTGCATAGAATCAATTACTTAAATCAATTAAATTAAGGAGCCATAGACTAAACTTTTAGCCTTCAATAATAAAGTAGACAAAGAAAATGTATACATTACACCCCTTTTGATGTCTGTGTCTTCAGAAAGACATTCTGTCATTCTTCTGTTTCCAGAATGCAGCACAGCTTGGATACCGGTCTATCAATAATTGAAGTTTTAGTCTGGAGCTTCACTGAGTGGACCAGTCCTCTTAAATCTGGCTTGGCCTCCAGTATTTGGCCTAGTGGCCATGACCCCTGAGGAGCTGTGGGGTCAACTACCAGAGCAATGTCTCCAACCTTGAAGTTCTTCTTTACTTTTACCCATTTCTACCTTTCGTGGAGCTGCAGCAGGTGTTCCTTTGTCCATCTATGCCAGAAAAGATTAGCCATGTACTGAACCTGTTTCCAGCGATGTCCGGCATAGGGTCAGATTTCAGAAAGGTTCCAGGAGGTAGAGTGGGTTTTGTTTTTAACAGGAGGATGTGGTTTGGAGTCAGCGGCTCCAGGTCATGTAGATCAGAGGTCATTAAGAATGGACTCTACCTCACAGAAAATGGTCTGTAGGCCTTCATCATTGATCATTTGCTGATGAAGGGTGGAGTTTAATATTTGACGGACAGATCTTATGAGCCTTTCCCAGACTCCACCATGGTGTGATGCTGCTGGGGGGTTAAAGCTCCGCTGGATTCCCTCAGGAAGCAGAGCACCTTGGATCTTCCTCTCATTAAGTGAACTCAGGGCTTTCTTAAGCGCTGCTTGAGCACCCACCAGATTAGTCCCATTATCAGATCTGATGTGTTTAACCTGACCTCTCCTGGAAATGAACCTTCTCAAAGCATGAATGCATGAGTCTGTGTCTAGTGAATAAGCAACTTCCAAATGTACGGTTCTGCTGGACATACAGGTAAACAGAACTCCATACCTTTTAACCAGACTCCTTCCTCATCTCACTTCAATTGGGCCAAAATAGTCCATTCCAACCTTGGTAAAAGGAGGGAGGTCAGGCAGGATTCTTTCCTGTGGCAAATCTGCCATCTTCTGCTCACCTAATTTGCCTCTCACACGCCGGCACACAGCACACGTTGAGAAGATCTTCCTTGCTACTGTGTTTCCCTTTAAAACCCAGCACTTCTTTCAAAGCTCCGACAGCATATGGTTTGTTCCACTGTGTCCGGAGTGTTCATGGATGTGTCTTAGTATGAGAAATGAAATGTGATCATCTTTGAGCAAAATACAAGGGTGTTTGAGCTCATCAGGCATTGCAGATCTATGCAGCCGGCCACCTACTCTTATGATGTCCTCATGAAGTATAGGGTCAAGCTAACAGATTTTGCTGTTCTTTTGCACTCTATGCTGAGATGTTTCCAGTGCCGCTATCTCAGCAGGGAAGGACTGCCTCTGAACATACAGTTGTGTGAAAAAGTGTTTGCCCCCTTCCTGATTTCTTATTTTTTTGCATGTTTGTCACACTTAAATGTTTCAGATCATCAAACAAATTTAAATATTAGACAAATCCAAACCTACATGGCCCTGTGTGAAAAAGTGATTGCCCCCCCCCCCTATTAAAACATAAATTAACTGTGGTTTATCACATCTTTGGAAAGCTGAGTTCAATTTCTCTAGCCACACCCAGGCCTGATTACTGCTACACCTGTTCTCAATCAAGAAATCACTTAAATAGGACCTGCCTGACAAAGTGAAGTAGACCAAAAGATCCTGAAAAGCTTGACATCATGCTGCGATCAAAGAAATTCAGAAACAACTGAGAAACAAAGTAATTGAGATCTATCAGTCTGGAAAAGGTTACAAAGCCATTTCTAAAGCTTTGGGACTCCAGCGAACCACAGTGAGAGCCATTATCCACAAATGGCAAAAACATGGAACAGTGGTGAACCTTCCCAGGAGTGGCCAACTGACCAAATTTACCCCAAGAGCGCAGTGACGACTCATCCAAGAAGTCACAAAAGACCCCAGAACAACATCCAAAGAACTGCAGGCCTCACTTGCCTCAATTAAGGTCAGTGTTCATGACTCCACCATAAGAAAGAGACTGGGCAAAAATGGCCTGCATGCCGGAGTTCCAAGATGAGAACCACTGCTGAGCAAAAAGAACATAAAGGCTCGTCTCAGTTTTGCCAGAAAACATCTTGATGATCCCCAAGACCTTTGGGAAAATACCCGTGGACTGACAAGACAAAAGTTGAACTTTTTGGAAGGTGTATGTCCCATTACATCTGGCGTAAAAGTAACATGGCATTTCAGAAAAGGAACATCATACCAACAGTAAAATATGGTGGTGGTAGTGTGATGGTCTGGGGCTGTTTTGCTGCTTCAGGACCTGGAAGACTTGCTGTGGTAAATGGAACCATGAATTCTGCTGTCTACCAACAAATCCTGAAGGAGAATGTCCGGCCATCTGTTCGTGACCTCAAGCTGAAGTGCACTTGGGTTCTGCAGCAGGACAATGATCCAAAACACACCAGCAAATCCACCTCTGAATGGCTTAAAAACAAAATGAAGACTTTGGAGTGGCCTAGTCAAAGTCCCGACCTGAATCCCATTGAGACACTGTGGCATGACCTTAAAAAGGCAGTTCATGCTTGAAAACCCTCCAATGTGGCTGAATTACAACAATTCTGCAAAGATGAGTGGGCCGAAATTCCTCCACAGTGCTGTAAAAGACTAATTGCCAGTTATCACAAACGCTTGATTTCAGTTGTTGCTGCTAAGGGTGGCCCAACCAGTTATTAGGTTTAGGGGGCAATCACTTTTTCACACAGGTATAAAAATCACACACAGGTATAAATCCAAACCCACCATGTAGGTTTGGATTTTTTTTTCCCCCTTAATATTAAAAACCTTCATTTAAAAACTGCATTTTGTGTTTACTTGTGTTATCTTTGTCTAATATTTAAATTTGTTTGATCTGAAACATTTAAGTGTGACAAACATGCAAAAAAAAAAAAAGAAATCAGGAAGGGGGCAAACACTTTTTCACACAACTGTAGGTGATGACTGACCTTTCTGCTTGTGAGAGGTCCTTCACTGTGAGGAACTGTCCACCAAGCTTAGTCCTGAAGGCTCTAAGTTCTGTGATCACCTTTTGGCTGCATGAGCGGGTTGTGATGTAACACATGGAAAGCTCCTTTCTCTTTCTCATGATCGACACCAACACATTCTTCAGCTTAACCCTTTGACACCTGAGCCTCAAAATGGCCACCCAGAGTCCTTTGCTTATTTTGACCATAAAAAGGTCAGAAAATGTCCTGTGAGTAAGTGCTTTTGTCCATGTCTCCAGAATACTTGGAACTTTCAATATCTGGCAGTTATTTTCAATGTACTGCATGGTCTAACACTGCAATAAGAGTTTAAATGAAGCGACAACACACAGAGGGAATTTGATTTTAGAGTTTTAGTAAAGAAAAAACACTGAAACTATACATGAATAACAGGTTTTCCATCCTAAATCTGAAATTTGAAAAGTATAGAACTATTTACAATATAATTTGTGAACTTACAATAAACCTGTAGTGCATAACAGACCATAATAATAAAACTATATACAGGGGTTGTTTCCCCACACAGGGCAGTTGCTCCTCTGGCTGCAGACACAGGCCCACATCACAGTCCTGACACCTCCAGGCAGTGCTCCTTTTACAGAGCTTGCAGCGCCGTCGCCCCACGCGGGCTCTGTCACACTGTGTGTGGCCCATATCGAGAGGGGGTTGGACACCTGGGGTGGGTTTGGGGTTGAACCTCGGTGGTTGAGGGACTCCATCATCAGGCTCTCCCTCGGTCTTCCACCTTTGATGACGCGGTGAGTGGCTATGGTCCCAGCACCATCACCGGAGCCTCCAGCATCCCCACGGCTTCTCCCTCTATGGCCCTGAATATGACCTTAGATAGATAGAACTTTATTCATCCCCGAAGGGAGATTCAATTATCTAATAGCTCATCGAAACATAAAAATGTGGTGGACACGTGCATGTAATAACACACACAGAATAATTTGTTACCCAAACAAGACTTGGTAACGTAACGTTGCACAATTCTAAACAAGTCACCACGCAATACAAGCGTCGATTTACACATACAATAACGTAAAGAAAGCAAAAACTAGATAAAGAAAAGTTAGAGAGAGCTTAATTCATTCAGAAATTCAACTTGGAAATTCAACTCGTCTAATGTTACCTTTCTTCGCCGGAGGTTGCTCCTTCGGTTGCTCCTTCGGTTGCTCCTTCGTCCTCAAACCCATCTGTGACCGTCCACGGAGGTTTATTTGCGCAGGAAGGCTGTTTTGCTGACATTTTTGATCAGTAATGTGCTGTATTACTCCACTCTGCTGTCTCTGTATTCGGGGCACTTTCCCGGTTTCATGATAGGAGCGGGAGTGAAATTACCATAATGACATCTATTGGAATTTTTCCGATCGCTCAAACCATTACAGTGTTATGGTAATCCAAAGTGCGCCTACGCCAATGTGTCGCCGACAACACACTCAGTTTTAAAGTGTTAAGGTACAATGCCACTGCTTTAAGCAGTCTCATCCAATCTGAGAAGAATGAAATAATTTGGTCTGTGGGAGTTTCAGTGTTCCTCACCACTGTGTGAACACAGCAGTATCTTTCTTAACCTCTGGATCATTCTGTAACATTGAGCCCTGTGCTCTTTCCATAGGCCAATCTTCCTCGGACTTCCACAGGAACTCAGGGGCATGTATCCATCTCCTTTGCTGCATGAATTTTACTGCACTCAGGCCTCTTAAGGCATCATCAGCAGGATTGTCATTGCCTCTCAGATATCTCCACTGAGACAGGTCTGTGTTGTCACGAATTAATGAAACTCCATTGGCTACATAGGTCTTAAACCTGGTGCGCTCATTTCCAATGTATCTGAGCAATGTTTGACTGTCAGTCCAGAAAACCGAGGGCTTTAAGTCAAGGTGTAATTCTTTCCTCAACGTTTTGTCCACTTTCACCAACAGTGCTGCAGCTGCCAGCTCCAGTCGGGGCACTGTGATGTGCTTTAAAGGAAGGACTCTGGACTGTCCTTGGATGAAGGTGAAATGCACAACGTTGTGAGTGTTAATCAGCCAAATGTAACTCACTGAGCCATAGCAATTTTCGCTGGCATCTGCAGTTGTGCACATTTTGTTGTTCCATAGTTCTGTGGCTTCAAACAACGAGCCACACTGAAATTTTTAATACTTTCCAAACTGTCCATCCAATCCATCCACTGATCCATTACAGCCTGGGGCAAAGGTTCATCCCAACCAAAACCTTTTTGACAGAGCCCCTGCAGAAACTGCTTGGCTGGAAGAATCAGGGGAAGGAAGCCAAGTGGATCAAAGATTGAGCTCACAGAAAGTATACCTCTGCAGGTATGTGGCTTTTGGCTGTGGTAAATGTTAAACTGGAAGTGGTCAGAATTTGCACACCATTGCAGTCCCAGCGCTCTTTCAATGGGGAGGCTGTCTTTATCAATATCCAGTGATTTAATTTCCTTTGCCCTTTGCTCTTGGGGAATGGAGGCTAGAACTGCTCGGCTATTGCTAACTCACTGAGTGAGCTGACCCACCCACCTGAGCCACCTTTACTGCATAATGCAGTTAGGTCCTTTACCAGCTGGATGGCTTCAGATTCCTTGGTGACTGACTTCACACAATCAGCCACATAAAAATTGTGTTTGACTGTTTCAGCCACCTGAGGGGAAAAGCAGCTTGCATTGTCGTCAGCTGTTTTTTGTAATGCAAAGTTTGCACAATTTGGAGAGGATACAGCACCAAATATGTGCACAAGCATACAATATTCTTTGGGGGCTTGACTGGTGTCACCTTGTGGCCACCACAAGAAGAGCAAATAGTCCACATCAGCTTTAGCCACTTTAACTTGATGAAACATTGATTTAATGTCAGCCATAACTCCAATGGGCTCTTTACGAAATCTCAAAATCACTCCTACAAGAGAATTAGTCAGATCAGGTCCTTGGGGCAGTTCTGTATTGAGGGATATGGTTTGGTAAGTGACTGCACAGTCAAAAACCACCCTGAGTTTCCTTTTCTTGGGATGGTACACCCCATGGTGTGGTACATACCAAACCTTTCCTGGTGGCTGTGCCAATTCTTCCTGTGGGACCTCCTCTGCAAAATTATTCTCAAAGATGTCATTGAGGAATGCAACATATTCCTGTTTGTATTGCTGATTCTTGTTCATTTTCCTCTTCAAGCTCTGCAGACACTGCTCTGCAATTTGCCGGTTGTTAGGCATGCTAACACTGTCTTTCCTGAAAGGTAACTTCAGACTGTAATATCTGTCTTGCAGGATGGCTTCACTGGCAATTTGTAAAAAACCTTTTTGTCTTCCACTGACATCTCAGCCTTTTCCTCAGATGCCACCTCATTTAAGTCCTGATTATACTGTGAGATCAGAAGCTTTTCCACACTTGCAACTGATATCCTGTTCACAGTCACATTCACTGCACTGCTGTCATCACCACCACTTCTTAGGGGCCCATTTACAACCCACCCTGATAGGGTTCTAACAGCATAAGGGCCCTCACCTTGGCTATTAATAACCTCCCATGGCTCTAATAATTTTGGAGCATTTGTTCCAATCAACAACTCCACCTTAGCACTGATACTGGGAAGTTTGACTTTTTTTTTTTAATTGAGATTTCAATTGCATATCAAACATTATGTCAAATGTACAAACATTTTCATTTATATCCCCTCGAACAGTCACTCATTCACACAGACAAAGAAAGGAAATGAATAAAATGGACAATGACAACAGACATCAAACAAATGGAAAATAAATACTAAAATAAATAATACTAAGAGCAAAAAAAATAAATGAATAAATAAATAAAATAAAATAAAAATATAATAAAAGGCAGGATCATTTCATAACCTGTTGTTCAGTCAGTGTTATCCGTTTCATTGGTCAAGAATGACATAAATGATTCCCAAATCCAAGCAAACTCCTCCTGTTTACCTTTAACAATGTATGTCTTTCTCTCCAGTCCAAGACAAGTCATCAACTCTTTCTTCCATATTGCCATTGATGGTGGTTCTACATTTTTCCAATATAGTGCAATCACTCTCCTTGCAGGGAGAAGTCCAAACTCAATCATTTTTGATTGCTTCTTTGTTCTGATGGAATTCTTGGGGTATATTCCAAGTATACAGACTGTTGACATCAAAGGAATGTTACACTTAACCATCCATGATAAACATTTAACTACATTTCCCAAAATACCAAAATCTTAGAGCATTCCCATAGGCAGTGAATCAGAGTTCAGTTCAATTCAATTCAATTCAATTCAATTCAATTCAATTCAATTCAATTCAATTCAATTCAATTCAATTTTATTTGTATAGCGCCAAATCATAATATACATTATCTCAAGGCTCTTTACAGGGTCAGGTCAAGACCTTACTTTGTTACAGAGAAAAACCCAACAGTTCCCACAAAGAGCAGCACTTGGCGACAGGGGGGAGGAAAAACTCCCTTTTAACAGGAAGAAACCTCCAACAGAACCGGGCTCAGGGTGGGCGGCCGTCTGCCTCGACCGGTTGGGTTTAGGTGAAGATAGAAAGAGGGGGAGGGGGAGGAGAGGGGAGAGAAGAGAGAGAGAGAGAGAGAGAGAGACCAGGAACAGCTGTGTAGGTAATGGTGTTATCAATAATAATGATAGATAACAGTGGTTAATAGTAAAGATGAGTAGTGGTGGATCTGGATCCTGCTGCTCCCGAGGCAGAGATACCTGCAGAATGAGGACAGAGAGAGGGAGAGAGAGGAGAAGCACAAACTACGGGAGAGAAAAGGAAACAAAGTTAATGGCATGAAGTCATCGAGAGAGAGAGGGGGAGAGAGACAGAAATAGGGAGAGAGCGCCCAGTGAATCATGGGAATCCCCCAGCAGTCTAGCTCTATAGCAGCATAACTAAGGGGTGGGTCAGGACATACCCGAGCCAGCCCTAACTATAAGCTTTACTAAACAAGACAGTTTTAAGCCTGATCTTAAAGGTAGAGAGGGTGTCTGCCTCCCGAACCCACACTGGGAGCTGGTTCCACAGGAGAGGAGCCTGATAGCTGAAGGCTCTGCCCCCCATTCTATTCTTACTAACTCTGGGAACCACAAGTTGACCTGCATTTAGAGAGCGAAGTGTCCTATTGGGAAAATAGGGAAGTATAAGCTCTCCAAGGTACGATGGTGCCTGACCATTAATGGCTTTGTAGGTGAGGAGGAGGATTTTAAATTCGATTCTGGATTTTACAGGGAGCCAATGCAGAGAAGCTAACACAGGAGAGACGTGATCTCGTTTCCTCGTTCCTGTCAGTACTCGTGCTGCCGCATTCTGGATCAATTGGAGGCTTTTTACTGAATTTTTGGGACATCCTGACAATAAAGAGTTACAGTAGTCCAGTCTTGAGGTAACAAATGCATGAACTAGTTTTTCAGCATCCTTTAGACATAGAATAGGTCTGATTTTAGCAATATTGCGCAGGTGGAAGAAGGCTGTCCTAGAGACTTGCTTTATATGTGAAGTAAAGGACAAGTCCTGGTCAAAAATGACACCACGGTTTCTGACTGTAGTACTGGAGGCCAAGGTAATGTCATCCAGAGTCAGTATATTATCACATAGTGTATCTCTGAGGTGTTTTGGGCCAATTACAATAACTTCAGTTTTGTCTGAATTTAAGAGTAAGAAATTACTGGTCATCCAGATTTTTATGTCCTTAAGACAGACCTGAAGCTTGGCTACCTGGTTAGTCTCACCTGGCTTCATGGATAAGTACAGCTGGGTGTCATCTGCGTAACAATGAAAATTCATCTGGTGCCTCCTAATAATGTTTCCTAGAGGAAGCATATATAGACTGAAGAGCATTGGTCCTAGCACAGAACCTTGTGGAACTCCATGACTGACTTTAGTTATGATAGAGGAGTCATTATTAACATGAACAAACTGGAGTCTATCTGACAGATATGACTTAAACCAGCTTAGTGCGGTTCCTTTAATGCCGACCATATGTTCTAGTCTCTGTAATAAAATCTTATGATCGATGGTGTCAAATGCAGCACTAAGATCTAGCAGGACAAGTACAGAGACAAGTCCATTGTCTGAAGCTATGAGGAGATCATTGGTAACCTTAACCAGAGCAGTTTCTGTGCTATGATGGACTCTAAAACCTGACTGAAAATCTTCAAACAAACCATTCCTGTGCAAATAATCACATAACTGGTTTGCAACGACCTTCTCAAGGATTTTGGAAATAAAGGGGAGGTTGGATATAGGTCTATAATTGGCTAAAACATGAGGATCAAGAGTAGGCTTTTTAAGTAGAGGTTTAATTACTGCAACTTTAAAAGCCTGCGGTACATAACCAGTTGATAAAGATAAGTTAATCAGACTTAATATAGAGGTGTCAAGTAAAGGAAAAACCTCTTTGAACAACCTTGTTGGAACAGGGTCAAGAAGACAAGTTGATGGTTTAGATAAAGAAACTGTTGAAGTGAGCTCAGAGAGATGTACAGGAGAGAAACAGTCAAAATATAAGCCAGTTACAGTTGACTCTGAGGCTGCTGAACTGGACAGTACATCTGAGCCAGCTGTGGGGAGGAGATGGTGAATTTTTTCTCTAACAGAGACAATTTTATCTGTAAAGAAGCTCATGAAGTCATTACAACTGAGGGCTAAAGGAACAGATGGGTCAACAGAGCTGTGGCTGTCTGTCAGCCTGGCTACAGTGCTGAACAGAAACCTGGGATTGTTCTCGTTTTCTTCTATCAATGATGAATAATAGGATGTTCTGGCTTTACGGAGGCTTTTTTTATACGCCAATAGGCTGTCTTTCCAAGCCTTTAAAGATTCTTCCAGGTTAGTAGAACGCCACTTCCTTTCTAGCTTCCTTAAATTTTGCTTTAAAGCTCTTGTTTCTGAGTTGTACCATGGAGCTAGCCTTCTCTGACTCACTACCTTCTTCCTCAGAGGGGCCACAGTATCTAGAGTTGCACGCAGTGAGGCTACAGTACTATCAACAAAATCATCAACCTGAGTGGATGTGAAGTTAAGAGAGCTGTTCCCTACTGCATTGATACATGGCAGTGGGCTCAGTACTGATGGGATCCTTTCTTTAAATTTGCTAACGGTATTGTCAGACAGACACCTGCTGTAATAGATTTTTCCCCAGATGCTGTGTAGTCCATGACTGAAAACTCAAATGTTAACAGAGAATGGTCAGATAAAAGAGGGTTTCTGGGAGAAACTGTTAGGTATTCAATGTCAATCCCATAAGTCAGAACCAGATCAAGGGTATGATTAAAAGAGTGAGTGGGTTCATTAACATGCTGAGAGAAGCCAATTGAGTCTAATAATGAATTGAATGCAATACTCAGGCTGTCACTTTCAACATCTACGTGAATGTTAAAATCACCCACTATAATGACTTTATCTGTGCTGAGAGCTAACTCAGATAAAAACTCTGAGAACTCAGATAAGAACTCAGAGTAAGGGGCAGGTGGACGATATACAGTAACTAGTAGGACTGGTTTTTGTGTCTTCCGGTTTGGGTGTGACAGACTAAGAATAAGGCTTTCAAATGAATTATGATTAACCTTAGGCTTAGGATTTATTAATAAATTGGAGTGATAAATGGCTGCCACCCCTCCTCCTCGGCCTGTGCTTCGAGGGATATGAACGTTAACATGAGTGGGGGGTGTTGATTCATTCAGACTAACATATTCATCCTGCTGCAGCCAGGTTTTAGTCAGACAGAGCAGATCAATGTTATGATCAGTTATCAGATCATTGACTAGTAGAGATTTAGATGAGAGTGATCTGATATTCAATAATCCACATTTAATTTTCCTGTTATTTGGTTCTGGAATAACAGTTGTGCTAATTTTTATTAGGTTTTCATGTCTAACTCCTCCTCTGTTCACTTTTGATTTATTATATTTAAATGTAGGTGGTCGGGGGACAGACACAGTTTTTAGGGGGTGAATGGCAGCGACTGCTCTAAGAGGCGCAGAGAAGAGTGTAAGACTGCGACTCTGCCTCCTGGTCTCAACTCTGGTTTGTCATGGCTTTGGCTTTCTAATAAACTCAGTGAAGTTTCTAGATAAGAGCGCAGCTCCATCCAGCGTGGGATGCATGCCGTCTCGTCTAATCAGACCAGGTCTTCCCCAGAAAGTCTGCCAGTTATCAACAAAGCCCACATCGTTAGCGGCACACCAGCTGATAACCAGCGGTTGAACGATGACAAGCAGCTGTACATGTCATCGCTGGTTAGGTTGGGGAGGGGCCCAGAGAAAACTACGGAGTCCGACATTGTTCCCTTTTCAGTCAGACATTTAACACGAACATCAGGTATGTTTGGGGAGATATGGTGAAGTTTTGCAGGGGTTATATAAACTCTCATTAACCACTTATACTCAATCAATTTTAAGCTTGTGTTAATTGAATTCTTTTGTGCTTTTAAACATGCTTTTCTCCAATCTTCTTCACTAATATCTTCTTGTGTGTCTGCTCTCCAAGCATTTAATTTATCTGATGCTGATTCTGTTGAGTACTTTGCTAAAAGGTTATAGAATCTAGATATGTGTTTTTTACCATTCAAATTATTAATCACTATTTCCTCAATAATCGATAGTGGGGGTGTGGCCATGAATGTCTTATGTTTTGATGCTATAAAACTTCTTAATTGCAAATATTTGAAAAAATGTTTTTGAGGAACTCCGTACAAAGTTGATCAAATCTGAGAAGGGTACCTTCAAAATAAAGGTCCGAAACTGTCCCAATTCCTTTCTCTGTCCATAATTTGAATCCCCCATCCAATCTACCAGGTTTGAATAGTCTGTTGCCCCAGATAGGAGTAAATTGTGACAAAGTTATTGTTTCATCAACAAAGTTATGTGCTACATACCATACTGATATTGTATTTTTAACAAAAGGGTTTCTTGTCTGTTTTTTCAGTGTCTTGATATCTGAGGAATATAAATACTGCTTTATGGGTAGATCTGACACTGATTTTTGTTCAATATTTACCCAAGCGGGTGGTGTGGATGAAGAAAAATAGTACATTGCAGAACTTAATTGGGTAGCCCAATAGTACCATTTCAGGTTTGGGACCCGAAGTCCTCCCCTTTCATAGGGCAAAAATAATAACTTGAGCTGGAGTCTACCCTTTCTATTGTTCCAAATGAATTGGCTAAATATATTATTTTTTTTTTTATGGAAGTTACTTGGTAATGGGAGTGGGAGTGCTTGGAAAAGATATATAAATTTGGGTATAATAGACATTTTAATAAGGTTTATACGACCAATCATGGATTTCAGCAATTTAGACCACCGGTCCAACTTTTCTGTCACTTCGTCTACCAGAGGGTTATAATTTATGGGGACAATGTTGCCAAGTTTTGGGGCAATCTTAATACCCAGATATTTAAATCCATCTTGTGTGGCCGTAAATGGTGTATTTATTTTGGGATTACGTCTTTCTTCTTCATTTAGAAATAACAGTACTGATTTAGATAGATAGATGACTTTATTCATCCCCGAAGGGAAATTAGTTAGTTAGTTAGATTTGTTTATTCTGTATCCGGAAAACTCGCCAAAGTTTTCAAGTAAATAATCAAATTTGGAATACTGCTCCTCAGGGTCGTTAAGAAAAAAATGATATCATCAGCATATAATGCTATATGATGCTCTATGTCCTAAATCCTGATGCCGGCTATATTCCTACGTGTCCTTACTGCGATCGCGAGAGGTTCTATTGCTAAAGTGAAAAGCAGAGGGGACAGAGGGCAGCCTTGCCTGGTTGAGCGAAATTGTATTATTAGTCAATATTTCTGCTTTTGGGTTTGTGGACAGTAATTGAATCCATTTGAGAAATGTTTCCATATCTAAACCATATCTAGGCAGCAGATCAAAAAGGTATTTCCATTCTATTCTATCGAATGCTTGACTAGCATCGACTGATAACATTGCAGTGTCTTTGGCATTATTTTTCTCAAACAGTACATTCAAAACTCTCCTGATGTTATGGAAGCCTTGTCGTTGTAATACAAAACCATTCTGATCATTACTGACCAACTGAGGAAGATATTGTTCTAACCTTTTAGAGGGAGCTTTGCATAATATTTTTGTATCACATCCTATTAAACTAATGGGCCTGAAAGATGAACAACTGGTTGGTGATTTGTCGGGTTTTAATATCACAGTTATCATAGCTAATCTTAACGATGGTGGAAGAGTTCCTGTTTTACATGATTCATTAAACATATCCAATAAAGGTTGCGCAAGTTTCTGTTTAAACTTCTTATAAAATTCTATAGGTATCCCATCAGGACCAGGTGCTTTCCCGCTGTTCATACTGCTCATGGCATCATAAAGATCCTCAACTGTTAATGCCCCGTCCAGTGCCTCCCTTTCATCTTCAGATAAGCTCTGGAACTGTAGCTGATCGAGAAATGCTTGTTGTTGTATAGCTCCTGCATATTCTGATTTGGATAACAGTTCATACAAGTTTCTGGAGGTAGCATTAATTTCAGTTGGGTCTGTTATTAAATCACCTGACATTGTCTTTATACTGTTAATTGTTCTTTCGGCTTCCATTTTCTTAATCCGCCAAGCCAGTAATTTGCTTGGCTTTTCACCCTGATCATAGTATGCTTGCTTGGTCCATAAGAGGTTTTTAGCAACTTTATCAGTTGTTCGTTTATTGTACTGAGCTCTCATTACTGTTAATTGTTGCTGTTTGTCCTCATCATTATTCTCATAAAGATCTAATTCTAGTGTTTTAATCTGTCTTTCCAATGTTTGTATTTCCTTTTTGTGCTGTTTAGTCTTTGAGCTTGTATATTTAATAATTTCTCCCCTTATATATGCTTTGAATGCTTCCCATCTTATACTGGCGGTTGTTTCATCCATGTTTAGTAGGAAATAGTTATCTATGCAGGTTCTTATGAATTTAAGAACGGATGGATCTTGTAACCAATATACCTGGAACCTCCATCTCTGATGTTGAGCAAATATGCCTAGGCATATTTCCATTGAGGCAGCTGCATGATCACTAATCACTATGCTGTCATACCAGCAGTTTGTGACATTAATAAGCAGTTCAACAGATATTAGGAAATAATCAATACATGAATATGTTTTATAAGTAGAATGAGTGAGAGATAAATTCTTTTTCTTTCTGTCTTAGATCTTTTATGAATTCAGTCAGCTTTCTCCTTGTCTGTACATGTGAGGTATCAGTTCCTGTAAGTCAATCCACTACTGGGTCTAACGTGCAATTAAAGTCACCCCCAAAAATATAGAGACCCTCTAAGGTGGAGACAGTCAACAGTAATTTTTCAAAAAAAGAAGGCATGTCCTCGTTAGGACCATAAATATTAATTAGGTTAACTTTACGTGACATAATGTTTCCTTGTGCAACCACATAAATACCCATTGGATTTTGAATAGTTTGAGTAATTTGGAATGGAACTGACTTGTGTACAAGGATAGCAAATACCTCGAGCATAATTATTATAAGAAGAATAAATCACTTGGCCTGGCCATCTTTTTTTCAGACAAGGTAGGTCTGAGGGCATAAAATGGGTTTCTTGTAAGAAAACGATTTTAGACCTGAGATGTTTCAACCTATTTATAACTTGCTTCAATTTAGTCACCGTTCCAACTGGTGATCTTAATTTCGGAATTATTCACAGACATAGTTTTTTGCCATTGGTAATATCTTCTGATATCCTGATAAGGTTATAGTTGCTGATTCTGCCAAAACCATACACAAATATATAACACACACTGGAGGGGAAAAGAAAAACCACAAGAACAACTAGAACAATGATAACCAAAACGAGAAAAAATCCACTCCCACCCTCTGGCATTTCCACTGAAATGCTCTCCCACACCCCCTTTAATAAACCAACTCTGGGGGATGCTGATCCACTATTGCTGAGGACCCTTGACCCTGGACAGAACAGCCATAAGTCCAAACAACCATAATGTCTCCTCTTAACATTAACCCCTTTCTCTGTTCTCAGTTAAAGCCAAAAAAAAGATTGCATTAAACAATGCTGTATTAGAAATAATGTTGGCTTATATGTTGCACCACAGAAAATAATACAATAAAATAATTTAGAAAAATGATCCTGATTTTTATCATGTTCCCTTATTTGAAATTCTAATCCCATCTAAAAGTTTGAACCACTCCTTATCTTTTCAGTATAACATTTAGTGACACTATCACAAAGAAACAGTGTTTATTAGTCTCTGTATATCATTTATGATACCTGACTCAGCTGTTGTTATTCTTCTTGGTGCATTCAATGTCCGTTGTAACTTCAGGAACTGTGTATCACGTCCTGTACAGTCTTTATGCAGATCGTGTTATGCCTTGGTGGAACCTCTCGGCTGCTTGTGGCGTTGAAAAGAGATTAATTCTTCCATTGTGAAGCACTCTCAATTTACAAGGATTATGTTGAAATCCTCGGAAATTTCCCAAGGTCACAAACTGCTTCACAACTGGGGCAAATTCTCACCGAATACGGACCATTTCTGCAGACAGATCCTGAGAGAAAGACAGCTTGCTGTCGCCGTGCATGAGTTCTCGCTTCCTTGCTTCATGATACACAAATTCCTTCTCCTGAAACTTCAAAAAGCGGACAAGAACTGCTCGGTTCTGGTTAGGTTTGGCCGGTGCCAGTGTGCAATGAACTTGCTCCAGAGTGAAAGTTTTATCAGGACAGCCGAGCCATCGCGGTAGCATGTCATTAACAAAGTCGAAGAGTGACTTACTTCCTTCAGCTTGTTCACGTAGACCAAAAAGCCGCAGGTTCTTTCTTCTGCCTCGATTTTCCAGATCTTCTGTTTTTGATTCAAGATAGGCAATTCGTTTAGTGGCTGAGGCTAGTGCCCCTTGAGTGTGCTGCAGCTTGTCTTCTGTTGTTGCTATACGTGTTTCTGCCTCTCCAATACATGTTGTATTTGCAACCACTTCTTGTTCTACGTTTGAAAGTTTGCTTTCAATCGCCACAATTGAGTTTGCCACATCCGACAGACGGTTATCAATATTGTCCAATTTTGATCCAAAGTCCGAGCGAAGGGACTTCAACTCCGCTAGCACATCAGCTACATTTGCCATGCTGCTAACTTCATTAGCCACCGTCGTTGCCGGAGAAGTTGTCTCAACGATGTTTGCCTTGCGTGCTTTGGTGAAAATGTCATAGGGTTTCGATTCGGGTGCTTCTGACATATCCAGAGCCGCATTGTTTGCTCAAAATTGTCGGTGCGTTTGTGGGGTTTTTCTAAAGTTTGTGTTCGGCTGTGTGGAGCTTTCAGGCTATGCCGCCATCTTGATCCCGGTCCCACATGACTCCCGGGAAGTTTGACTTTACTTAAATATGACCGCTGTGCCTAGTCAGTCTGTTTGGGAATGCTGTGTGGGGTGACTGGCATTTCTTTCTGAGTGAAAACTGTCAGAAGAGGCAAGAAGTTGTTGCTGTCCAGTGCTGAAACTTCAATACCAGATAACACGTGAGATGGAATAATTTTCTTCTGACTCATTGTACTTAGCAGGATGTGTGTTTTTTTACCTTTCAGGTTGAGCCGAGACATAATTGTTTCAGAGCAGAAGGTAGCAGTAGATCGAGGATCCAGGAGAGCATATACTTGGAGGATTTGACTATCTTTTGATGCTTTAACCTGCACAGGGTCAATGGACAGCACATTATCTTGGTCTCCAGCCCCTATATAGCCACATAACTCAGCTGATGCACTGCCCTCCTTACCAGTGAGCCGTTCAGTCTCTTTAACTGTCCCATCCTTGGTATCAATGTGCAGGACACTTGGGTTAGGGTTAGGGTTACAGGCCACTGCATCCTCCAGGTCTTTAACAGGTGCTGTTTCTGCTTCGTCAGAACTTGCCATCTTTATAATAATCAAACGTCAAAAAACTTGTCAAAAGTTCAGAACAATCTCTTGTTCTGTCAAATGTTCACTTTTCTCAAAATTTAAATTTCTTTCATAACAAGCGGCGTTCTCACTCCTGGCCATTGTTTGGCCGCCTCGTAAAGTTGAGAAAATAAAGATATCAGTTCATTAACACAAAACTGTGATGAAATTTGTTTCTGTAGGCTTCAGTTAATATTTTCAAATTAATAATCCCTCCACCATATGAACTTAAACAGCATATATCTCCCAGTGTTTCTTTTTTTTTTCATTCTTTGTTCGCTTTGCGCACGCCAAGTCGGCGTTTCCTTTGTCTTTGTTCCTTCGATTTTTTTGGTCACTCCAAAGATTTTCCAATGAGACGCCACAGCGAGTCATCGACGAATTGTAATGGCAAAAGACCCATGGTCTGAGTTTTTCCTTTAACTCCCTGGTTTCCTAGTATTTGCCATTGTTATTTGAGGGGTGCAGTTGTCCGACTCACAGCCTTCCAAAAGATGAGTCCGGCTTTTAATAGAGCCAGTGCTGCCGCTGACACTTCCCGCTACCAGAATCAGTCTGTCTAACGCACCTCTGTTCACCAGTGACTGAGCAGAGAGCTTCTAGACAAGGGAAGGTGGTGTCCCCCATTAAAAAGATGGTGTCTGGGTGTAGGTCTCCTCTGCTGAGACACATGGTTTCTCACAGGAGGCAGCTCCACCTGATCCTCAACCTCCGCTTCCATGTCAGAGTCGATGACTGTGATTATAGTCTGTTCGCTGCCGCGGAGCCAAGAACCGGACCGGACTGGGCCCGGTACCTGCACAGGCCTGAGATGAGTAGAGCCGGAACAGGTGTAGTGAGGGGAAAACAGGGAGTGAGTGGGCAACAGGTAGTTAGGAAGGTAAGTCAGCTGGGGTAGCTGGGGCTCAGGCAGGTGAGGTGAGACAGATGAAACTTGTGTCAGACAGAGCAGGTCAGTGGAAATATAAAACTGGTGACACTTGTGGTGGACAGGTAGGTCAGGTGAGTGAGGCAGGTGAAGCAGGTGGAGCTGTGGAGATGATGCAGCAGAAGCCTGTGTGAACGTGGGCAGACAGACAGGCAGACAGTCAGATAGACAGGCAGGCAGGCAGGCAGGCAGGCAGTCAGACAGACAGACAGTAAGTGAGTCAGACAGACAGCAAGACAGACAGACAGACAGTCAGATAGACAGGCAGCAGTGACAGTGAGTGCTGGGTCTGTGATCACAGTGACCTGTCTCATTCTCAGAGGTCAGACAAGAGCTGGTGGGGGTTTCTCCCTGGTGTGTGATTCAGTGTGTTGAACTTATCATAGAGCTCGTTCAGCCTGTCAGGGAGGGAGGCATCATGGCCTCCACTTGTGATGTTTTATAATCTGCTGTGGCCTGATCTCCAGTCATGTGCATGTCTCTGGAGTCACAGAACTTGCCTTTGATTTTTTTCCGTGTATGCCAGTGTAGCCTTCCTGATGGCCTGGGAGAGGTAATTTCTAGCTGACCTGAGGGCTGCTTTGTCACCTGATCTGAAGGCAGCATCCCATATCTTATCCTTTTCCGTTCCTCTGATGTCATCCTCGGCTTCTGGTTTGCCCGAGTTATGATGGTTTTAATGACTGTGACGTCTTTGATACACTTTTCAATGTAGCCAGCCACTGATACAGTGAATTCCTCAATGTCAGTGAGGGAGTCGTGTGGTTGCCTCTCTGAACATACTCCAATCAGTGCAGTCAAAGCAGTCCTGAGGTGCTGAGGTTGCACCTCTGGCCAGACTCTGATCTGCTTGTGTACAGTCTTAATGTAGGCTGTAAAAAGCATGACAGATATATGATCCGAGTGTCCCAGGTGGGGATGGGGGGCAGCTTTGTAGGCTTCCTTGATGTTGGTGTACGCTAGGGCCAATATGTTAGCCTCTCTGGTTGGGAAGTGATGTGCAGGTGAAATTTGGGCAGAACAGTATTTAAACTGTTATGACTGAAGTCGCCAGCAACCACAATGAAACTGTCAGATGGGCAGTCTGTAGCTCACTGGCGGCACTGTAGAGCTGATGCGCTGCCTCTTTAGGCTTTTCACAATCAGAAATTCCACTAGTTGTGAACAGTGGGTTGTCACAACGTCACTGTTTCTGCACCACATATTGTTAATGTATACACACAGTCCTCCATCTGGGGTTTTATCGGAGCCCTCTGCACTCCTGTCAACACGAATGATGCCAACCTGTCCAGCTGGATTACTACGTGGGAGATGTGGCAGTGCAGCCAGGTTACCCTCAGCACAAGAACACAGCAGTCTCCTGTGTGTTCTCCTCCTCCGTAATCAAAAGTCTGTAGTCCCCCACAGTCTTTCCAAGATTACACTTTATGGATAACAGCGTCTCATGTTCATACATGAGTCGCTCAGGACAAACACAACGATAATATACACTAACTGGACCTAGAGGACAGAAGTGCAGGAGACTCACCCTGTTTTTTAGCTTTTAACTGGTGTTTTTAACCTTTTTAGTGTTGTTGTCTTCTCTGCTGCTGTTTTTATTGGTGGAGACGACAAAACAAAAAGGACAAATCCAAAAAAACAACTAATAAACTTTCTAATAGGTGAAGCTAAATTAGCAATCTACCCGACTGGCAGAGACAGATTGCAGGCAGAGCCTAAATGTGACCACATGACCTTGTGGAGGTTCAACATTAAAGCCAGACTGAGGCTGGAGTTCAGCTTCCACAAGGTCATGAGGAATATCGAGGGTTTTAAAGAGCAGTGGGGGAGTGAGCACGTTTTATGTTGAGTGACTGATCAGGGAGAAAGTTTACTGCTTGTCACATCTGAGGGGTGAAAACCTGACTGTTAATATGATTATAGAGAAAATGTAAATAAAGTATTTTTATAAAAATCAAAATCAATCTCTCTCTCTCTCTCTGTCTCTCTCTCTGACTGTCTCTCTCTCTCTGTCTCTCTCTCTCTCTCTCTCTCTCTCTCTCTCTCTCTGACTGTCTCTCTCCAGTCTCTCTCTCTCTCAGTCCAAACCTTCAGCAGTTCTTCTTTAGAGACTCAGTGTCTCTGAGTTGTGTTGGTGATGGACAGACAGCAGATGGACAGACAGTGAAGAGGACCACAGGAGGACAGACTGATCCATGTGGATCAGGATTTGGGACCTTTGATGGTTCCTCCTGCACCGTCCCAGTTCTCTCTCCATCAGACTCTGGAGTTTACTGGTGTGAAACCAGTTCAGGACAGAGCAGCCTCCAGGTCAACATCAGTGTGACTAGTTCAGGTGAGTAGATCCACCTGCTGCTTGTGTCTGACTCTGGTCTGTTGGTGTAACTCTCTGTATATGACTCTGGTCTGTTGGTGTGACTCTGTCTGTATATGACTCTGGTGTCTGTTGTTCAGCTCGTTTGATCCTGGAGATCCCTGCACTTCCTGTGCTGACAGGAAGTGATGTCACTCTACGCTGTAGAAACAAAGACAAGAAAAGAGTCAAGGCTTTTTTCTTCAGGGGTGGTGTCCACCTTGGATCTGGACCTGATGGAGGATTTACCATCAGTAGAGTCCAGCAGTCTGATGAAGGTCTCTACTCCTGTTCTACTGATAAGCTTGGATTATCTCCTCACAGCTGGCTGAGGGTCAGAGGTCAGGACACTGACATCACTTCCTGTTTCTATGTCATTTTAAGGATATGAACTAACCTGCTGACCTGATGATAAACTGATCACTGCTCTGAACCAGATTCTCCTCCTGTCTCCACAGATCCTCCTCCTCCTCCTCCATCTCTTCCTCCTCTTCCTCCTCCATCTCCTCCTCCTCCTCCTCCTCCTCATCCTCATCCTCCTCCTTCCTCTCCTTCTACCTCCTCCCTCCCTGTCCCAGTTATAGCAGCCCTGGTTCCTGTGGTTGTCCTGGTTCTCCTGGTTCTGGGTGTTCTTGTGCTGTGGAGGAGGAAACACAAAGGTATGAAGGTGATGGTGTGGGGGTGTGATGGTGTGATGTTGTGATGGTGTGGTGGTGTGATGGTGTGGTGGTATGGGGGTGTGATGGGGTGGGGGTGTGATGGTATGCTGGTGTGGGGTTGTGGGGAGGTGATGGTGTAGGGGTGTGATGGGGTGGGGGTGTGGTGGTGTGATGGTGTGGGGGTGTGATGGGGTGGGGGTGCGATGGTGTGATGGTGTGGTGTGTGGTGTGTGGGGGTGTGATGGTGTGGGGGTGTGATGGGGTGGGGGTGCGATGGTGTGATGGTGTGTGGTGTGTGGGGGTGTGATGGTGTGGGGGTGTGATGGTGTGGGGGTGTGATGTTGTGTGGGTGTGATGGTGTGGGGGTGTGGGGGTGTGATGGTGTGATGATGTGATGTTGTGTGGGTGTGATGGTGTGGGGGTGTGATGGTGTGGGGGTGTGATGTTGTGTGGGTGTGATGGTGTGGGGGTGTGGGGGTGTGATGGTGTGATGATGTGATGTTGTGTGGGTGTGATGGTGTGGGGGTGTGGGGGTGTGATAGTGTGATGGTCCTGCAGGTTAATGATCCACGACACAAACTGGTTTCATCAACATCACACTGAGTCCAGCTCAGTCTCAGACCTGGATCCGGTGGACCCCCTTTGGGATGTGGTAGAACAGGAGACCTGCAGCATGAATGTGATGCAGTCATGTCAACATCTGGATCCAGAGTTTCAGAAGATAGTCTCACATCTGGATCCAGGACCTGAGGAGCTGCAGAGTCAGTGTGGTGTTCCTAATAAACTGATCACTGAGGGTCTGTGTTTACACACATCTGCTCTGTGTCTCACAGGAACAGAAGAGGTCACCTATGGTCAGGTGGTCATCAGAGGTCAGAGGTCAGCTGGCAGGAGCACTGGTAACTGTGACAACCCCACCACACACACACACACACACACACACACACACACACACACACACATAATATAAGTCAGAACTGCTGTATATACTATTGACTGTTATTGTGAAAAAAATAAAAATAAAAAATAATAATAATAACATTAACAAAGACTGGGAGCTGGTTCCACAGGAGAGGAGCCTGATAGCTGAAGGCTCTGCCCCCCATTCTACTCTTACAAACTCTGGGAACCACAAGTTGACCTGCATTTAGAGAGCGAAGTGTCCTATTGGGAAAATAGGGAACTATAAGCTCTCCAAGGTACGATGGTGCCTGACCATTAATGGCTTTGTAGGTGAGGAGGAGGATTTTAAATTCTATCCTGGATTTTACAGGGAGCCAATGCAGAGAGGCTAACACAGGAGAGATGTGATCTCGTTTCCTAGTTCCTGTCAGTACTCGTGCTGCCGCATTCTGGATCAATTGGAGGCTTTTTACTGAATTTTTGGGACATCCTGACAATAAAGAGTTACAGTCGTCCAGTCTTGAGGTAACAAATGCATGAACTAGTTTTTCAGCATCCTTTAGACATAGAATGGGTCTGATTTTAGCAATATTGCACAGGTGGAAGAAGGCTGTCCTACAGACTTGCTTTATATGTGAAGTAAAGGACAAGTCCTGGTCAAAAATGACACCAAGGTTTCTGACTGTAGCACTGGAGGCCAAGGTGATGTCATCCAGAGTCAGTATATTATCACATAGTGTATCTCTGAGGTGTTTTGGGCCAATTACAATAACTTCAGTTTTGTCTGAGTTTAAGAGTAAGAGATTACTGGTCATCCAGGTTTTTATGTCCTTAAGACTCACCTGAAGCTTGGCTACCTGGCTAGTCTCACCTGGCTTCATGGATAAGTACAGCTGGGTGTCATCTGCGTAACAATGGAAATTCATCTGGTACCTCCTAATAATGTTTCCCAGAGGAAGCATATATAGACTGAAGAGTATTGGTCCTAGCACCAAACCTTGTGTAACTCATGACTGACTTTAGTGATGATAGAAGAGTCGTTATTAACATGAACAAACTGAATCTGTCTGATTCCGTTTGACTTAACCAGCTTAGTGTGGTTCCTGATGACATGTTCTAGTCTCTGTAACAGGATCTAATGATTGAGTTTAATCATCAGCAGCAACAGCCACAGTGACACTGTTGTGTGTCTGTGTTTCAGCTCAGCCGTCTGATCCAGAAGTTGTGTATTCATCAGTGAGAGCAGGTGAGTCAGTTACACACTGTGTGTGTGTGTGTGTGTGTGTGTGTGTGTGTGTGTGTGTGTGTGTGTGTGTTTCTCAGTCACACACATCTGTTCTGTTTCACACAGGAACTGAGGAGGTCACCTATGGTCAGGTGGTCATCAAAGGTCAGAGGTCAGCTGGCAGGAGCACTGGTAACCATGACAACCCCACCACACACATTATAATTAAACCAACAGTGACACAGCAACAGACACAGTGACACTGTTGTGTGTCTGTGTTTCAGCTCAGCCGTCTGATCCAGAAGTTGTGTATTCATCAGTGAGAGCAGGTGAGTCAGTTACACACTGTGCGTGTGTGTGTGTGTGTGTGTCAACAGTAACAGTTGTTCTGTGTGTCCACAGGAAAGTGAGGACAGGAGACGTTCACACCTACAGCTGTTTGTGTTGATTCACTGGTTGTTGTGTCTCAGATGTTGTGTTGATGTGTGAGTCTGTCAGTGTGTAGTTTAGTTCCTCAGCCTCTTCTATCATCTGTTGTATATTTATCCTTTATGTTGATCTTCAGTGTTGGACTTCAGAGCTTGTGTGTGTAGCAGTAGAGTTGTAGGTCTGTCACCTCTCTGATTGTGTGTGAGTCTGATCTGTCTGTCTGTCAGCTGTAAACTGCTCTGTAGAGACCTCTGCAGACCACCAGGTGGTTTCTAGACCACTCTCTAGTAACATGTTAAACACCTGTTGGATGGACCAGGACTTTACCAGGACAGTCTCTCCTGTGTGTGTGTGTATGTTGTGTATTTGTTGTTCTCATAAGTGAATGTTGACCAATTAAAAACATGTTGTAAAAACAGGTGTAACAGTGATTCTGGTGTCAAAGATGGATGATGGTCACAGTGCTGTTCCACAGATGGATTATATTTACAGTTTAAACATGAATCTAGTTTAAACTGAAGTGAATTAGTAATATTGAAAGAGAACACAGGAACAGGACTGTGGTGGTTCCTTAAAGAACCTCTGAACTGGTGAGGTTCCTCCATGAACAGTTTGGTTTACTGACATTGTAAAAGAATGATGAACAGTCTCCTTCATTAAGTTTGATTTTGAAGTGAAACAATATGAAGTTCAAACTCTGCTTCCTGTCAGGATCTCAGCTGAACAACAGACTCATCCAGTCTCATATGAACACAAACTGTTTTAAAAGTGATTCATGTCGATCTTTATTAATTTAATAAGAGTCTGAGTGTAAAATATAATTCACCCCAACATCACATTAAAAACCCTCTGACTGCATTAAAATGTCACCTTTAATCAAAGATCTGAACAGTTCAATAAAAATCTACAGTTTCCACTAAGTAACAGTTCAACAGGTTGGAGTTCATGATCTAATTCCTCCTCCTGGTGGACACTTTGGTAAACACATCACATCAAATGAAAATGTCAAGCTCCAGTTTTTCTCAGTGAACTGTGGCCTACAAATAATCCAGATGTTACAGTTTTTCTGAATTATTAAAACACTAAACAGTCTGAACACATTTATTAAATCAATCACTTCTTTAGAGAAAAACAAATTAATTTCACTTTGTTAGACACAAGTTTCAGATCTGATTTCACCTTTTTGAAAACCCTAAACACATTTTCACATTATACATTAAGGTGACCACAGGCAGCAGAAGTTTAACACAATCACAGTTCAGGAGGAAGAGGAGGAAGAGGAGGAAGACCCACACCAAAACCAAGACCAGTAACTTCAGATGAAATGTGAGGAGCTGGAACAGACCATGTTCTGTAGACACAGAGAAGGAAGCAGGACAGAGGACAACCCTCTGTAGCCACTGTGATCAGGTTCAGAGAAGAGCACTGCTGTATATACATACACGTATGACATTACAGTACAGTATAGAGGTGTGATGTTAGTGTGTCTGCACAACATGGAAGCTTCTGTCAGGCATCATAAACGCTAAGATGAGTAGGCACATGACCCAGTACATGAGTGAGGCCCAACATCAACTCAATGCAGCTGTGGAAAACAACTCTAGAGGCCAACTGCACAAGTTCCCATCAAGTGCAGCATATACCCACTGCTGTTCAGCATAGGCCTGAACCCCCTCAGCCAGATCATCACAAAGAGTGGCTACGGATAATGGATGACATCAAGCTGTATGTCAGGAATGAGCGAGACATCTACTCACTGATCCACATCACCAGGATCTACAGCAGCGACATCGGAATGTCATTCGGACTGGATAAATGTGGTCGGATGGTATCAAAGAGAGGGAAGATGGTCGGAACTGAGGGGGTTGAGCTACCAGAAGGCAACAATGCAGATGTTCAGGACAGCTACAAATAGAGGAGGAAGCTGGACTGAAAGACAGCACAGAAGCACTAATCATGGCAGAACAAGAACAGGCACTCAGCACAAGATCAATAGAGGCCGGGGTCTTCCACACCAGACAGGACCCCAGGGGCAGGCTGTGCAAAGATGAGACAGTTCAGCATATAACAGCAGGGTGTAGGATGCAGCCCCAAGAAACTCACGACCCCCCCTATTCCCAGAAGTGGGTGAAGCATATAAAACATTGTACTCTGGCATGCACTCGCACTACTAGGCCTTCAAACACAGGCATAGCGACAACATAAGAAAACACAACAGCTTAACAACTATACAGTTATTTAATATTGACTAGTAGCAAAACACATCAGTCAACGTAATCTCCATGTGTGAACTTAAGTAATGAGTAAATATACAGTATGTAGGAGCAGGAGATTTACAGGTGTTATCTCAATAGGATTAGGGTTAGGGTTAGTAGCATCATGGAATTAAACGCTGTCTTTCAGGTTCTGTCGCTTGACAGTTCAACCAATGCATCCTCCACATCGGATGGCAGATGATTTGCCCTCGTTACAGTGAATGGTGAACTTATCCAGTCATATTGTTCTATTATTTTATCATTCAGCGACATGATGCACGGGTTTTCACCTTGCAATGACATATTTAGTCCTTTCAGTTTTTCAAATATGCAAAACAAATATGCTAGCCTCGTTAACCAGTCAGGATCAGTGAGGTGGCCTGTGAGCTGGGACCCATGCTCCATAAGAAATAAGTGCACGTCGTTCCACAGTTCATACAGGCGGCAGAGTACATTCTCTCGTGAAAGCCACCTGACTTCTGTGTGGAACAGCTGGCCCTCATGCTCTGATCCTAGTTCGTTACAGAGAGTGGCAAACAGCCTGATATTGAGAGGATGTGAATTTATGTAGTAGTAGTCAAGAACACTTTTAAGCTCTGGGTCAAGTGTTTTGCTCTCAAGAACTTGTATGTGTAAAATATAGTGTGTGAAATTTAAGTGAGGTGGCACCTCTAACACTCTTGCTTTCAGTCCTTTCTTTTTCCCCAGCATCGCACCAGCTCTGTCTGTACACACACCGATACACTCCTCTCGAAATAGCCCCCCTTCGTTAAGCTTGCTGTCAAGTTTTGTGAAAATGTCCTCACCTGTACACGTTCCCTCCAGTGGGGTGCAAAACAGCATGTCCTCGTAGAGTTTTCCATCAAAACTGTATCTGACAAATACAAGCAGCTGGGCAGAATTAGACACATCTTAGGATTCATCTAACTGTAAAGCATATTCCCCTTTCTTCACTCTGTCAATCAGATGACTCTTTATGTCCTGGGCCATGTCTGTGATGCGTTAGGCAATAGTCCCATTAGACGGTGGCACTGATTCTAGCTCATGGGCGAATTTATCCCTGTGCATAGCCTGACATATAGCTATAGCAGCAGGTTTGATTAGGATGTCCCCGATCGTGTGTGGCTTTTTTGCCTGTGCAATTAAATACGCCACCTTGTATGATGCCTTTTGAACTTTGGCAGGGATTGTTGTTTGTTTAGTTAGGATTGTCTTTTGGCCTTGTAACTCTTGCTCCTTTCGATGGAAAAAATCTACTGGTTTAGCAGCAAGAGACAGGTGCTTGGTTTTCAAGTGTCTTAGCATTTTTACAGGCTTTAGGCTTTCATGTGTAAGCATCTAAGTGCACACAACACATTGAGGATGTTGTACTTTGTTGATGATGACGCATGTGAATCCATACTGGATGAATTCCTCTTGGTACTTCCAACACCTGGAGGAAGGCTGTTGTTGTCATCTTTAGGCTCATGGTGGCCTTCTCCCGCACCAGAGGTTGATGGCCTTTCAGACGGTGGTGCTCTCCTCGGCTGGGCTCTCAGCTGGGGTCTGTGGTTCGCTTTTGGTTGGTATTAACCAACGTTTCATTTTGAAAAAAAAAAATATATAAGCTTAAAGCCTAGGATACTGATAGGAGTTAGTTTGCAAAAGAATACCTACATGCACAGGTGCTACATTTCCTGTGTTGCTGTAAACTGACCTACTGCAACTGATGCTGTCATTAATCTGTCGTAATCACCTGAGGGGTCATAACGGGACAAAGAAAATCGGAGGGCTGGTGACATATTTTTTTATTTGCATGATTTTATTTCAAATTTAATGACTATATTTTATATTTTATAACAATTATGGCTACTATATGCCATTTCAAATCATTTTCTAATTTTATTTGATTCCTGGAAATCATCTCGCGACCCCACCCCACCGTCTTGCAACCCCCCGTGGGGTCTCGACCCCAGCTTTGGGAACCACTGGTGTACAGGAACATCTACACCAAGTATGGACTGGAGGTCCCAAGGTCAGAATGGAAGACACCTCCAAAGGTGGTTGAAAATGACCGAGCTAGGATCCTGTGGGACTTCCAGATCCAGACTGATCCAGGCTGACCAACCATACATCGCGTTGGTCGACAAACTACAGGAGGAGGCAGTGGTGATAGATGCAGTGATCCCAAGTGACAGCAACATCAAGAAGGAACACAAGAAGCTCCAGAAATACCAATGGCTGAAAGAGGAGCTAGAAAAGACATGGAGAGTAAAGAGAACACTGGTACCAGTGGTAATTTGAGAACTGGGGGCTGTGACCCCCAAACTGGGAGAATGGCTCCAACAGATTCCAGGTTCTCTACAGCAAAATGTGCTGGTTCAAAGAGGAGGTAACATCAGATTATTTGTTTCACTGTTCATTAATTTATTCTGGTATGTGTTTGTCTGGAGCAGCTGTCTCACTGGTAATAAGCTGGTGTTAATGGTTTCCATGGTTTCCATTGTGTGGTGTCTCCATCCTCTGTCAAAATAATAATAACAATTAAAGCCACTACAGGGTCTCTGCTCAGATAAATCATATCACTGATTAAACATATTAATACAGACTGTTTATCTGAACACTGTCTTCATTAATGTGACCTTTGACCTTTTCCATGACTGTATTTCCTAACTCATAGATTCTTTTCTTATACATTTACTGACTGTACTGGAAAAACGTTTGAAAAATGCCTTTATTGTGAAGGTCTCCCCGGAACTTCCTCGGTGTGTGTTTACGGACTTCCGGTTGTAATCGAAAGTAAACTGCAGCTGCTGCGTCAGAGGAAGTTCCCGCCAGTCTCCGTCAGTCTGTTCAGGAAGAAGCGGATTTAACGAGACTGATGTCGGTGAAGGTTTAGAGAAGATGAAGATGAAGATGATGGTGACTGTGATCCTCCTGTACGGTAAGATACACACACACACACACACACACGGAGACACACGGAGACACACACCCCGACACTGGTTGTGTCCGCCATGTTTGGGCGGATTCCCGCCGTTTGAACCGTTAGATTATTTTATATTATGATTAAATTGATTGACTTAACTCTGCTCAGAAAGAGTGTGTGTGTCCGTGTGTGTGTGTGTGTTACCTCAGACTGTACAGTTGTGTGTTATATTGTGTGTAACAGTGTATCAGTCTATTCATTCATCCTGGTCGGTGTTTACATCCCACCACAGGCCACAGCAGATACTGTGTGTGGAGCGGACCAACCCGGACTCCGTAGTTATTGTCCTTGGTGACTTTAACAAAGGGAACCTCAGTCATGAACTGCCCAAATACAGTTTGTTAATTGCCCGACCAGAGAGGGGAACACTCTGGACCACTGTTACCCCACAATCAGTGGTGCTTATCACGCCGTCCCCCGGGCTGCACTGGGCCACTCTGACCATGTGATGGTCCACCTGATTCCCACATACAGGCAGAAACTAAACCTGTGTAAACCTGTTGTTTACAAGAACCTGCAAGAACCTCCAACTGCACCAATCACCAGAACAAATTCCTTGTATGTGGAAACATACTTGGCAATAAAACTGACTCTGATTCTGATTCTGAAGTGGTCTTCTGTCTTACATACACATGCACCATGGTTTATTGTGCTGTGTGGGGAGGCTACAATCAGTCAGAACAATTAGGATTTAGCTTAGGTCAGCAGGAGCTACTTTACATCACTAAAGAGGCAACAACAAAGAAATATGTCAAGTGATGAAACACTGCACTTGCACTTTTTCCACAAGGAAACAACACATCATTGGCTTCATGTTTGGTTTATTAAAAATATTGAGACAGAGTGAGAGTGCTGTCTGACTCCAGAAAATCTTCAGGCTCCACTGTATCTCCCTCTGGTTTATCAGCTGAGAGAGGGACAAACAGACAGAGAGAAAGGGTTCGACAAACTATACATCTGTGAAGATTCATCCAGGTCATGGTTACTGCTTCTCCACCTGCAGCATCATTTGTCCCCTCACTGCTCCTGACCTGTGACATCACTGCTTCTGACCCTGTAGCACCCCTGACATACAGGATGCAGAATCCAGCAGTATGACTCCTTATAATATACATTCTGTATTCAGTATTATTGCTCAAAATAATTAATTAATATAAAATTTCTGAAAAAAGTCTGATTCCTTATATAATATGGCAGTTTAATAGGCCTTTACTATGATTCCCTATTGCTGGCTTATTTGAAACATGTTAGTTTTCACTCTCATGTGGTCCACTCAGCATCACTGCACCTCCACCACGCAGCACCTAGTGCTCCTACAAGAGGTTACTTATTCTCACCAACAAGATTCCTCATACAACACAGTAACAGAATACATGTGTGAAGATTACTTTTATAATATGTTAGTATAATACTTTTAGTACTAAGTGTGAATCCCCATTTATTTCCTTACCTTTTAGTCTCAAATATGCTGTTTTGCGATATATCACAAAAATAGCTCGCTTCTTTCTTAGCCCCCCCACCCCTGATAGATTTTACTATACATACTAATATACTGTATATATTTAACTTATATTTAACTAACCCAAAGAATCATGTTACTCTAATTCCACATTGGATGAGAATGAGAAAGGATTTTAAAATTAATCGCTGCTCCTGTTAATGTTGTTGATCTGATCAATATCCAGTATATCAGTCTAGTCTGTGATCTGTTAACGTCCCTTAATCTTCTTATTTAGTGGGGAAATCCACTAACCTGCTTTAATTCACATGTTAACTTGATTCAGCTGAGCCCATAATATTCACATTATTTAAACATCTTACCTTTTAAACAGCATATATGCAAACAGCATATTCAGCTGCTGCTCTGCTGCGCTGCTTGTGTTTGCTGCTAACTTCTGGGAACTGTTGAGACGCTCCATGATCTGCCATTGCTGCAAAAAATGGTCTGTTAGAATGAACGGTGATGATGCGACTCTCTTTCAAGGACTCTGAGTCCAGCTGCAGCCTGCTGTCTGGGGGAGCGTGGCATGATCGGGGCATAACCTGACCATGCAGTTACACCCCCAAACCCACAGTAGGCCAATCGCAGTCATGCTGCTCCCGGTCACGGAACGCCCCCTCATACAAACATGGGGCTTTGGCTGAGGAGATACAGCCTGAAGGTCGGTGGTTCGATCGCCGGCTCCCCCGGTCCTCATCTCGAATTGGGAGCGTAGGTCTTTTACTTTCATTGATCTGATAGAGCATCGTTATTGTTATTATAGTACTAATAATATACTTATATTCCACACATTTTTGTGTATGTGGATCATTAATGATAAAAAAAAAAGAAAAATCATAAGAAGTGATTAGTTTATTTTCAGCCTCCTATTTTGAATCTGTGCTCACTTTTTCATCACTGTGCGCAGAGTGGCCGTGGTGGCACCCTGCTGGACAGGTGACAGGTGTGTCCACAGTGTCTGTGCTCTAAGGCGTCACAGCAGGAAAAGGGGTGAAAATTAGTGGGTTCACCTGGATGTTTTGTTTACATTAATGCTGATAGGAGCAGATGCAGGTACAATAATTGATATATATCAATAATTATCTCTATCGTCTTGTTTTCATAATCGTTGGATGCTGAAGTCATATTTGGAAATAAAATCAGATTAAGTGTCTAAAACATGTTTTTCCTGCTGACCCTGAACACAGCAGCTCATCACTCTGTTCCTGCTGCTTCTCTAAACTGATCTGAATCTGCTGCAGGAAACATGTAAAAATTGGTTAGCTTACATACAGTTAGCTACAGTTAACTTACATACAGTTAGCTTACATACAGTTAGCTACAGTTAACTTACATACAGTTAGCTTACATACAGTTAGCTCACATACAGTTAGCTCAAATACAGTTAGCTACAGTTAGCTCACATACAGTTAGCTTACATACAGTTAGCTCACATACAGTTAGCTTACATACAGTTAGCTCACATACAGTTAGCTACAGTTAGCTTACATACAGTTAGTTTACATACAGTTAGCTTACATACAGTTAGCTCACATACAGTTAGCTTACATACAGTTAGTTTACATACAGTTAGCTTACATACAGTTAGCTCACATACAGTTAGCTACAGTTAGCTTACATACAGTTAGTTTACATACAGTTAGCTTACATACAGTTAGCTCACATACAGTTAGCTTACATACAGTTAGTTTACATACAGTTAGCTTACTCTGTGTGTCAACTAGCACACGTTAACTTCAGTTAGAATAACATTTCATTATCTGTGTGTACATTACGTTCATGTGTGTAATATTTTCCACATGTGGACATCCATGCAATTATCTATTAACAGTAAGTTATCACTTAGTACTAAAGTTTACCTTGACTTATGGAAAATGACTGATTTCGGATTCACACGGAGCAGCCTCTCACGGTCCGTCAGGTAGCCGGTGTAGGTGGATGTGGCCTTGGCTCTTAGGTCAGCTCCACCCCTCACTCCTCCTCAGCTCCACCCTCTTCTCCAAATATGGTTTCTTCTAATTTCAAAAAACCAAGATGACGACGGCCAAATTGCAAACTCGAGGCTTCAAAACGGCAGTTCACAAACCAGGGGGTGACGTCACGGTGGGTCGCCACTTGTATCAGGTCCAATATTGACATCATTCACTAACCAGATATCAGACTGACAGGGCCGATCAACTTACTGATCCATATTCCAGTCCACAGCTTGTGCTGGACCATGAACCTGCCATAACGTAACATGAGACGTGTCACAGATCCAGATTCCAGTCCACATCTTACCATGAACCTGCAGCAACTTCAGTGTGTAACTGAGTGGGCAAATTACATCAGCTGTTGGTTTGACTGAACTGTGGTTTGTTTGGAGATATTTTAACCTGGAAACAGAAAAGTAACAGCTACTTGTGTGTAAAGAAGAACGGCTGCATCGTACAATACAACCAGTGGAATCAAACACCTGCAGAGGTTTCAGGTGAAACAGCAGCAGGAGTTCATGCTCCCTCAGAGACAGGCAGCAGAGCCTCACTGAAGCTCTGCAGATAAACTTCCAGCAGACACCTCAAAGGCTGAAGGGATCTCAGAGAAGTTGCTCACCTTCATGACACTTGATGACCAACCACCATCTGTTGTGGAAAATGTTGGAGCCCAGGTATAATCTGCCATCCAGAAAATACATTTCAGAGACGGCTTCACCCGAACTATACAACCGAGCGTCGTCAGTTAGAAGATGTTAAAGCTGTGAACTTATTGTTGATGTTTATAATACGTTTATTATCAGTTTTACATCTCAAATATTAGTTTGAATAAAAACGTTACAGCTGTTGCTGCTACCTGAGGTGTTAGTTTATCCTCATGATGTAACTTTAAACACAATAATATTACAGTAAAAAGAGCTCTTGTATCAGAATCTGTGTCAGTATCAGCAGTTGTGTATCAAATTGGATCGGAACTTAAAAAATGTGGATCGGTCCTTCTCTACATTAAACCATTGAACCAAATGTATTTCAAATATTAGGCTAAAGAATAATTGTTTCAGTATGCCTCTAAATACTGACATTAACAAATATTACATCAAACCATGAAAATGTATTTAACAGTTCAAGTATAATAGTTTGTATGCCACCGAATGGCATTCTTCAAGCAGGCCTCACTTCTATGGGAACACGCCCTTTAACTTGAAAGATATTATGGGATATGTAAACAAACACATCATACATCTGTATAAACAGGTTACATCCTTCTCTTTTTAACAAAAATCTATCAGAATTTAATCACACAACCCTTGCATACATTTGGAGAGACACAGTGAGTTAGAGCAGCCTTTCTCAAACTTTTTTCAGTCAGGGCACCT
Organism: Trachinotus anak; assembly: GCF_046630095.1. NCBI lineage: Eukaryota > Metazoa > Chordata > Actinopteri > Carangiformes > Carangidae > Trachinotus > Trachinotus anak. The sequence continues at coordinate 10,598,115 of NW_027273874.1, read as the reverse complement.
TTCAAAAGTGCATAAAATCTCAAGGCACCCCAGTGTAAAATATGATTAAAAACGGCACTGCATAGCCTAAATGTAAATGCAAATGTCCTGTTTATTTAGACGGGACAGTAATGACCAGAGCATAATACGAACTGAATAATAATAATAATAATAACAACAACAATCACTTTATTTATATAGCACCTTTAAAAACACAGGTTTACAAAGTGCTTCACAAAACAATAAATCAGAGACAAGTCACAAATGCCATAAAACCATAAGAGGTGGACTGCCCAAGCGATACAGCAACAGGCAATACAAGAACCCAACAAGAACAGTACAGTGTGGATTTGGGAAAAAAAACCTCTGCAACATAAGCATATATAAGCACATTTTACAACATAACGACGCAAACAACTTGCTCCAGGGGAGGGGGGAAAGGGGGGAGGAGGTGATTCCAGTGCAGACAGGCAGCCAGTCTCAGCCGCTGCCATTAAGGCGCAGCCATCGGACCCCGCCCGCCACACTGGATGGGAGGAAGCGGCGAAGGCGTGGGATGGGGTTGGGGTGTGTGTTGCATATGTACATGTAAGAGGTGTCCGTGAATGTGTGTGTGTGCATAGGCCTGGAGAGTCGCTTCGTCTAGTTCACAATCAGTGCCTCAGTTCGCAGGGTGTCATCGCGATAACACAGCAAGTTGCCATGGAGACATCCTTGATCGGGTCCTGGACGGAGTCAACAATCAACTGGTGTTCGTGGAGGAGGGGGGGTAGGAGTAGAAGCGTCTCACTGCAGCGATCTCGTGGGGGAGTTGTTCCAGCACCGGCCTTGGCCAAGGCTGGTGCTGCGGGGGCCGGAACGCAGATTAGATTATGATTGTTTGGGTTGGGGCGAGCAGTCGTATTTCAATAGACACGGCTTACTCTGTTTGTCCATTCTGGTCATCTTCATCCATTCTCCTATTCAAAGCTGAAAGCTTCTCCAAGATGTGACCCATGTTGCGATTTATGGCCACAGTCTGAGCGTTAACAGCTCTGTCTATTACCACAGACAGGGTGTTGACAGCTCCTTCCAAGGTGGTTCCCAAGTTGCGGTTCACAATCACAGTCTGAGTGCTTACAGCTTTACTCACTCCGTCAATTATGTCGGGCAGCGTGGGGATTTGGACTGCTGTCACCGTCTTCTGAATTTTCCAATACACCAGGGCAATGCCTAATCCAATCAGCAGAAAGCCTGATATCACAGTTCTGAATATATAGAGATCTTCGATGTCCTCAACGGAAAGAATCGCCAGGCACACGACCCTCCACTGCTCCCAGGAGTCCCTCATGTAACCAGCGGCGTACGTTCCGCCAGGGCAGACAGGTTCCCCCGAACCCGGGCTTCTCGTCGAGAAGATCCTGTCAATTGCGTTGAGAGACCAGTTGACCAATTCCATGATTTTAGATTTAGAGAGCAGTGCGGAGAGAGGCTTCCAAGGTTTAGACAAGACAGGACGAGACATCCACACACAACCACACGTACACACACACACACACACACACACACACACACACACACGCCACATATTAGGCACAAAGGGAGAGGGCGTGCTGCATCCCCAGTACTGATGAAGCCAAATTTGAGGTAATTGTCGTTGTATGTTCTCTTTTTAGCCTTACTGTTAGCATCTACCTTTGCGACCTTTGGTGCAGACTCGGAGCTGGTGGACGAAGGCTCGCATGAAGTAGTAGGCTGAGGCTCCATTTCACAGTCAATCATGTCCGGTTCTTGTGGGGCTTTTCTTTTTAGAAAACGATCCATGATGCTGTTGCTTGTTCCTTGCTCTTTGTGAAATCAAATGTATTTTCGCGGTTAAATGATAAAACAATGTAATGCAGTCACGCTGACCCCGGTGGGCTATTGACGTTGTGACATGTTATTGACAATGGGTACGTGAGACAGATTTTTATGGTTAATTTTATATATTTACTTATCTAAAATGAATTTACAATTTTATTAATCCATTCATATGTAAAAAAGAATGTACTATTTATGTATTCAAATATATTTATATATGAAATGTCCGATTTTTTTTAAATTTTTTTTTTTATTAATTGTCAGAATAGGTAATTTTTTGGAGACACCCCTGACACAGTCAGGGGGCACCCCAGTGTGCTGCGGCCCCCACTTTGAGAAAGGCTGAGTTAGAGTATGTTTCTCAGGTGGAATCGATATTATATGTTATTAATATTTGTGAGTGAGTGTAAGCATGTGTGTGTATCCCCACATATAGACTCTGTACCACACACACACGGGAAGAGGAATAACAAACAGCAAGCTGGTAATTTCTCCCAGTAAAACATAAGGTAAATAGCCACTTACAATGCATTGCATCCGCAACAAATTACATTTGATGGAACACTGAGATTATTAGGCTTGTAATAGCTCTCTGCTGGGGGTGGTTACAGTTGTATAGTGGGACAGTCCTTGATCCAATGAATTGGGAGATTGGAGGCTGATTGAAGTCAAAAGTCGCTTTGGTATGGATGTACTCTTCATATCTAAACAGTAAACAGAGGAGAGACAAGAAAAACATATTTAGGCCATATTTTCATCATAACATATAGTTTAGACCCATAAGCATCAAACTAGCCTATATTAGATTATTAATAATAACTCGACCTGGTGACTGCAGATAATATTGCCAGATTATGTACAACGGTCAGAAACCTGGGTATGAAAATAATGGAATTGTGTTGAATGAAATTCTAAGTGGTGGTTGTGTCACTTATCTTTGTACTGCAGACCTTGCACACTGCTGCTGTTTTCATACTAGCATCATCTGTTACATAATCTTTGTATCTGAATTTTATTATTTTTGGAATAGTGCCTTCTGTAGCCTCTCTCATCCGTCTCTGCTGGTCTGTTGCATCACTTGGTAGGTTAGCAGGTTTGCAGGCATGCAACAGCAGGTACCCAATGCTTTTCAAAAACAAATCATAACATTAACTCCTCATTATCTGAGAAAACGAAAATATTCAATCAAACAAAAAGTCAAGTCATTTTGAGTCATTTGACTCAAGTCTAAGTCAAATCTCAAGTCATGAATATCAAGTCAAAGTCAAGTCTTTTATCAGTGTTAGTCAATCAAGTCTCTCGTCCTCAAATTTGTGACTTAAGTTAGAGTCGAGTAAAGTCATGTGACTCGAGTCCCCCACCTCTGTGTTTCCCATCTTGCCTGGACAACATGTTTCTCCTGGTCCAGTTTTTTTTAGCTCATTTTGGGCGCTCCTCATTATATGTTGCCACAGAGGAGGCCTGGTGAAAGTATGACCTGTGGCCAAGTATGTAGGCCTCTCTTTATTTTTTTAATTTTTTTTTTTTTTTTTTTTTTGGGGGGGGGGGGTTATTTCCAATTGGGATCTGGTTCAAATGTGGTCAGATGACCTGCTTTCTTCCAACACCTTTGAAATCAGGAATTTATTGATACTTTATATTAAATGGAGACACATCACAATGTTTAATCAAATCTACTTATAAAATTAGAGAAATTACAACCAACTGAATGAAAACATTGACTCAGTCATTCAGAATATGTTATTATATGAATTACAGGTATGTTGAGTGGACATAGGAGATATAAAGACTCTAAGCTTCATGAATAAAAATGAGAAACTGACTCATTAGGCTGCAGAGTCTGCAGAGACCTTCAAGCTCATCTGGATCACTGGAACACAATCATTAGATCACACAAGACAGATCTGGGCTCTAGTGTGTCTCCCACACCCTAAAACACCGTCACCCTACATTCCCCCCCACCCCCCTCCAAAAAGACTGACGATGACAGACTCAGTCAGCTGTTCCAGGAGACCAGCAGCTGATCTTTGTGTCTGTTTGTGTCCTCACAGTTTCCCAGCATGCCTTGGGTGTGGAGGTGTTTGAGGGGGTGGAGTCTGTCCTGCTGCCCTGTCAGGTCACTGACTCTGTTTCTAACGACTCCACTGTGGTGTGGAGCCGTGAAGACCTCAGAGACCCAATTGTTCATGCACATCAACAGAGCGGAGACGACCTTGAAGACCAGAACCAGGTTTACAGGAGCAGAACCTGGATGAGGACGGACTCTCTGCAGACTGGAGACCTCAGCCTCACTCTGAGAAAACCAACCATCAGGGACAGCAGCACCTACACCTGCACCGTCAGAAAGTTCGGACTGGACCAGAGCCGGACTGAAGTACAACTGACTGTCAGAGGTCAGTGATGTTGATACAGGTCAGAGGTCAGAGGTCAGAGATGTAGATACAGGTCAGAGGTCAGAGATGTAGATACAGGTCAGAGGTCAGAGGTCAGTGATGTAGATACAGGTCAGAGGTCAGAGATGTAGATACAGGTCAGAGGTCAGAGGTCAGTGATGTAGATACAGGTCAGAGGTCAAAGATGTAGATACAGCTCAGGTCAGTGATGTAGATACAGGTCAGAGGTCAGAGATGTAGATACAGGTCAAAGGTCAGAGGTCAGTGATGTAGATACAGGTCAGAGGTCAGAGATGTAGATACAGGTCAGAGATGTAGATACAGGTCAGAGGTCAGAGTACCAAGTGACCTCTGTTTGTTGTGAATTTTTTTTTCTATGTAGTTTTATTTTATTAATCTGTATTTATTGATTTTCACATTTTAATCTGATGTTGTTTGTGTCGACTCCAGAACCTCCTCTGGTCTGGCTCAAGGTTCTCGCAGCTGTCCTGGTTCTCCTCCTGGTTCTATCTGCAGTTGGTTTCATTGTGTATAAAATGTGGAAGGACAGACAAGGTATGTAGAGTGTGTGTGTGTGTGTGTGTGTGTGTGTGTGTGTGTTTGTGTGTGTGTGTGTGTGTGTGTGTGTGTGTGTGTATGAGCAGTAGAGGGGTTGAGCACTGTGCACAAGTCTGTCTATTGGAAACAGTAAAATATTTCCAGTTTATTATGAAACTGTGTCAGGACTCATCAGACTGTCAGAGGACGTCAGTAGGGCAGGCGGTCCTTCAGTGCGACCAGGACACGTTCACGTTCACGCTGCTGAAAGAACGTGGACACGTGGGTCAGACCACCTCAGAATGTGGTCTGAGTGTTCACACCTGAACTGAGAGCTGTTCACTTGTGACTGGATCTCTGAAGATGGATGTTAACACCAGGTCTTCCAAGTACCAACTGTGGCTTTGGTAAAGTTGTAAAGATATTCACAAGGAACAGAGAACTTCTCGGTTCAATAACTCAGAACTAAAACGCTGTTGGGGCACAAACAGCGGCTCTTTCCTGTCGTGGTGAGGTAGACAACAAGCTACAACCCAGGTTGAATCAAAACGAGCTGTCAGCAGAGCTCGAGAAATAACATTGACTTCTACGTGCAGCCGGCTGTATGCGTGAGCAGGGACCGTCTACAAAGTGCAATACTGAAAACACTTACTGCATAAATATTCAATAACTTCACTCTAATACACTGTAGTGTCACCAAAATCATGTCAGACATTAACAGGCTGCTGCTTGTTCTACTACAACCCTCAACTGGGAGAAATTTATTAGGAATAATATTCAATAACTTTACTCATATGAAATGTAAAGTCACAAAAATCCGGTGAGAATTATGTAACAGCACAGTTTTCCACTTTAAGTGTCTGACTGACTTTCAACTGAGATCATGATGTTTTACTTCCTGTTTCCCTTTGAACTCTGGGTAAAATCATCCACCACACTTTAATAACTGAGGCACTCGTTCTCTGTCAGAGACAGTTTGATTTTATTATTGATGATCAGTTAATGAAGTTATTGATTAAACAGTTCAGCTGTTGACTGTAGATAACACTGTCTCTTTAAGACTCAACCAACCAATCAGGTTCCACTACAAATATTTGACCTCATACTGAATTCTGCTACTGCTGCTGTCTGAACAGCTGATCATCTGGTTTGTTGTTTCTCAGTCCAACAGGTGGAGGATGGGGCGGAGTCTGTCCAGCTGCCCTGTAAGATCAAGGACCGGTCTGGTGTGAGAGCTGTTCGTCTGTCTGGAGACGTCAGAGTGGAGTGGACGGACAGAGACAACAGGAAGGTCCATGTGAATCAGAACGGTTCTGACAGACCTGAAGAGCAGGACCAGGTTTACAGAGACCGAACAGAGATGAAGGAAGACCTGCTGAGAACTGGAGATCTCAGTCTGACCCTGAAACACCTCAGAGTCAGAGACACAGGAGAGTACACCTGCAGTGTCTACAAGGACAGAAACTTTATGAGAGAGAAAACAGTGACTCTCAAGGTCAAAGGTCAGTGTTGTTTATTTGTCTCTGTCTCACTGTCTTTGGTCTCCTCTGTAGAGAGGTCAGGGGTCAGAGCACTGCTGTGTGTCTGTCTGCTCCCAGTGGCTGATGGGATGTTGCTCCTGTAGTCTTGGTGTGAGCCTCTGAAGGAATTTCAAACTGAGTTTGAAAGAATGGAGGAGGAGAGTGAGATTATCGGGGAATATTTTAACAAAGGACGAACACATGATGTTTGTCTTGATATGCTGTCAACATATCATGACATTAAAATGTCAAGGAGGCTACTCACTTAGCTTCCGATTTGTAGCTTCCGATTCGGCAATTAAGGGGAAAGTTAAGGGAAACTTAACTCAGCTCAGCAACCGATCCTCTGTTTATTGCGCATTTGAGATAAACCTTTAACGCCGTCTGACCATATCTTAACCTTGACGTTAGTTGAACGTTTCGTCTCACTCCATCAGTGGCTCACAGGGATTAAACTATTTGTGAAAATACAAAAAAATTGACATTTGACTCCTTTTGTCTGCAACTAGACCACACTGGACGTTTCTGTAGCCTCTCGGGATAATCCAGTCCAGGTTTGACAAGTCTCAGTATAGAGGTTTTGATCTGGACCCGGTCCAACGTGGTCTAGATGCAGACAAAAGGAGTGAAATGCAGAGAGTGAATTACAGACTACTACAAGAACAATCAGACAATACTCTTAGGCTCATGATTTTTGTGAAGGCATACAAACCCAAAAACCTGTTATTGAATCACGAGAAAGTTTCAGAAAGTTTCAGAGCGACACAGACACAGAGCGTCGGCGTAACCATAGCAACTGACTCACACACACACCTGTCTGAGTGCACACAACCTGAGAGGAGCATCATGGGAATAAAGACAATAACACATTAGTGGATATTTCTCACTTTGCTCTGATGGTTTGAAGAACTTGCTGCTGCTGCTCTCTCTCTGTCTATATTTATCATATCATATACTGTATACTATGAGATTTTCTGGGAGGTTTTAAAAGTACAAGTGTGATATTGAAGGAGACAGAGCTCAACTCTGATTGGCTCTGGACCCATTTAACCCTGTGAGCCCCTGATGGACTGAGGCAGGGGGACCAGACGTTCAACTAACATCAAGGTTAAGATATGGTGCGGTCCACTTTAGGGGTAGGGGGGTTCAGACAGCGATAAAGGTTTATATCAAATGTCTACAACACACGTTCATAACAGTAAGAGGTGCAATAAACAGAGGATCGGTCGCTCAGCTGAGTAAGTTTCCCTTAACTTTCCCCTTAATTGTTGAATTAGAAGCTGTGAATCAGAAGCTGTGAATCAGAAGCTGACTTCAGCGTCTGACAGCATATCAAGACAAACATCATGTGTTCGTTCTTTGTTAAAATATTCCCTGATAATCTCACTCTCCTCCTCCATTCTTTCAAACTCAGGATGAAATTCCTTCAGAGACACTGTTGAGAGTAGAAGCAGGAACAGGAAATGACTCTGTCCAATCACAAACAAGAGGTGTTGTCCCGCCCTTTCTTTAATCTAAAATGTCCTTTTGTTTTGTGAATTGTTGTTGTGTTTTGATCCTCTCCAACACCTTCAACACCTGTTTTTATTTTCTAGATTTCTGTCCTTGTTACCTTCTGGTCTGATCTGGTTCTGTCCTTCAGGTTTCTCTACAACTTTGTGATCCTTCAATAAAGAGATTAAAACCTGCTGCTGCTGTCTGAACAGCTGATCATCTGGTTTGTTGTCCTCTCAGGCCAACAGGTGGAGGTGGAGGAGGAGGAGGGGGCGGAGTCTGTCCAGCTGCCCTTCAAGACCACAGCTGACCTGTCTGGAGACGTCAGACTGGTCTGGTGGAACAGTTACGGCAAGGTCCATGTGTATCAGAACGGTTCTGACAGACCTGAAGAGCAGGACCAGGTTTACAGAGGCCGAACAGAGATGAAGGAAGACCTGCTGAGAACTGGAGACCTCAGTCTGACCCTGAAACAACCATCAGTCAGAGACACAGGAAGATACACCTGCAGTGTCTACAAGGACGGAAACTTCCTGAGAGGGAAAACAGTGATTCTCTGGGTCAAAGGTCAGTGTTGTTTGTTTGTCTCTGGATGTTTGTTATGCCTCTGTGCTGGGGACAGTCTAGACCAGAGCCATCATGTTTTAGAGGTGTACAAAAAAAATATTTCACATTAGAATCATGATTCTATTTCTACTGATTTAAAATTGATTCATAAATTCCAAAAAACTGTCTGGTAACAGCTCGTTTCCATTTTTCTGGACATGAGTGACAATGAGCATTAAAGAACTCTGACATCAGGGATTTTACATCTACCCAGAGTGTTTTAACAGCTGGACAGGATAGGACTGTCCTGCTTTATCCGGCCAGTATAAATCTTGGTGTCTGTCATCCATCTTGGATAATCTAACAGGTGTAATATATGCTCTATTTAGAATTTTGTATTGTGTAATCCTGAACCTCACACATTTAGAGGAGCTTAAAGCTGAACTCTGTCAAAGACATATTTAAGTCATGTTCCCCAGCCAGCTGGACAGGAGAGTATGTATCAGGGGCAGCTCTAAACATTAGACTATAAATATTTGAGACCACACCTCTTGCCAGGGTTGCCTTCTTACAAAGCTGGTCCCACTCTGGACATGAGGCAGGCACCGTTCCCTCTTTACATTTCTCTTTTATAATTGATGACATTTGAGCATATGTTAACAAAGAGGAATCCACAAGACCAAACTGAGTTTGAAGTTGTTGAAGAGGTAAGATCCTGTCGCTAAAAATCTGCCAAGTTTTGTTTCTGCCAAGTATCTAATGTGGCTCCTCCAGACAGGACAGGATGAAAGAGAGAGCCCCTTGATACTAAATCTCTTGTGCAGCTGTTTAACATTAGAGCATGAAAACTGGATAATAACATTATTCAGTCGTGGTGGTGGTTTTGGACAGTACCACAATGATGCCAAGGATATGTTCTTCTTTCTTTTGTTTAATCAAAATCTTTTTATTTTTTCTCTCTCTCCCCAACTTTCCTGTCATTCTCTCACTGCACCTATAAATAAAAGCCTAAAAAGCCCCAAAAGATCATTAAAAAATCATTTTATTGGGGTTTGAAAAGACATAACAGGTGCAGTGCTGTTCAAAAAACAAGAAGAAAAGAAAAAGGGGGGGGGGGCGACTGGCACCAATCATGTATCAATAATGATACAACAAAGAATTCACTGTATGTGAAGGAGCAACAGAGCAACAGCTGCCACTTAGCTATAAATATTTATATCAAACTGCAATTTCAGCAACTTGCAATTATTTGTCGAGTACTTGCAGAGTCTGGAATGCATTTAAAAAGGACCCCATGTTTCCTGGAATTTTGTACTTGAATGTTCAAGTGAATATCTTATTTTTTCCAGTTTTAAGCAGGACATGATATCTGTCAGCCACTGTATATGAGAGGGTGGGGCAGCATCCCTCCACCTGAGCAGGATTGTTCACCGAGCCAGAAGAGAAACGAAGGATAAAGAACAGTGTTCAAGTGTAGTTAGTTGTCTCCTTCCTGACCAGCCCAAACAAAGCAACTAGAGGATCTGGATCCAGTTTAATATTGAACACCTGAGATAGTGTGAGAAAGACCTCTGTCCAAAACCTGTTCAAACTGGGGTAAGACCAGTGCATATGAATAAGGGAGGCTTCAGCAATTTTGCATTTTTCACAAAGGGACTAACTTCTGGATACATGCAGGACAGTTTGGCTTTTGAGATACGAGTTCTGTGTACTACTGTGAACTGTACTAACTAACCCTAACCCTCCTCCCAGGCCACTCTGAGCTTATCCATTGGTGCATGCATCTGACATCATGGCATAAAGGGCTGAGATAAGCCTTTTGTGAGATGGATTTAAAGAAAGAACTCTATCAACAATGCTGGTATCTGTTGATGAGAGCTGGCAGTTTGAGAGAGCACGTAGTGCCTCACTTGTAGATACTTGAAAAAATTTGATTTAGGAAGACAACATTTTTCACTTAGCTGTTCAAACGATGCCAAAGTATTATCAATGAACAAATCTTTGAAACATACCATACCTTTCCTGTGCCATTCCTGAAAAAAGCCGGCTCTGATTGGCTCTGATTTTCTGAAGGTATAGAGGACACTGGTTTGTTGAAGTTGTGCAGAGTATCATCAGCATATATATTCAGTTGTGTCCATATAAATTCACACCGTGAATGTCATCACTGGTGCAGTTTGCACATGCTAGTGGTTCAAGGACAATGATGAAGAGTAAGGGGTGACTGGGCAGCCCTGCCTAATGCCTCGTTGTAGAGGGAGGTTTTGAGACTATTCCATTAGTTCTGACTGAGGAAGCACCATAAAGAGCTTTTACCCAGCTGGTAAACTTCCAAAACCCAATTTTTTAAACATGTAAAATAAATAGGACCATTCTATCTGATCAAAGGCTTTTTCAGCATCTAATGATGCTGCATTGACTGGGGACTTGAAACTTGCTTCTAACATAATCTGGAAAACCCTCCACATATTATTTGAGGACAGACGACCTGCCAAGATCTTAGCCAGGATCTTATCATCACAATTTAATAAACTTATGAGATGAAAGTTACTCCTCAGGACTGGATCTTTACCTGGTTTTGGTAGCAGTGAGATGATGCTCCTGCACATTGACGGAGGCATGGATTCTGATTCCAACATTGCATTAAATAACAACAATAAATGTGGGAAGGCTGCTCTTTAAAACACTTTCTCAGGCTGTTGCCCCCTGGAGTTTCTCCAGAAGCCATCTTCATAAAAGCCGTTTCAGTCTCAGTCTGTGTAACAGGTGAATCAAGTACGTCCCTAACACCCGAACTCTCTAATTCTAGAGAGATAAAACCCTTTAAAGAAACTGTCCAAATCATTTTGTATTATTGAGTGTACTATACAGTATGGAAAAATAATTATTAAAAGATTGATTAATTGTAGCTGTACCACGATGTAACCAACCATTCTCATCTCTAATTGCTGAAATTATCAATTTTCTATTTGTCTTAGTCTATGAGCTAGCATCCGTCCTGCCTTGTCTCCAGTTTCTAAATACATGCTGTGCAAACTGAGAGGAGCAAATGCTGTTCATGTATAAGCCTCTGTGAGTCTGCCCTGGTGGTGAGAAGTAAGTTTCTTAAATCTGAGTTGGATGGATCTAGCATGTGCTGTTCCTCTAATCTCTTGAGTTTAATATCTAGTTGTAATTTCAACTCATCACGCCTTCTTTTCTCAGCTGAGGAGAAGCTGGGGGACTAGATGCAGGGTCACAGTTAAAAGTCTAGTTAAAATCACCACCTACAACAGGAGCACCTTCCATAGCCTCAGATATTATTGGGCACAAAGAGGCAAAGAACTGAGATTGCATACAAGTTTGCATCATATTCATTACAGATCTTCCATCATGGTCATTGTGGACACTGAAGGGTTTGAAGGGCAGATTTTTAGAGATCAAAATACTGACACTTCTGCCCTACTCATCTTAGTTTTTTAGATTCTGTAGAGTCCAGATGAGTCTCTGGCAATATCACAATGAAGAGATTTTAAATACAACAATATCTTATATCTTTTGACAGGATTCTGAATGCAGTTTACATTCAGGCTAACAAAAACAATTCTATTCAACTGTATATCTGTCTAATAAGAGCTGCATCATATGAGTCGATATGCTGCAAGTATAGGGGGCCCCAGAGGCTGTCCCGACACCAGGCCCTCGCGGCGCGCTGCCACCAATGAGGCCTCAGTGAGACAGTTGACGAGGGGACCTCTCGGGGCCTTGCTCAACTCGTTGCAGGAGTAAACATATGAACTTTGGGAGTACTAATGTACAGACATTATTGATTAAGAAAATAAAAACCATTAAAGAACAAAAACACAACGGAAAAGCCAGTTACTGGGATAGAAACTAGAGATGGGTCAATCCACATTTTTAAGTTCCGATCAGATTCTGATACAAGAGCTCTTTTTACTGTAATATTATTGTGTTTAAAGTTACATCATGAGGATAAACTAACACCTCAGGTAGCAGCAACAGCTGTAACGTTTTTATTCAAACTAATATTTGAGATGTAAAACTGATAATAAACGTATTATAAACATCAACAATAAGTTCACAGCTTTAACATCTTCTAACTGACGACGCTCGGTTGTATAGTTCGGGTGAAGCCGTCTCTGAAATGTATTTTCTGGATGGCAGATTATACCTGGGCTCTAAGTTCTCCGACAGGCTGTGGACTCCAACATTTTCCACAACAGATGGTGGTTGGTCATCAATTGTCATGAAGGTGAGCAACTTCTCTGAGATCCCTTCAGCCTTTGAGGTGTCTGCTGGAAGTTTATCTGCAGAGCTTCAGTGAGGCTCTGCTGCCTGTCTCTGAGTGAGCATGAACTCCTGCTGCTGTTTCACCTGAAACCTCTGCAGGTAGTAATGACGTCAGTATCGGACCTGATACCGATATAGGATCAGATCAGGCCCATCTCTAATATAAATTCCCAAATCCACAATGATGCGGTGAAAGAAGCTAGAACTTGGCTTCCCTTGGTCCTATAAATCCGGTAGAACTGAAGTTCCCTTCATTTATTATAAAGAAAATGTTTACACACTTTAAAGATATCAATTCATATTTAAGCAGTTGAATTATGACTATGGGGAGTGTGCACAAGGAGGGAAAAAAGAGAGACAGGTGAGGAGGGAAATTGTCACAACCGGGCTAGGACTCAGGACACAGATGCAGGATAGTTTCAATAAAAGTCTTTATTACAGAATCTGACTCAAATCCTCCGAGACCGAGTATCAGAAGCAGGCAAAAGAAATAACAAAAGAAATCAAACAAACAAAAAACTCTCCTGAAAACTGGAGGCACTAGACTATGAGACTTATAACAGAAAATCACTCATCGAGGAGGAACCTGAACAAAAACCAAATGGTACTGGGTACCGGCTTGCGACGAGACTGTGGTAAGCTAGGGTGATTGCATGCAGACATCGACAAAGACGACACACTGGCACAAGACAAAGGGAGACGCAGACTCTTAAACACATGGTAACAAGGGACAGGTGGAAACACTCAACAGGCAATCAGACTGAGACACACGAGGAAGGGCAAGTGACCTGAAACAAGAGGAGAGTTACTTTTCAAAATAAAACAGGAAATGACAAGACAAGACATGGAGACAGGACAAAAGCCCAACTTGACCTCACCGCGGTGTGACAGAAATAATGTCAGTGTATAGTTAACATATTATAAAAAATACATTTGTTTTTGATGTCCAACCGAGTGTTTGGTGCTCTGTATCACAACTTTCTTTGGGTTTGTCAGAAAAACTTTGGAAGATGTTTTTTCAGATCTTTTTCTGCATCCTTGGGCAAATTGTAGGTGAGTCGCCCCCCCCCCGTTGACGGTGATGATGAGAGTCCCAGGGTAAACAATTCTTAACCGTACCCCAGCTTTGTGGAGCTGCTTCTTCACGCTGTAATATTGGACCCGTCTCCTCGACTCCTGACCTGCACAGGTTAGCTGTTTGTTTGCAGTTGCTCCCATTATATCCTACTTGTCTCTCCACCGCAGCAGGTGTAGAATGATGGGACGGGGGGCTGATCAGGATTTGGCATTAGTCTCTGGTGTCGACTGGTCACCTGGACGGTCTAATACGTAACATGGGATCTTGTCCAGCACAGTGTAGGTGTCACCCACCTCAGCTCCTTTTTTCAGCCTCACCATCCTTAAGTTGTTCCAACAGATTCTGTTCTCCATATTGTCCACTTTCTGCTGTAAAGCCTGGATCTGTTTGGTGGCGTAGGAAAGCTCAGTGGCGGAGCTCTCTATCCTCCAGCTCTCCAATTTAGCATTAAACATTGGTTAATCTCTAAACACTGCTCTAGTGTCCTTACTGAGGTTGATAATTGACCCAGCAGAGCTGTTTTTGTTACAAAATCTTCCCTTATTTGTTTGAGCTGTGAAGCAATGTTTCTAGCCCGTTTAGGAGTGTCTACCACTTCATCTTCATTATCTACCTGTTGTTCTGAGGCCAGTTTAGTTGCCATGTAGCCAGCTGAACCCACCTCTTTAAAGTTCACACTGCTAGAAGAATGTGGAGCATTTGATTTTATAACCTGGAGGAGGAAGGAGCTTGATCAGACTCATGTTATCTGCAGCTTTATACATCTAAGATCTGATCATCACTGAAGTGTCTGTCATGGAGAGAGCTGATAGAAACAATGAAATGGTCCAAGTCGTCACATTTAATTGATTGATCATTGTATTGATTGATTTCCAAACATCAATCATGTATTGAGTAACAGTGAAGAAAACATTCCACCTTAACAGTGTGTGGTAGCTGCTGGTTTCTGAGCTGCTCAGTGATGAAATGGTTCATTAGTAAGAGACAGAAAACATCCTTCACTCGTTTCTTCATCTGTAATGATTCACACAAACACAACAGAGTCAGACCGTTACACTGGAGATCACAGCTAGCTTAGCATAACCTGTTAGCTTAGCTAGGTTTTCATAACCTAGCCTGTTAGCTTCAGAATGGATGTTTCCAGTGTGTCTTCATTTGCTCGACACAAGTCAGTAACTGCTTCATTCACCTGCTGCTGATAGAACCTGCTCCATCACGGTGTCATCTGATGCTGCGTCATATTCTCAATCAGACTGTTCATAGAGTCGGTCGACATCTGGTCATGTGATCAGAGTTGACCTGTGTATGTAAACTTGTCACTGTAGGAACAGTGGTTACACAACATCTGAAATGAGCCACAGCTCCGGGTCTGGAAGGTGAAGCCAATGCTGAAGTGCCTTAAAGTGCAGTACGGCTGAGAACCGCTGGGGGCTGGCTCCACAAAGCTCTGGCTTCAACAGAATCCCATTCAAAACACATCAACTTCTCTCATATATACAAATACTAAGTCAATCATTGTTTTCCACAACTCGTTGCCATGTCATTGGTGTAAATTGTTCCCCCTGATCAGTGTTCTGAGGGTCCTTCTGAAAAATTTTCTCTAATTAATTGGATATTAGGCCTTAGATATCGGTGATTTTGGAGGCATGTCTGTTTGTTTGACATCCCCGGTCTGGGGTGATTGATAAGCTGATCAGTCACTGGGGGAAAACACAAGTCGTCTGCACCTCGTTTTGACTTATCAATTATATTAATTATTTTGTAGTTATTTTTAGGTCGAGGAGGAACTTTCTACAGACGGTTTCACTGTTATTTAGTGATAATTGGTTTTCAGTCCACTGTGATTACGGCTCGTTCCTCGGTACTAACAGAGTGGAGGGATCCTGACGTCCAGGTTATTCGGTAAGTTAATGTTTATTTTCTGAATGTCCTACAGTCCCTGAACGTTACTGCGTTCTTTTCCTACATATTTTAACGGGAGAGCAGGAGACAGTTAGCATCACAGCTAATATCAGTTATATTACACAGACAAACTGCTAACCAAGCTAACTAGCTGATAACTTGTTAGCCATGCTAACCTAGTCCCACTGAGCTGGTAACCTGAGTTAACCACAGACTGTGAACCTGGTAAAAAGATACATTTACTTGACTTTAACCCAGTTTAACTGGACTATGTTAGTTTACTGCACTGCATTCATGTAACTTGATAAAATGTTCCGGGAACTTAAATGTGGTTAAAACAGTAATGTTAACTTGTTACATCATGGATTAGCTCTGATCACCTGATGTGTCTGAGTCGTACAGGTGAAGAAAAGTTGTATCTAAGTCTCTGTGTCTGTGTGGTGGAAATAACACGAGGGAGTACGTTCACTACAGTTTGTGACCAGGTCCTGCTGCTTGTTGTCTGCTAGTTCTTACATAGTTTAACTGTCTGTGCTTATGTTTGTTTTTAGCCTTCAACCTGCCAGAGACTGACAGACTGACTGATGGTTTAAAATGAGGGGACAGAACTGGACCCAATGTAAGACACCAGTGTGTGCTGAGCAGGATCAGCTGTTCACAGAGAAGAAGGCGGAAACATGTGTGTGCTCCAACACAACACAGTGAACAAATGTTCTAATACCTGGTGGTGAATGTGACTGAAGAACAAACGTAACCTGTGGAAATCTGTAGTTTCTGTAATTTACCTGCATGTGTGAGAGCAGCTTTTCATGAATCATCAGCTACCTTCATGACGTCTGTGGTGATGATGTCACCATTTTATTTTACCGACGTCAACACAGTTTCATTACAGATGTGACACCTGTGTTCTGATCACTACACCTGTGATCATTACACCTGTACGATCACTACACCTGTGATCATTACACCTGTATGATCACTACACCTGTGATCATTACACCTGTATGATCACTACACCTGTGTTCTGACAATTGTCCTGCAGCCAAACGTTCTACATGAAGCACCAGGTTCCTGTTGGAGCTTCACTGTTCTCATCTGTTCTCAGATTCACAGTATTTTCCTCTGATAATGGACCAAACATCTGCCGAGCATAAAATAGTCTCTAACATTAACTCAGTGTCACGTTGTTAGAAAAATCTGTTGCTGGTGGAATTTTCATGCCAACATGCAGAAAACACTGAGGTTTATCTCATGAACTTATTCTCAGTCTCTGGAGTCATATTGTATCCTGCACAATACACAGTGTGAAGAAGAACGTTGTCTTGTCAGGTTGTGATACTGTAAGTTCATACACACCAGTCCTCACCTGAAGCAGACGTCCACACACCTGTCCTGACAGCTGGTTTATGTTTGTGATTAACTGTGACCAGCTGTGATCTTAACTTTGATTCACAGGTATCCTCACTGGAAACTGACCTCGTGTATGGAGAGGTGCATTTGATCCAGTTCATCTGGCTGTGGAGAAAGGAGGCTGCATGGACAACATCCTCAGCTCTCAAATGGTTGTGATGATGAAGAAAAACCACTTCCAGTTCAGCCTGTGATGAGAGGACAGACCTGTTTATTATTCTCTGTCCTCGGTATCCACAGGTTCAGTTTCTTGTTTTTGACTTCATCCTGCTGTTGTTGATAGGTGATAGTACATGTTTAAAACAGAATTTATATTAAACTGTGATTAAATGATGATCATCACCTCCACAGATTAGATTAGATGCTCCACAGATGGATACTGCTGTTAGTTCAGAAGTGTTAGTCCTTCAAACTCTTTAACGTGTATTGAGTATCTGACAGTTTGATTTAAAAGTCATTGTCATTGAAAATGTGTTACAGAAATAAAACTGCTGTGATTTCATTGTACTGAGCTTTTTATTTATTTTTAAAAAATTTAACATCTGCCTCACAGGACACTGTGGTGAACTGTGTTTTCAGGGTTATTCAGACTGAGACATAAGAAAAGCACAAACCTCCATCCCTAGATTTTTAATTGTAGAATAGAAATATTTAGTCTAAAAACCAAATACACGTGTGGGTCAAGGTAAAGGTGAATGTCACTATCACAAGACAAGTTTATATAATAATAATATAATAACTATAAAGGTAATACTTCATAGCTTACAGCACTTGGTGCAGTGGCTGTTCTGAGTGAGCACAGAGCAACAGTCTGCAGGTTGACTGTAATGTAATAGTTGAAGCTGTTGCTGACTGTCCATAGTTCATAAAGGACAGGTGCAAACAGGTGCAGAGTCCACCTGGTGAAGAGGAGCTGGATCAGTTCCACGCTGTGAGCTGATTGGTGCTCTGTGGTCTCCTCTCTGCCAGCTGCTTCCTGGTTTCCTCACCTGTGCTGTTGTAGGCAGCTGGGCAGACCACTGAGCCTGAAGAAAGCTGCTTGATGTCAGATTAATTCATGTGTAGCTGTGGGCCCACACTGATGTGATGGTTCACAGTAATGACATGAGTCAGTGAGGAGGAGGAGGAGCAGGAAGAGGAGGAGGATTTGTCAGAGCCAGTGGATAAAAGTGTTTTTTACATTCCTGAATAAACAGTTCAACTGTTGACTGCAGAGACACTAAAGACAACACTGTCTCTTTAAGACTCAACCAATCAAATAGATTTCAGTACACGTTTCACAGTTCTGCTGCTGCTGCTGTCTGAACAGCTGATAATCTGGTTTGTTGTCCTCTCAGTCAAACAGGTGGAGGTGGAGGAGGGGGTGGAGTCTGTCCAGCTTCCCTTCAAGACCACAGCTGACCTGTCTGGACATGTCAGAGTGGAGTGGACAGACAGAGACAACAGGAAGGTCCATGTGAATCAGAACGGTTCTGACAGTCCTGAAGACCAGGACCAGGTTTACAGAGGCCGAACAGAGATGAAGGAAGACCTGCTGAGAACTGGAGACCTCAGTCTGACCCTGAAACACCTCAGAGTCAGAGACACAGGAGAGTACGTCTGCAGTGTCTCCAAGGACGGAAACTTCCTGGCATGGAAAACAGTGATTCTCAAGGTCAAAGGTCAGTGTTGTTTGTTTGTCTCTGGTTGTTTGTTTGTCTCTGGTTCTCTGTCTCACTGTCTTCTGTCTCCTCTACAGGGAGAAACAAGGGTGTGGTTGAAACACCCACTTTCACAAACAGAAAGCACTCGATTGATCCAACTCCTCTGATGACTTATCAATCAGTTTGATCGTCTGGTGATTGATCATCTCCTCCTCCGGCTGCAGTTGTGTGTGGAGCTTGTGTGTATTTTGTGTGTCTGTGATTTGCCTCCTTCTGTCCTGATGTTTGATGAATCAAATCAATGCTACAGATGATCGTATATCAATAATATATCAATCACATATTAATCACATATTAATCACATATTGATCATATAGTGATGTCAGTGATCTTCAGACAGGTGCTCTCAGGTGGAACCTCTGTCAGTCAGTGTTTCTACAGGACCTGAACTGGTCCCCCCTCTGAACTGGACTGTGAGCTCTCCTTCATTCTCTGGGTCTTGGAGGTTCAGGACCAGGATCAGTCCAGGAGCTGAGTCCACCTGGTCTCAGAGTCCAAGGACACTTCAGCTTCAGATCCTTGATTCTGACAGAGGTCTCACTCTGGAGGAAATCTCACTCTCATGTAGATGTCAAATATGTCCTGACGTCGTCATGGAGCCTCTTCCTGTGTGATGTCATCATCATCTGTTCCCTCACTCTGAGCTGGATCACATGAATCTGGATCTAAGGCTGACATGTAGCAGCTGTTTCACTGATGATGTCATCAGATGTGGGTGTGGCCGAACGGTCCCAGCTGTCTCGCAGCAGGACGTCAGTCTGGAGACAGCAGAGCCCACATGTGTTCTGTCCCTGGATCACGTGATGATCTGCCTGTGCTCTCTGACTGTTTCCTGATCAATAAATATAGATTAATTCTCTTTACATCGGTCAGGAGTCATTCAATTCAATTCAATTCAATTCAATTTTATTTGTATAGCACCAAATCATAATATACATTATCTCAAGGCTCTTTACAGGGTCAGGTCAAGACCTTACTTTGTTACAGAATAAACCCAACAGTTCCCACAAAGAGCAGCGCTTGGTGACAGGGGGGAGGAAAAACTCCCTTTAACAGGAAGAAACCTCCAACAGAACCAGGCTCAGGGTGGGGGGGTCTGCCTCGACCGGTTGGGTTTAGGAGGAGATAAAAAAGAGGGGGTGGGGGAGGAGAGAGGGGAGAAGAGTCATCATCTTCATCATCATCATAACAGTCTGTACAGAAACGTTCTCACTCCTCTAAAGATTCATTTCTCTTCTTAACTAATGTTTAAACCTTTAACCTGCTCAGTTTATTGATTTCATTATTATTTTAACAACTTTCTCAGTTTGTGTTTTTCTGATTTCAACATTTCCTCCTCCTGTTGTGTCTGTGGTCAGATTCATCCTCTTCACATTATAAATACAGTTAGTTTACATAAACCATAAAGTCCTTATCACCTCTCCTTCACTTCTCTCCTTCACCTCCTGCTGTTTTCCATGGAGGTGGAGGAGACGAGGTCAGAGGTCACTGCAGCCCAGGAGTCAGGACGGAGGAGGACCTGGTTCTGTGGGGGTCCCAGATCCAGCTGCTGTTTAATGCAGATTTTAGCTTTGAATGAAAACAGACCAAAGACTTTGACCAGAGTCGGCTCCTTGTTTTCAGCAGGAAGTTGATTCTCTGTTCAACAGAGTTCTTCTTGTTTTTCTTTGACCTTTAACCTTTGACATCTTGTTAGACTGTGTTCTCTGCTGTGCTGAATAAAACCAGGTGGATCGTCCTGATCTACTGAAAACACAGAGTCCTCTTCATCTGTTGGGTCCTGTCACTCCACTGAGCCGAGGCCACGCCCCCTTTACCTGACGGTCCTCCACCATGTTGATCTGAGTCCCTCAGCTGAGGACAGAGACAGGTGAGAGGTGACAGGGGCAGGTTACTGTGACATCAACACTATCACCTGATGATGACCTCACTCACCTCACAGCTGAGCACCAGCTGAGAGCGGCCTGAGTCAGCCCAGCCAATAGGAACAGGGCTTTACAGAACCAGGTAACAGGTGTTTGTTATTGTGTGAACTTCAGATCCTGATTATTACAGGACTGTGGATCAGACTCAGTCTGAGTCTGTTGGTCCAAAACCTTTGATTAGTGACTGATCAACAACAGTGATCCATTCAGACCGATACATCAGCTGATCAACACATCAGTCTGTCAGTCAGCTGATCAATACATCAGTCAGCTGATCAATAAATCAGCTGATCAGTACATCTGTCAGTCAGCTGATCAATACATCAGCTGATCAATACATCAGTCTATCAAAAAGCTGATCAATACATCAGCTGATCAATTCATCAGTCTGTCAGTCAGCTGATCAGTTGAAAGGTCAGAGGTCAGCTGTCATGTTAGTATTAGCTCAGGCTAATGTTGACATGCTAACTGGTTGAAGCTCTGTGTATTTCCTGATGATCTGTCAGTCAGCTGATCAATACATCAACTGATCAGTTCATCAGTCTATCAATCAGCTGATCAATGCATCAGTCTATCAGTCAGCTGATCAATACATCAGTCTATCAATCAGCTGATCAATTCATCAGTCTATCAGTCAGCTGATCAATACATCAGTCTATCAGTCAGCTGATCAATAAATAAGTCTGTCAGTCAGCTGATCAGTTGAAAGGTCAGAGGTCAGCTGCCATGTTGGTATTAGCTGAGGCTAATGTTGACATGCTAACTGGTTGAAGCTCTGTGTGTGTTTCCTGATGGACTGAAGTGTTCTGGACTAAACACGTCACTGGACCGGATCGACTGGACCTGTTGTGTAACCGGACCGTGTCATTGGCTGGTGGAGACGACAGGTGAGTGTTGTCAGCTTGTTCACCTGTCAGTCAGGAGTTGATGGAACCTGCTGTGTCTGGATCAGTCACCAGGTCACATCCTGTCAGTGGGACATCTGTGCCACCTGCTGGTGTAAATGTGTACCTGCATCAAGCAGCAAAGGATCATGGGTAATCCTCAAAGGAGGCGGTAATGAGTGTTTGTGGATTAATTAATCTTTCTGAACTTGAAAAATACTTAAAAGTAGATCTGGCTGATCGGGTGAATATTTTCTGTTTCAGGTTAAATGTACTATGTTTTTATTAAGTTAACTGTTTTTAAATGTGTTTTATTCGTGGATGTATTATAGGAACTTATAATATATATATATATATATATATATATATATATATATATATATATATATATATAAAACCCAAACCCAAACCCTAACCCTATGCTTTTTATTATAAGAAGATTATAATACATCCCTGGTTTTATTTCCAGTAAAAATCTCTTCAGTTAAACTAGTGAACATTAATGTGATGCCGTCCTCAGAAACAGAGCATTAACCTGCTGTCACCACCTGAGCAGCTCTGGTCACAGAGAGACAAGTGAGACAGGTGAAGAGACAGATGAAGCCAGTAAACAGAGACAGGTGAGACAGACCTGCTCAGACCTGGTCAGACCTGGTCAGACTCAGGTGATCTGATGGTCACTGGTCACTGAGACTGATCTTAACTCCAGGTCTCAACAGGACCACACAGAGGTCAGAGCCTCAACAGACACATGAGAAATGTTCCCAGCATGCATTGTGAGGATCTGCGGTGATGGAGTCATTGACTGATATCCAGCCTGTAAGAAAGCTGTGATATTGACTGATTGATTGATTGATTGTTGAGCAGGGTGTAATGTGGTCTGTGTCCAGCAGGGGGCAGCGTCTCATCACTAACCTGTTTGTCCTTCACTCTTCCTCCATTCTCCACGTCCAGTCTTCTTTCCTTACTGCTTTCCTTCCTCCTTGTTTCCTCCCCTCCCTCCTTGTTTTCTCCCTCCTTCTCTCTTAGGTTGTGTGACAGTGAAACAGAAACATGTTCAACACTAATTACATGTGTGTATCTGTGTGTGTGTGTGTGTGTGTGTGTGTGTGTGTGTGTGTATGTGTGTGTGTGTGGGGGGGGGGGGGGTGGTATCATCTCTCCATCACTGATAAACAAGTGATGAAGGCTGGAGGTGGGAACACAGTACCAGGTGAGCTGCAGGTGACTGACCTGGTCCAGGTGAGTCAGGCCTGACTTGTGCTGCTGCTGTTTCATGCTAACATGTTAGCTGTTAGCGACAGCAGGTAAAGCTACACAGATGAAGTTAGTGTTAGAGACAGAACATAACTAATAAGGAGGTGAAGAGTCCAGACGTTTTCTGCAGCTGCAGCTCTCACATCATCCTGCAGCCATGGTAACAAACTAAAGTTAATTCAGTTAGTTACAGACTCAGGGTTTGAACCTGTGAACCTGATCAGTCAAACTGATCATTGATCAGGAGAATCAGCAACATGAAGACTCTGAGCTGCAGCAGCTCTCACACTTGTGATGTCATGATCAGATTTCTTCAGATTCCTGCTGCTTGTGTTGGTGCTGAGGATGAAGATGAGGATGAGGATGAAGATGAGGAAGAGGATGAGGAGGGTCTGGTCTCCTCAGTGGGTCCAGATGAACAGAGGTTTCCAGACTCTCACAGAGGACCCTGATCTAGTCTGTGGACCACATGTTGTGAAACGTCACTTCATCTCAGAGCCTGTGGTCACACTGTTTCTCCTTCATGTTATCAGCTGTTTACCTTGACTGGAGTAGTAGTACTAGTTATAATCAGACTAGTCATAATCAGATTTATAATCTGACTAGTTACAATCTGACTAGTTATAGTCAGACTAGTATAATCTGACTAGTTAAGTTGTGTTACCGTGGGGACTGTTTGGTATTATTTGTAAAGGTCGGACATGTTTTCATTTCACTCTCAATAACTGATGCTGGAACATACAACAGCTGATTTCCTCTGATGTCACCGGAGACAAAGAAAGATTTTCTCTTCACTTGGTTCAGTTCATTCACAGCAGGTATCAGATCCACCTGTTACCTGCTTTAATTAACAATTGTACTTTTTAAATGAGGCGAATTGTGACAACATGTTAAAGTTCAAACTAGATTTTAATCCACAGCTGCTCTCACACTGGAGAAGTTTAACAGACTCTTCAGACCTGTTTGTCTCTGGTTGTTACTGGTAACCAGTCTGACCACAGCTGGATGATGAACACAGGATCAGACCTGAGCAGGATCAGTAAATCAGTAATTCAATTTAATTTAATTTAATTTAAAACAAGACGAGGACCTGAGGCCTCTGAGCTGACAGGCAGCACAGACTGAATGCCTCCCTGCTGAAAGGCATCATGGGAAACGTAGGAAACCACCACCTGGAACAGCAGCAGGGTCAGGAGACGGTAAACGACATCACTTCCTCTCTGGACAGAACAGCTGGAATGTGGCGACAGGGAGGAGCGCACAGGAAGAGGAAGTGGAGCCTCCTCCTGCCACTGCAGGGAGAGGTCAGAGGTCACAAGAGGGTCTCAGGGTCTCACCTTTCAGCCCGGAGATGACATTGAGATTGGGGGGGGGGGGGGGGGGGGGGGGGTCTGAATCACTTCCAGATGTGTGTGTTTGTGTTAATCTGAACATGGAAATATATCAACAATATAAACACTGGATCCACAAGCTCAAAACAAAGTGCTCGTTAATCAGCTGAGTTCTCTGGACGATGATCTATAATCACAACAAACCAAATCAATCAATGAATTCAATCAGATTTGATCTGGTTTGTTTCTGTGAAGCTTCCTGAGCTACAGCAGCTCTCACACAGAGTCTGGACCTGATGATCTCTGTTCTTCAGAGCTGTAGATGGTTGAGTGACGATGACCAGAGAGGAAGGGCAGAGGTGAAGCTGCAGGAAGGTGAGGTCGAAACACCTGAGGCCGAAAAGAGGAACACATTTCAGACTCAGTAACAACTGACGCTGTAGTTTACTGGTTTTCGTGGTCGTGGTCGTGCAGACCAGGATACTGGTGACGCTCTCACCTGCGGGCCGGTGTCAGGAGCAGGATCAGACCGGCTGCTGGAGACATTCAGATTGATTCAATTTCAGAGTCAACTGAAGAGTCTCAGAGAACCACTGTCTCAGATGGACAGGGAGGAGAGACAGGAAATGAGACACAGACAGATGGTCAGAGGGATACAGAGGCAGACAGACAGGCAGAGACACATAAGACAAGGCAAAAATAAAGACAATGATGTAAACAAAGTGAACAGTGTAGAGAGAACCCAGGGGCATCGGAGTGGGGGGGGGGGGGGCAGGAGGAGATGATGGAGGAGTGTCTCACTGAGACAAGAGGTCTGAATCAGAAAGGAAATAAAAGGAAAAACAAAGAACCCAGTGGGACTCGAGCTAAGACAGTGTCAGAGTATCTATCAGATGATGATGAGGACAATGATGAGGATGATGATGAGGACGATGATGAAGATGATGAGTGGCCAGTGTCACAAGAAAATAAAGTTACATCTTCTTCCCTGACCTCAGGGGGGGACCTCATTAAATATTAATGGAGCTCGGAGTGATGCTTAGAGAGCTTCTCTCTTTAAACTGACTGAAATGAAAAAACTAGACATCATGTTTGTTCAGGAGACGCACAGTGATGTTGGCAATGAGGCTGAATGGAGGAAAGAGGCCTGGGGGGGTCGTCTCCAGCCATAAACTGTATAACAGGGGGGGGTGTTGCTGTGATGTTCTCAGGGCTTCAGTCCCTCTTCCTCTGAAGCAGAAGAAAGTAACAGTCCAGTTTGACAGTGTAAAGATGGTTTTAGTAAATGCTCCAGTTTTAAGTAGTGACAAATTACAGTTCTTGAACATGTTGTGTGTCTGTGATTGTACTGATGTGTACTTATTTCTGGGAGGTGATTTTAATTGGACAGAAAATATAAAAGTGGACAGGAACCATTTAGAGCCACAGCCAGCGTCGTCTGTCAGACTCCTGCTTTCATTGGCAAGACATGATCATTTTTATTGTTTTAAGCATCATTTGAGCTTTTTAAAGCATGTCACATTGTGCCTGTTGCTTTTACTGATCACTGTCTTGTTTGCTGCTCAGTGTTTATCCAGAATGTAACAACACACAGCGCTTACTGGCATTTTAACACTGGGCTTTTACATGACAAGGTTTTTATGGAGTCTGTGAAGTATTTATGGTTTGTCATGTCAGAGTTTTCATCAGTGCAGCAGTGGTGGGACTGGTAAGAGCCAGATCCGGCTCTTTTGTCAGCAGTATACACACAGTATCACCAGGTGCATTACCAGATCTCTCCAGGAGTCCAACAGTAGAATTACAGACTCTTGTAAATTCCACAGGAAATCAGGGGCATGTTGAAAAGGCTGCATTAGCCAACCTGTTGGGCATCGCTGCACAGGGCGCCTCGGTCCGCTGGAGATTGATGAGCGTGTCTCAGACGGAAGCACCATCACAGTTCTTCTTTGGACTGGAGAAGAAAACAGGCAGAGTAAGGTCATCCACTCCCTACACTCAGCTGATGGATGTACAAAGGTAGAGAGCTCTGCGAGGAGGAGGTACACCACCCTCTTCTACAAAGAACTGTTTACAGCAGAGTCTGTGGAGGATTCAGGGCTGGCTGAGAGATTTCATACTGGACTGCCTCAGCTGGATGAGAACAACAATCTGTCTCTCACTGAACTGCATGCTGCTTTAATGAGCATCGATGGACTGCCTGTGGAGTTTTATAAATCTTTCTGGGACGTCATTGGTGAGGACTTGGTGACGGTGCTCAACAACAGCTGGGGTAGAGGACAGTTGCCGCTGAGCTGCAGGAGGGCAGCTGTTGACTTACTGCCAAAGAAGGGGGATCTGAAAAACCGGAGGCCGGTCTCTCTGCTACAAGATCCTCTCCAAAGCCTTGGCTCTGAGGCTCTGAGGCTCTGGGTGTAATGTCCACGTTGACCAGAGCTACTGTGTCCCCGGCAGGTCAGTGAGTGACATGTCACTCTGATTAGGTTTTGGACGTCTCCAGCTCATTGGGTTTAGATACTGGTCTGATTTCCAAAGACCAGGAAAAGGCCTTTGACCGGGTTGAACACCAGAACCTGTGGAACACACTAAAGGCTTTTGGGTTCAGCTCAGGTTTCATAGCCAAGATCCAGGTTCTGTACCGTGACATTGTGAGTATACTGAAAATGAATGGTGGCCTGGCAGCTCCCTTTATGTACAGAGGGGGGTGAGGCAGGGATGCTCCCTCTCTGGGATGCTGTACGCTGTTTCTATCGAGCCCCTGCGTCACAAACTCAGGAAGGAACTGAAAGGAGTTTGTTTCCCAGGGATTCAGCTGTAAAACTGTCTGCACAGGCAGACGAGGTCATGGTCGTGGTGAACACACGCCGAGACAGATGTTTTAGAAGAAGATGCTACACTTTTTAACAAGGTCTCGTCCGCTAAAATAAACTGGAACAGGAGTGAAGCAGTGGCTGCTGGGAGGAAGCTGCCAGCTCAGTTAGTGCTGCCAGCAGGGCTGACCTGGAAGAAGGGAGGGTTAAAATATCTGGTGGGGGTTTTAGGGGATCAGACTATTTCAGAGAAGAACTGGGACAATGTGCTGGTTAAGGTTGAAAGCAAGCTGAAGAAATGGAAATGGCTCTCTGGACAGTCCGCTTACGAAAAACACACATGTGAAATATTGAATATTGAAAAGGTTGTAAGTTCACGTGTGATATTAAATTTCACATTTGGATTCCACATGTGTGTATTTTATATTCACATGTAAGGTTAACGTGAAAAACCTTTTTAGCTATAGATTTGAAAACAAACTTTAAGTGTGAAAAAGATAATTCTCTGTATCCAATTAAACTTTTCACGTGAAATGAAACATGTGTCACGTGTTTTCACATGTAATCAATATTCTCTGTCATTTTACATTAACTGACAATATGGACATAAAATGGAATTGTGTCCAGTGAAGACTACAAATGTGCACTATAAAATGCTAATCTATTATCTAATAAATCAAGAGTATTTCCTTTGAATTGGAAGAATAGTATATCAAAGTGTAAAACAAAGGGATAGTGTTGTTCATAGTTGAAAGCAAACTGCTTCAGTTTATTCACCTGAGAATACTGAATGGCTCTGTGACGAAGAGCGCTTCATCACCTGACAATGTAAATATGGCACCATGCACTTTGACTGTTAGGGGTGTGGGAACATATGCACCTCAATAATTGCACAGACACTTTAATAGGAACACATGCACTTTATTGAAGATTGGCACAATACATGTGACAACATTGCATTTTGCACATGGTATAGCTAGACTTTGCACAATTGACTGGAATATTTGGGTCCATGGGTTTGTCCTCTTCTAATTGTGATTGGATGGCGGGTGTTGTGTAGGCCACGCAGCTCCACCTGGAAAAGAGGGACATGTGAGTAAATGTGCAGCCATGTGTTACGGAACAAGACCATGAGCTTAGACTGAGCCAAGATAATGTAATGGTTGATGTAATGTGTATGTGCAATAAGTCTGTGAAGGTGCAATGAGGAAGCATAAATGGGTTAACTACTTACCAGTCTTTTGTCTGCAGGGTGTTCGGGCAAAAGCCTTCACCTGACAACAGACCCCATGTTTATAGTTCTGGGCTAAACCAAGTGTAAATTGGTGTGGGGTGATTCAGAGAATGTGTATTTTATTGTAGTAGATGTAGTGTGGGTTTGGGTTTTGTTTGTTAGTGAGGAAGTGAATATGTGTGTGTGGGGGTGTGAGAATATGTATGTGTGTGTGGGGCTGTGAGAAAAGGAAAAAAGGTGTTAATCTGTGAACAAGCACTGGACCCCTGTGAGTGGAGTCTCCCGTGGTAATTGGCCGGTGCACAGTACAAAAGGGCGCCATTTTAACAACTTGTGTGTTGCTGGTTGGATGCTGGGATGCTTGCTCCAGAAAAAGGATAAATAAAAGGCCTCACCGGTTACACCTGCAAAACCTGCCTGTGAGTCATTCATTTGCTGTACAGTCCAACCGTAATTGTGGTCCATCTTACAGTCTCATCTTAGCAAAAAATGTTTTTAAAAGGAACTTTAATATTGACAATCAACGAGCAGTTCAAGTGAACAAATGCATGTAGAATAGATAAACAAATAAATATGGTACAATAGAAAATATTATGACTACAACAGCGATGTGTATGATTTAAAATGAACATTTTCATCATCTTCCAGTTTTTTTTATTTTGTAATAATTCACATTTTATATTTCTATATCAACACCAAAAGCTGTGAACTCACAAAATAAGTAATAAGTTTGAGTCAATCACCACCTGAACAGCTCTGTTTAGTCTCCAGAAGTGGTTTGTGAATGTGGAGAATTTTGACAGTGTGGCCTGTAAAAGCAAAAGCAGTAGCAGCACATCCTACTAAAATTACCTGAAAATCTGCCTGCATGGATAGGGGCAGCAGTATTGTTCAGTCCACCACTGTGGTCCAGATTACTCAGTAACTACGGGATAAAGGGCCTAACCATGATTTAAGGCTGTGGCATTAATGTGTGTCTTGAGTGATCTGATCACATGTGAACAGCTGTCAGTTCACATCTAGTATTAAAAAGCATCATCTCTCCAGTGACCAGTGATCCACTGCAGCTCATTCATAATGCTCAGGCCTGTTGGGTAACACACAGATAATGTGGTCTGTGGTGGTTTTGCATACGACACACTTCTCCAACAGATCTTTAAGGTCTGCTGCCATCAGATTGTATTCTTCAACCCTGTCTACATTCAGCAAGTGTTGGACCATTGAACCAGTGGTGGCGAGCCTTGCAGGAGGCCGTACAGATTTAAGGCTGGATGTCTGCAATGGGAGAGACAGTGTATGTTTCCATATACATCTTTTACATCTTGCCCTCCCTGTTCTAACAGTAGAACTGCTTCGTTTTTTTGACCTCCCATGGGTTCGGCTATAATATGCTTCATTTTCTATTATAGCCTTGTGGTGGGAAAGTCCATACTCTTCAAGTGCTGAATCTAACAGACTTTCAACAGCACCTCTCTCATACAAATCTGTCGACTTTGAACACAGTTAACACCTGTTCTTGCAAATTTTACAAAAGAGTAACCTTAGAGTAAGCTCTGATAAAGGGACGTCAGTTTGTCGGGTGCATTTTCCATGGTAAATATGCCCATTTGTTCTATTTCCTGTAGGAGGAGATATGATGTTAATGGGACAGCCTGTGTTGCGTTACATAACTGAAGAAGTAGACCATTGCATGCTTCAAAACTGTATGCAGAGTAACACCACAGTTTCGTACCGTGTCAGGTAAATGTAGTGACTGTTGCACATTATAGGACATGTGGTGAGTTCATACAGCTTTTCAAAGCCACTGACAAATGTGTGAAGAGCCTGTGTTGCATGAAACAAATCCATGTGTGAGATAGATGTCTGTTGTAAGAGGTAGGCAGCATTACACAAGAGCAGCAAGTGAAAAAAGTAAGTGGTGGGCAAGAAAGGCTTCAGTACAATTGCCCCATAGAAAGTAAAACGGCCCTCGATTCGGATGTCTTCCAAAACGCTCTTTGAGTTAGAGACCAGGGTGTTCGGGTAATGTTTGTGGGAGGAGTGACGTGAAGATGTTTTTTATCTATTTCTTTTATTTAAGTGCCTTCATACCTTTCATGGTTATTGCTGTCAAACCACAAGGCTGCCAACTGTCTCATCACTCCCAAATCTGAGCAATGCGTTGGATCAACTATGCCTGCTCTACCATGTCCCTGTGGTCTCTCTCATTGATCCCTGCCATATTTGGATATACCTGGACCATTCCCCTGCCTTTTTCAACTCTCTTGCCTGGATGTTTGCACCAATTACATCCATATGTTCCATTAAACTGTTTTATGTTTTGGAGCATCGCTCGTGCAACACTATCACAACAGCAAATAATACACATAGGATGTTATGATGGCACGACCATTCAAACACCAACGGAAACCTGACTGTGACAGCTTTTTCATGTCATTTACAAACGGCTGCAGAAAACATTTCATGTTAGGTCTCTTGTAACCAAACCACAGACCTGACAGGAACGTGTGCTTCCTCTCTTGTGGTGGGAGCTCATTTATGAAGGAAAAAAGGGGCCAGATTGAGAAGGCTGATGATCCAAAAATTGGAACAGCATCCGAATTCATTGTTAAGCTAAAAGAAAAATCTTCCTTCAGATGAGTGACTTCTAACATGTTTTTGTACATTCTGCTGTCAAATATGTCATCAACTGTAGAGTGGGCTGGTTGACTGTGTCTGTACCTCAGGTGCTGTCCTACATTTAGAGTTTCCAATACATGTCTAAACTGTGGAATCAATGGGAGGGAGAAAAAGAAGTCGCCATTTTTGTTAAGCTCATTGTGGCACTGTGCTTTATCGCAAAATGAACAGTGGTTATTAACAAGTGACTGCAGACAATCTGGACAGTAATAATTGATGATGAAGAATTTTTTGAAGAGGCACTTGGTTGGCGGCAGGAGAGAATCCTCTGGTCGGAGTAAGACAAGGATTTGGAGGAGGCTGCTCAGATTTTGCTGTGTGAGACCCGTGGCTGCAACGAAGGCCATAAGAAGAAGAATGGCTTGTCCAAGAGTGATGGCTGCACCTTGATACAAGGATTTGTTCCGGTTCTGCTGTTCATTCTGAGACAACAATTGAAATCAACACTTATTTAACTGATGTTTTAGACCAGCAGTCACTACATACCCAACAAATGCAAAAGGAAAATAAAGTGTATGAGTAATAAAAAATAGACACCACACTCACAATATTTCCCACATTGCACACGTAACCCTGTTACTGTTCAAACATAAGGTGGATTGTTGTCAGTGAAGCACTTCATTTCTAAACTGGTTTCTTGAACCAGGTGAGACTAAGCCAAGTGAGACTAACCAGGTAGCCAAGCTTCAGGTCTGTCTTAAGGACATAAAAACCTGGATGACCAGTAATTTCTTACTCTTAAATTCAGACAAAACTGAAGTTATTGTAATTGGCCCAAAACACCTCAGAGATACACTATGTGATAATATACTGACTCTGGATGACATCACCTTGGCCTCCAGTGCTACAGTCAGAAACCTTGGTGTCATTTTTGACCAGGACTTGTCCTTTACTTCACATATAAAGCAAGTCTCTAGGACAGCCTTCTTCCACCTGCGCAATATTGCTAAAATCAGACCCATTCTATGTCTAAAGGAAGCTGAAAAACTAGTTCATGCATTTGTTACCTCGAGACTGGACTACTGTAACTCTTTATTGTCAGGATGTCCCAAAAATTCAGTAAAAAGCCTCCAATTGAGAGGTGTAGGTGAGGAGGAGGATTCACCAAACATGACATCGATCTGATCAATTCTCCAGGAGGAGTTTGTTAAAGTATGAGAACCTTAAATTGCAAAAACTGCACTAAAATTGCAAATGAAATTTAAAATTGCAGACTTCTTGTTGGGTGCAAGAGGATTTATTTGTGCATCTTGGCACGTTTCATGTCCCTTCTGCATGTAGGTGAAACCGAAGGAACAGGAAATGGATTGCTCTTTTTTTAGTGTAATAAAAGAAGTTTGTTCCTTTTCTAAAATGAGTGAACACAAACCAAAACATAGACAATTACCAAAGACAGGTTTACCTCATCCAGTCTGAAGTCACACTGCTCTTCTACATCACCATCATCATCCTCACCGTCATGGTCGCTGTCATCATTTCCATCAGTGGAGAATCTTGGGGTATCTTCATCAGCACCAGCATGGCCGCCATCGTCATTGCAGGGTTCTGGGTAGCTATTTCTTTCAGATTCATTATCTCCTTCTATATTTTGTGGTCGCCCTGTGCGTCTTTGTCATTCTCAGTGTCATCATAATCGTCATTGTTGTCACTGTTTCCACTGTTTCCATTGTTAAAATTATCTTTGTCGTCATTGTTTTCACACATCCTGTATGTCTGTGTTCGTCCTTGTCTCTGTTCCTGCAAAACAATGAAAAATGTGGAAATAGTAAGAAATCTATACATCCACCAAAAGCATTTTGATTTGAACATGAAGCATAGCATTCACTCTGAATCCAACATCTCTATTACCAGATTCTACAAAAACAAAACTGGGAACAAGAATTCCACACTTACTGGCAAAAGGAATGAATAAGGAAGTAATCAAATGACAATAAAAAGGAATAATAAGAGGAATAATAATAGGAATACTGACATAAATAAAAACAGCGTTTGAGTGTGGTGATCATTATGACATCATCATGCAACTGTGGAGTGTAATACACGGATAATAAAGGAGAACATCAGACCTAAAAACAAAAATATTACTATAATTTGTGAGATTTGGCTTTTATTGCCTACAAATAGTGTATACCATATCTGTTTCCAATAGCAACTAAGCAGCAATATAGTAGGTTTAATTTTTAAATTGTATAAAATTATTTTTATACATAATCAGTAGTTATTACTACTTAAACATGTCTAACCATTTTTTTACTTCACCAATTAATTCAAACCACTTTAAGGCTGTAAAATCTGCACCAGAAAATACTAATAAATATTAGTGTATTATCCTCTGTAAGTAAACGTTAGACAGGCATTCTAAGAAGATGGATCGGTGGAGGGTGAGTGGGGTCACGGTGAGCGGGTGGAGGGTGAGCGGGGTCACGGTGAGCGGGTGGAGGGTGAGCAGGTGCAGCAGGTGCAGCAGGTGGAGGGTGAGCAGGTGCAGCAGGTGCAGCAGGTGCAGCAGGTGGAGGTTTATCACATCCACTGTGTGGTGAATACAGTCGATCAGAAGAAGCTGCAGTCAGAGCTGCCGCAGGTTCATCAGTTATTGATTGATGCCATGAATCCACGGAGACGCTGGCGCCGCCATTTTTAAACCTGCCAGGCGTATCCTAGCAACACTGACCAATGAGAGGCGGGCAGCTGATCACACCTCTGTGCACCTGGCTGACAGGTAGACGCTGGTTTATCAGTTTGTTTCACACTGAGTGAAACACAGTCCTGTGCTCTACATGTTGGCTGAGACGCAGGTGGGTGGGGGTACGGCCGCACTGAGGAGCACTATAAACCTGATTGTTGGAATAAAGCCTAGAATAATGTGGGGGGGTCTGTCAGCACATGGGGCTGCACCACCCGGAGGTCAAAGCAGAGGCCAGGTCCCCACAGGAGCAGCTGCTTTTATTTCCACATGACAGTAAAACAAGGGTTTTAAAGCTGTTCTGGACTGTGCATTGTCACAGTGTCTTTGAGTCACTGACAGAGAATAACATACGTTTACCTGCACAGGTGTAACACTGACCCTTCATGTTTTATTACAGAGGCTCACATAAAGACTGGAGACAGGAGGATGGAGCAGGAGGCTGCTGCAAACCCGTCTGTGGAGGAGGCTCCCAAAGGAGATCTCTGTGTGATGTGCAGTTGGTGTTGTTCTTGCTGTGGAGTCGATGCTGTGTCCAGATGCAGATCAGACAAACGGCTCCTGGCTGCAGACACAGCGCAGCTTGTCTGTGCTGGTTTCAGCTCAGCTGATCAAAGGCTGTAATGGTCTCAGAGTCTCCAAACAGCTGCTTGTGCAGAAAGTGCAGATCTGAATCTACACTGTAAGAAATGTCTGTGAAATCAACCCCAACCCTGAGCAATATACTGTAGAAAACAGAACAATGAATGAGTGTTAATTTTACAGTTAGTATATTTTCTGGTAGAATTTATATGTTACTGTATTATAAACATAGAAAAATTGTAATACTTGAACCAACACAGTACAGTTAAAATTACAGTATGTGTTATTTTAAATAACTGAAATAAACTGTTCACCATTTTACAAACTCACATGTTGTGATTTCGAGTTAAACGCTATATGATGACATGAAGAAGTTAATCAGTATAAACATGTTCAGACTTACAGTAAACTGTAGTAATGGTCAAAACATATTTTGAGATCCCTGTTTTCTGCATTACATTATGATTACATGAAGGTTATAATATTATTTTATCGGTATTTCGTGTTTACTTTTAGTTTGTAGTGTCTGTGGGTCACTGCGCAGCTGCTATGGGACATGTCAACGTCCAAATCTGTCCATCGCTGGAGATTATTTCCCCGGAGACATAAGCGTCTTTCAAACTGCAGGCACCAATCACAGAGCAGCTCCAAACTGCAGGCACCAATCACAGAGCAGCTCCAAACTGCAGGCACCAATCACAGAGCAGCTCCAAACTGCAGGCACCAATCACAGAGCAGCTCCAAACTGCAGGCACCAATCACAGAGCAGCTCCGGCCGTCAGCTCTTCTCTCATTGGACGATACGTTACCGCGGAGCACTTGGCGCGAGCGGACTTGTGGGAGCAGAGGCGAGGAGTCGTGAGGAGCAGCGAAGAGGAGCAGAGACAGTGAACGACAAGGAGCAGAGGAGCTGGGGAGAGGAGGAGGAGCGGGGGAGAGGAGGAGCAGGGAGGAGGAGGAGCGGCAGCAGGAGCAGGGTGAAGGAGCAGGAGCAGGGTGAAGGAGCAGGAGCAGAGACTAAGGGCGGTCAGCAGACTTGACTTCAGCCACTTGTCGGGTCTTCCGCAGCCATGAGAGCAGCTAGTGAGCAGCTAGTGAGTAGCTAGTGAGTAGCTAGTGAGTAGCAGCTAGTGAGTAGCAGCTAGTGAGCAGCTAGTGAGCAGCAGCTAGTGAGCAGCTAGTGAGTAGCTAGTGAGTAGCTAGTGAGTAGCTAGTGAGTAGCAGCTAGTGAGCAGCAGCTAGTGAGTAGCTAGTGAGCAGCAGCTAGTGAGCAGCTAGTGAGCAGCTAGTGAGCAGCTAGTGAGCAGCAGCTAGTGAGCAGCAGCTAGTGAGTAGCTAGTGAGTAGCTAGTGAGCAGCAGCTAGTGAGTAGCTAGTGAGCAGCTAGTGAGTAGCTAGTGAGAAGCTAGCTTACATGTCCTTTCAGTCTGTAACACGGTTACAAGCCGTTTCTGGAGCGAAACGCTGCTCACTTTAAGAGGCTGTGTTCATACACCATGTGCCGACCGCCTCTCACTGGAGCAGCTGTCAGATCTGAAGTGTTGAAAGAGCGTGTGGTTGAAGCTGTATCGTGTCCTGTAACTGGTTGTAAAAACGTGTTCACTCAGAAATCTTCCTCCACTGCTGCAAACACAGAGCATGTTCTGTGGAAAACATGAATGACATGTGTAGGGAAACAGTGCCTCAGTCTCACGGCGCTGTATGTGAGAATGCTTCTCAAATCTCACCAGATCCATCAACTAGTGAAGCTAGAGTTTCAGTGAGTCCTTCCTCAGGAATATTTGTTTATTCTAAAATTGCAAGGACAGCTCCTTCTCCCAGCTCAACAATACAGACGATTGTTGAAGAGATGCAGAATCTGCAGGAGTTAGGACAGGATTACACTTCAAGGAAACTTCGTTCACTTTTAAAAGATGACATGAGGCTAACAGATGATGACGTCTCTAAAATCTGTGATTGTGTTAGAGAATCAGATCTATTCTCTGTCTGCCATCATGGGCCACTCAGAACAACATATTCAAGAGCTCAGACATTCAAAAATATGTTTAAGTACATTGAGCCCAAACAAGTAACATTAGGGATCGATGAGAACATGTCACAAAGATGTGCGTACTACATTCCAGTGAAGCAAACACTGAACACCTCATTAGAGTCTGAGTTGTGGAAGAATTCAGTATCACAACAGAGTAAAGAAACAGACTCACAGGAGTTTAGTGACATAAATGAGGCAAACCTTTAAGTCAAACAAGTTCTTCATTGAAAATCCAGATTGCCTGAAGCTAATTTTGTATCAGGATGCATTTGAAATCGCCAATCCCCTTGGCTCTGCTAAGAAAAAACAGAAAGTCCTAGCTGTCTATCTTTCTTTGGCAAATTTGCCTACTCATGTGTGGTCAAATACTGATCACATGTCCCTCGTGTTGTTGTGCGGAGAGAAGGACCTAAAACAGTTTGGATGTGCTAAGCTTTTCTCAGAGATGTTAGAAGATTTAAAAGATTTGGAGGAGAATGGAATCTGTGGGCAATAAAACCATTAAAGGAGCACTGTATTGCATTGCAGGTGACAACCTGGGGTCACATAGCATCGGGGGGTTTTCAAAGAACTTAAGTCGCTCAAAGTATTTTTGTAGATACTGCGAAATTACACGAAGTGAGTTTGAAAATAATGATCCAAATGTCTGTGGTCCACAGCGCACCCCTGAAACGTACAACTCAGCTGTCAGTGATATTGCATCTGGAGACGGGGAGATCGTCAAAGGCATTAAGGTAAACTCTGTGTTCAGTGCTTTGAAATCGTTCCATGTTTGCCAGCCTGGTCTCCCACCTTGTTTGGGTCACGACATATTTGAGGGAGTGTTATCCTATGATGTAGCTCTGTACTTGAAAAAAAAGAAGTGGTTTACATATACACTTCTAAATCGGCGAATCACTCAGTTCAAGTACAAAGGGTCTGATATGCTGACAAAGCCATGTACTGTCAATGAGGGGCCCAAGCTTTCTGGCCAAGCAATCCAGAACTGGAACTTTTTGAGGTTGCTGCCAGTCTTAATTGGCGACAAAGTACAAAGTCCTGATGATGAGGTGTGGCAGTTAACTCTCCAACCTAAAGGTATTGTTGATCTGGTTTGTGCACAAAGGATTTCTCTGTACCAGGTAGCCTATCTTGACATTATAATCCAAGAATATTTGGAATCAAGGAAGTGTTTGTTCCCAGAGTGTAAATTAATACCAAAGCATCATTATTTGCGTCACTATCCAGCACTAATTTTGAAGTTTGGCCCCCTGATACGACTGTGGACAATGCGATTCGAAAGTAAGCATAGCTATTTTAAGAGATGTGCCAGGCATCTGAAAGACTTTAAAAACATCTGCCTTACTTTGTCTGAGAGACATCAAATGTTTCAGGCTTATGTTTCAAAGGGGTCTGGAAGCAGTCAGCCTCTACATGTCAAAGACAGCTGTACATTTTACCCAAATCTTTACAGCGAGACAATTAAACAAGCAGTGAGTGAGTTTGGCATCTCAGAAAACAACACTAGTGTTTCCACAGACATACAGTACAAAGGAACAGCATATAAAAAAGGGGCAAAAAATGACGAGACCATGGAGTTTGGAGAGCTTCTCATTATTTTAATAAAAAATGATGCAGAGGTGTATTTTGTGATGGATATACATAAAGCTGACTATCATTCTGAGTATCATCTGTACTCTGCAAAAAAAGACAGTGCCAAGTTGCAGTGGTTTATAATATTAAATATTGCATGCTATTTTTCTCATTTTTCTTTTATCTCATCAGAAATGACAGATTTGGAGCCGACGTTTTTGCGCAGTGCCATCAACGAGGTCTTGCCTGACCTTGCTGAAGTATCAAAAGATATTTTGGAGGAGACCTTGCAGTCCCTCGGCATCGAAACAAGTGATGATTTTCAGTTTCTTGAGGAAAATGATTTGATAACGGCTTTGAGGCCTATTCAGGCTAGAAAAGTGCTTGCTGTGTGGAAGATGAAGTGTAAGTATTCCAGCATATTAGGATGCAGTAAATGCCCATAGAAAGACAAAAACATTCTCATAATGGGTCTGTCTGTCTGTGTTTCTTTTTCTGCAGGCCAAACTCCTGAAAGTAGCAGCACATCTAGTTGTCCATCACCAGCGACTCCACCATCCCTGGAGTCCATGTCACCGGGCAGTTCATCTTCAGCATCTGCCAGCAGCAGTCGAAGCCCTGGTGCTGACTGGGTGGATACGTACCAGGTTCCATGGGGCAAGTTTCCAGAAGAACTAATTCAGACACTAGAGAGGGGAAAACGTCCGAGCCCTCGTCTAAGACGTGAGATGGTCCGCATTGTTGTGAGTGATATGATGCGAAAAAGTTCTTCAGTGAGTAAGGGGACCTCAACTGATGTTGCCAAAAAAATGGTGGCCAAGTATCCAGAGTCTTTGCAAGACATTATGGAGGGAGATGTTATAGGCTCAGGATACCACTCACTTGTGAAACAACTGCAAAATAGAATAGAAAATGTTAAGAGATCTACAACACCAAAAATAAGAAAAAGAAAGAGTCGCACAGAGGATTCTGACACAGATGAAGTCTCTGCAGAGCAAAGGGCAGCGATCCAGGACACCTATGGGTGTATCAAGTGGGATGTAAAATTCCTGCCCCTTGGGGAGACCCCGGAGAGCCAGCAAGATAAGAAAGAAAAACTGAGGTGGATGTCCCAGCAAACTAATGCAAATCCAGAGGAGATCAAGTCGACATTCTACACACAGCGTAAACAAGTAAACCAGGGGAAAAATATAAAAGACCTCCTGGAAGGCTGGCCCTCTTGGTTCAGTGAACTTGGCATGGGTGTGCATTTCAAGGAGCTCACAGGAATGGCACTTAAAGAAACTTTCATACAGAATGTCGATCTGAAGGGGAAACGGCTCCTGAACTACATGAGTACAGTTTGCATGAGCAAAAACAAGAAGTTCCTGCAGGCTGTGACGAGGGTGAAAATGTTGAGAGGTGCTGAGCTGAGCGGCTGCTCCGAAGACGTTAAAGAAATGCTGCTGCTGCTTCTGGCCTATTTCGACGAGAGGGATGAGATGATGCTTTATACTGTGGAGGACACCTGTCTGGCAGGGGAAGTCCAGATGGACAAGCTTCCCTTGACTCCTACCATTACTGTGTGCGGTAAGTTAACGTTTTGTTTCTTTGTTTGTTATTTGTGTTTCTTTTTATGTCTGGATAAGTTCATGGTGAATTCATGGTGCTTGTTTTTGTTATTGTAAACTGTATAAATCCTGTGTTTGTCTGTCTGTCTGTCTGTCTGTCTGTGTGTGTGTGTGTGTGTGTGTGTCTGAGTCTTAGTGTGTCTGTGAGTCAGTCTGTGTGTGTGTTGTCTCACTGTCTGTGCCCAGAAAAGTTTCAGGAGTACAACCATTTTTCACTTACATTTGTGTGTGATTCCTTCTTTTTTAGGGCAGTCCTGCTTTACTTCCACACGGTTTATGCTCAGTGTTGACAGAACCATTGTTCAAGAGAACATCCCCTCCTTCGTGTCGTCACTGTGTATGATGTTTGGAAGCTATTACAGCTTCAACATCCATTATCCATCCGAGCTGGCATCCACCCTAGAGTTCCTGCAGAGGTGTGTCATTTTGGATTGTTAAGCCAATTTTTTCTCCCGTCTGCACTTGAACCCCAGAGTCCTCACGTTGATTCAAGACCTTTCAGATCATGAGTGGCGGGACATCTGAATATGGACTCGAGTAAGCCATGTTTTGTGGTGAGTCCAGTTACAGATAAAGCTTTTCTTTGAGTGGGTTAGTTCTTTAAACATTAACAGTAAACATTACAGATGAAATTTTAAGTTTGATTGTTTGTGAGTGTCCATATGTGAGTCTGTGAGTCTTAGTGCATCTGTGAGTCAGTCTGTTGGTATCTATGTGTGCGTCTGTGAGTCTCAGTTTGTCTGTCTGTGTGTGTGTCTGTAAGTCTGTGTATTTTATCATTAATATATTTGTCTGTGTCCAAGAAGGTTTTTTATGGTTGCTTAGTTACTTAAGTTTGCATTATATACTGTATGTTACAGATGTAAATATTTGATGTTGTGACAGTAATGTCACACTCCAAATGTGTGTTTTTTTTTCAAGAGAAGGAAATACTTTATTCCTTAGTTTAAAATTGTAAAAAAACAAAACACACAAACTGTTAAAGTATTTTACATACCTTTTTTGGACCCCAGAGTCCTCACCTTGAACAAGAAGGTTTCTTGTGGTTGCTTAGTTACTTGCATTATTATGTTACAGATGAAAATATTTGTTTGAAGTTGTGACAGTCTGGTTGCACATGTATTTCTTTATATTCAAGTACTTTTCCAAAAGGAAAGGAACAGTTTAAAAAAAAAACACACAACTGTTGAAAAGTTTTTGAAAAGTATATTGCATACCTTTTTGAAATAATAGAATAGGGGTTTGAAATGAGAAGTTGGTATTGTATTTGTTTTTTAAAAGTTGCTGCATACCACAGGTTACAGTTCTATTCACATTTATGGTCAAAGTCAAACATAAAAAGAAAGTGCAGTTAAATGTCTTCTTTTACCTTTTGATGTATAGGGAAAAAAAGAAACCTTTTATCTGTGTCCCAGTCACAGTTTTCTTAAGGTGGCCTAGTTCTTTAAGTTTAAACGGTAAACATTACAGATGAAAATCCTGAACATGAAACAACCCTATACTAAAAGAAGCGGAAAAATTCAGTAAAATTACTGTCTTATAATGAGGCTTTTACGGTTTAATAATGCCTTGTGTCTGATTTTTTTCAGTGAAATTTAATGGTATTAGACGTAAAATAAGCAAGCACTGTGTGTAAATTTACAGGGAAAAATGGCTTTAATTAAGGCATAGTCATGCTAATTTGGCTGAAAAGGGATGTTGAATTTACAAGTTTAGCATGTGAATTTTATTTTGTAAAGGATTACAGTTTTAAATTGTAAAATTTACAGGTTGTTCTGTAATGTGTTTTACACTATGCTGTTTTTTTACAGTATTATTCTGGAAACCACAGCTGCCAGTTTTTTTCCGTAAAAACAACGGTTTTTACAACAACTGAGCTAATCTTTGATTACACTGGCAAGCTGCAGGTATAGTTGTTAACACTTGTGGTTTCACAATAACGGTCTTTACATTAAAATGCATCCATTGTGAAGTACATGCAGCACATGAAATATTATGTTCTGTTGATAATGTTATAGACATAAACACTGAAAAGAGCAATTAGAGATATTAGACAAATTTGCCAACCACTGTACAACCACAGTTGAAAGTCTGCAGATCAGACCAAGTTGGCTTGAGATTGCACTGAAACAGGAAATGCCTCTGTGAGCTCACTGCCCCAAAAACACCCCCTTTTCAAAAAAGTTAGGACCCTGAGTAAAATGTAAATAAAAACAGAATGATGTGCAAATAATGTAAACTCATATATAAGTCAACATTTAACAAGGACAACATATCAAATGTTGAAACTGAGAAATTTTATTGATTTATAAAAAATAAAAAAGCTCAATTTGATGCCAGCAACACCTTTCAAAAAGTTGGGAAACAGGTTGTAAATGAAGCAGAACAAAAAATGTGCTGAAGATGTTGTAATGTTTGGTTGAGGGATCTGCTCAGTAAAGTCTGTACAGGCACCAAACAGAACAGCTGAAGCAAACATATTAGTTTCAATTTCATTTTTTATTTTGAATAATCTGTTTCAGAACAAATCTCATCAAGAGGATTTTGATGGTGACACCTCAGAAGACCAAAGGAGAATCAAGCGGCTCGAGGATAAGGTTTCCAGTCTGGAGAACAGGGTTGAGCAGCTGGAGACTGAATTCACAGCTTCAGCAGGGTTTGTTGGTTTAGATCACAAATGGGCCTCGAGTGTGGTTTCCATGTCAGGGCAGCAAGGTGAAAGGTCACCTGCAGGTCTTCATCTAACTACCTCAGTGTTTTCTACACTGCAGTATTTCCAACTGTTGCTGTTGTTGAAGCAGCCACAACATGATTTGTTGAGTTAGCAACAGTGTTAACAAGTTACAACAAGTACAAAATAAATGTGGTAGTTGAAGCAGGATCAGAAAAAAAGGAGAGCTGTGAAACTGTGATTTAAAAAAAGTATTTGCCATTGTTTTGTCCATGTTAGTGTTATTTAACAGTGAAACAAAGAAGTTTTCAATGGAAATTTATTGATTAAGTTTTATTAAAAAATCTGTTATTATGTCAATATTAGGAATTTATTTTTATTTCTATCATAACCTTAATTTTTATCATACTGCCTTTGGCTTGGGAAGTCACAACACAGCTGTAGAACTAATACAGAGCTGGTGTTATACAGGGATATTCATTAAGAAATCTACTTGTTGAAGCAAATATTTAAACCTCATGTTTCTTTTTCCCTTGCGTCCTCTTGTCAGGTTCCAGAGCTGATCAGAAAGACCATACTTGAGGCTCTCCAACAGAGTGCTGCTCAGACATGTGGCCATGCCACTGGCACCACCAGCGTCCCTGATCCTGGCCCTAACCACAGCCGTACCCCGAGCCCAGCGGGCAGCGCCTCTGGTCTAGTTAAATATGCAGCTGTGGTTCCCATCACTGCAGTAAGTGAACATTTGTTGGTCGTCTCTCGATACTCAAACACTGGTCACCGTAGTTTCAAGCAAATGTTGAGTCAAAATAAACAACGGAGTGTGTTTCCAGCATGGCAGCTGTGGAACATCTGGATTTTTATTTCAACACCGGTATTAATGGGTGAGAGCAGACACACTGCTCACTGCTGCATCACATGGCCTAGAGCTTTGCCTATTTTATGTGTAAAACACACGTCTCCCAACAAACACAGACATAGAAAGAACTATGTCTAGGTTGAATCATGAAAATGTAATTTTTAAACCACTTTAGCAGCTGCTTCTGTCAAAAAAATCATAAATTAATTTACCATGAAAAGAAATCCAACATTCAAGTAGCCCGCAAACTCTCTGTAGCCAGATAGAGCTGTCAACACTGGTGTTCCTGGCATCACGGCAATGAGGGAACATGTCAACACTGCAGCAGTGAGGCTCACTGAGTTTTTAATAGTTTCTGGAAACAGTGAAGTTCTAGGGCTCAGAGGAAGGAGAGACATCAAGCTGTAACACACACACACACACACACACACACAGTGCTTGTTAGTGGATACGTTCACTGATGAGTTGAGATTTGCTTCTTACTTGACAATAAGAAAAAATGTTCAAACAACCAACTCTAAAATTAACATCCCCCATGATAACTGATATAGTAATTATCATATTTTAGTACCAAAAGTGAAAGTCAGCTGAGGAATCAATCACACTGGACAACAGTGAGGAAAGTTGTAACAGTTCAGTCAAATGAACTGTCATCAGGTCACTCGGACACACTCTGACCTCCTCAGCCCTTCTCTTCAGCCACTCTGTCATTCCCAACCCTCTGCACTGCTCTTTGTCCCTGTCTCCAACAGGTTTAGACAACAGTGGAGCTCTATGGCACAGAGACAGAAGATGTTTCAGGCTTTGATATGGACACAATACTTGTTACTTGGTTCAGTGTCTCATGTCAGTCTCAGCTGGATTAAACTGATGCAGACTTTAGTTTAATAAAAAGTCCAAAATGAACTAAAATTAATTAACGCTAAGAGACAGAAGTGTGGCAGCTCTGGGTAGGAATGGTCAGATGACCAGAGTGGATCATAATTAGTCACTCAGTGTGGATTTATCTACAGAAGACTGAATCTGTCCGTCATTTAATATTCCAGCCAGCAAAGTGACTCTGCCAAAGAAATTCAGCCACAGTGTTTGTATTTTACTACATTATAACATAACGTGCTCAACAGTTATTGTTTGTCTTTAATTATAGAGGACAGAAAAGGGGATGTGCAAAGTTACACTTCAAAGAGCGTCCACAGACAAGAAGCTTGTGAGACATGATGTGATGTGAGACATTGGGGATATCTGTAGATCAGCACAGGCTATTACCTAACATACAGTGAAGTATGATTAAGGCTGGTTTCAGAACAGATTTTACTGACCAGTCGA
Source organism: Trachinotus anak (assembly GCF_046630095.1). Taxonomy (NCBI): domain Eukaryota; kingdom Metazoa; phylum Chordata; class Actinopteri; order Carangiformes; family Carangidae; genus Trachinotus; species Trachinotus anak. The sequence goes on along the minus strand of NW_027273874.1, from coordinate 10,553,973 downwards.
GAAGAAACATTCTAAGTCCAGCATCAAACTTCTTTCCTTCACTCACCAAGAGCCGTCTGCAGATGTGGATGTCTTCACTTTCTGATAACAAGTCACTGAAACATCCAGGCTGCCCTGAAGAGGTTGTGCTGGTAACAGGTTGTAGTATAACCTTGTGTAGTTGAAACAATAAGTGAAATTCTTTGTGACTGGCAACGCCAGTTGCTTCCTGCAAGAAACTGCATGTGTCAGCAAAGAAAACTTACAGAAGAACCTTCAACAAACAAATGCTGTGATTGGGAGAAGAGCCACTGAAGTGTTCACTGTTAAAAAGTGGTTGCAATGTAATGCAATGAAAACCAAATTGGTTTCTTTTCTGTCCCCCATCAGGCATGAAGAGAAGTGACTGAACAAGTTTGAACTGAAATGAAAGAGACTGTGATGTTTTTACTGTTCATTTAATGTATTTACGACTGTGTGTCCATCACAGCCTGATTTATTGTGTTCCTCTGAGCCATAGAGCTGAGTGTTTTCAGAAACTATTAAAAAGTCATCAGTGAGCCACACTGTTGTTCTTGATTGTTTTTGGAGGAGGGAGTGTGAAACGTCTGAAAACCACATGTGCTCCTGGATGTTCCACATGTGAAACCACATGTGATAAGTCACATGTTCCTTCTTCGTAAGGCTGCTGGGACACTGGAGACACTGTGTGACGGGACACGAGCTCAGACTGTGGGACAGGAACTCCAGAGGACCGGCTGAGCCCTGCTCAGAGGACCCGTTTCCCAGCCTGACTGTTCGGCTCAGTTTTTATGGCTGTGCTGGTTCTTACTTGTAGGATTTTCCTGTGGACCTGAATGAGAAGGGGAAGGTTCTGTCCAGACTGATGGTGAAGGTTCTAAACCAGAAGGAACTACACAGTGGGACTGACTCACCTTGGTGCAGTCATGTCGGGCCGACAGCTGACGTCAGACCCGCCTGGAGAGGACTGTACACGCCGCCGCTGACTAAACAGGCAGCTGACCTGCAGTGGAGAGCGCTGCTGGGACAGCAGCTGTTAGTGGCTTCCTGTCTGTGATCAGTGCAGGTACAGACCACAGGTGTCCTTTCTGTGTTTTCCACTGTTTCTCTGACTGCAGTCCACTCAGCTCCTCGTTCACACTGAGGGAGGTTTTCTTCAAACAGTTTACATTCTTGGATTTAAATCTAGAAAATCTGCAAGAATCAAATGTCAGATAATAAACTTCCTGCTAGGACAGACCATGATGGCCGCCTACATCAGCAGGAAAAAGAAAACAGATGAGGCAGCAGATGTAGACGCCAGGATTCTGTTTTCCAGGACGGTGAAGGTCAGAATAATGTTGGATTTTACCTTTTACAGGGAAATGAAGGACATTGATCACTTCATTCTGGAGGAGGCTCCTGGTGACGCACTGTTCAGTGAAGAATCAGCTATGAGTTATGAATTATTGGTTTTGAAAGTGTTTGAGTGTTACTGATGTTTAGTATGATATAATAAAGTTATTTATTAAAAATAAAAATCTCTCTCTCTCTCTCTGCCCCCCCCCCCCAGTCTAGTTTCCAGTGTGGTGGAGCAGCAGTGTGTGTGTGTGTTGTCCTGGAAGCTGATGGAGTTTGTGTGGAGAAGAAGAGGAAGAGGAAGGAGAGACATCTACTCAGAGATGTTGGACGAGCCTCACACCTGTCCTCTGACTCAGGTAGATGCACCTTTCACCTCTCACTTAGGTTCTGGACAGGACAGGTGTCTCCACAGTGTCCCTCAGTGTCTCTGTCCCCACAGTACAGGGTGGAACCTGCTGTCCCTCAGTACATCAGTGTCTCAGAGCTCAGGTGGTCTCTACAGTCCAGCTGCTGGTCTTCAGTCTCTCTGAGGCAGAGGTGTGGACTCGAGTCACATGACTTGGACTCGAGTCAGACTCGAGTCATGAATTTGATGACTTTTGACTCGACTTGACAAAAACGTAAAGAGACTCACAACTCGACTTGGACTTGAACATCAATAACTTGTGACTTCACTTGGACTTGAGCATTTTGACTTGAAAAGACTCGCTACTTTCCCCAAAGATTAAAAAGTATGTTACGTATGTAGGACAAACTTGTGTGCGTCTCTCTCATGGATATATTATCAGACCTGCAGCCAATTGTTTCCAGTGGCCACTCGTGGTATTGCAGCGAAAAATCCCCCTGTGGCCCAAAAAGCATTTTTCCCATAGACCGCAATAGTAAAAGAGAGGCTCAGGCCCATTGTCAGCAGCATAAACTCGGTCACATACAACATAGCCAAACACCTAGCCAATATCCTGGTACCTTTGGTGGGCAACACCCCACACCACATCCAAAACTCCATAGACTTTGTGAATAAAGTCCAGAACATAAAAATGGAGCCAGATGAAACCATGGTTTCCTATGATGTGATTTCTCTTTTCACCTGCATTCCAACTGTGGAGGCTTCAGCCTCAGTAAGAGAACGACTCACACAGGACAACTCCCTGCAAAACCGAACAAATCTCAAACCCAGACACATTTGCCAGCTTCTGGATTTATGCCTAAACACCACATATTTCCAGTTCAACAGCAAATTTTACAGACAAAAACATGGCTGTGCCATGGGTTCACCAGTATCCCCCATTGTGGCAAATCTATACATGGAGGAGGTAGAGAACAGGGCTCTGAACTCCTCTGAAGGAATTACACCGAGCCACTGGTTCAGATATGTGGACGACACATGGGTTAAAATCAAAACCAAAGAGGTGCAAGCTTTTACTGAACTCATTAACTCAGTGGATAAAAACATCAAGTTCACCAGAGAGGATGTCAAGGACAATAGTCTGCCCTTCTTAGATTGTGACGTCCACATGAAAAAGGACAGGAGCCTCCACATTGGGGTATACAGAAAACCCACACACACAGACCAATATCTACTTTTCGACTCACACCACCCTCTGGAACACAAGCTTGGTGTTATCAGAACCCTGCAACACAGAGCTGATAACGCACCCACCAGCTCACAGGCCCAAAGGGTAGAACACAAGCACCTGAGAGGCGCCCTCACAACTTGTGGTTACCCCAACTGGACCTTTGTGAAAACTGCTTGTGCTTCCAGAAAGAGAAGTAGCAAAATGGTTGAGAAAGAAAAACCAAACAAGAGAAACAACATAGTCATCCCATATGTGTCTGGGATATCAGAAAAACTCAGGAGGATCTTCAACAAACACTGTGTCCCTGTGTATTTTAAACCCAGCAACACACTCAGACAGAGACTGGTACACCCCAAGGACAGAACACCACACACCCGAAAAAGCAATCTGGTGTATGCAGTGCAATGCAGTGAGGAATGCAAAGACCTTTACATTGGAGAAACAAAACAACCACTGCATAAACGCATGGCCCAACACAGGAGAGCTAACTGCTCAGGCTTGGACTCTGCTGTCCACTTACATCTTAAGGAGAAAGCCCACTCCTTTGAGGACAGCAAGGTTCACATCCTGGACAGAGAGGACAGGTGGTTCTAAAGAGGAGTGAAAGAAGCCATCTATGTGAAAGTAGAGAAACCATCCCTCAACAGGGAAGGAGGCCTCAGACACCACCTATCTCCAATTTACAATGCTGCCCTTTCATCCCTTCCCAGGAGATTCAACAATTTAACCTCTAAGAAAAACAACTGTTCACAAGTGGCATGTGACTCCAACGACTGTGGTTATAACACAACAGGGCTCTAACGAAGTGGAAACCAACTCTCCACCAAGACAGTCACTGTAACGACTGTCGCTGGCACATGGAGCACAAAGAGAACCATCATCAGCCTTGTGAAAGCCCCTCCCTTGGATGAGAGGTGAAACGTCTTCCTAGACAAATAACCAAGTCCAGTTGCTTTCGATTTAAAACTCCTTTGAGCTACTATGACCTGGACAAATGAGAATATTCACAGGCAGTAAAAGAGAGGCCTGTAAGACTGTTAACACCTCCAGCTGTGCACACAGCCGCACATCAGTCTTTCTATTCTACATGTTTAATCCACGAGGTTTTAATCTGTAAAAGTTTTTCAAAGATCAGAAAAGTCTTTTTTCTCTGAGTGACGTCACCACTGTGCACGCGCACTCTATCCGCGGTCCCGCCGTGTCTCGGGAACGAGCATGGTTGCTAGGTTACTGCTAGTGACGTCAGGACGAGAACAAGTTAATGAAAAGTGAATAAACAACAAAGGAGAGTTTTCTTCTACACAAACCAAGTTCATTCATTTTGTGATTTTTGTCGCATTTATTCGTCACTTTTCCACTTTTTTCAGGAAAGTAGTTTTTAATCGACATGTTCTCATCACTGGGTTCAGACGCCGCCATGATTGTTCATCACTTCCTCCAGTTTCTTCAGGTGTTTAATGCGAGTCCCTGAGCTTCTGTGATAGTTTCTGTGATGTGTGAGCAGCAGTGTCTCCTCCTGACTGCAGGTCACCACCTGTCATCAACAACCACCGCCTCAGTATTTATAGATGAGGGACCTTCACTGTGTCAGCGGGTTCAACTAGAACTGAGTCCGGCCCGGACGCAGCGTCCTCCGGGTCAGCAGCGGGGGCCTGAGCCGCTGCAGCCCGCGGCCCCTCTCTGTCCCTGAGGGAGGAACCGTCCTCACCACCGCCTCTGACTCCCTCAGTGAGCTCAGTGTACAGCAGCTAAATGTTCATTCTTCATTTAAATTAAATCTTTATTAAAAATAATGTTGATATATTTTTCATTTTCAGATCAAATATCTGTAAACAGAACAGTGAAAAACAGAAAGAGCAGTGACGGGACATGAAGCTTCACTAAAGAAGACATGCCGTATAAATCTGCTGCTCAATGACAGAAAGTAAACAACTTTATCTGATGAGTTGTAGTTTTCTGTCACATGCAGCATCCATATCTTAAAATTCCCTAAAAGACAATTTAAACGTAATATTTTTGCCTGGTTATGATTTTTAAAATGTTGATTTTAATGTGACTTGAGGCTCTGAAGCTCAGACTGAATGTTGTTGCTGTTTAATCCGTGTTTAAAGCTCCGGGCCTTTAAACCACGGGATGGAGAGACGCTACTGCGCAGTCTCTATGGGCCGCATAACGCGGAAGTAACCCGGAAGCCAGAAACTTTTTCGGCGTATGCGCCAGAAGAGCAGCTTGTATTGAACTGAATGGCGCCATTTTTAGATCCGTCATCCAGGTCTGATAATACATCCATGGTCTCTCTCTCTCTCTCTCTCTCTCTCTCTCTCTCTCTCTCTCTCTCTCTCTCTCTCTCTCTCTCTCTCTCCTCTGTGTGTGTGCGTGTGTGTGCGCGCTGTCGGTACAACATCCAATCAAATTCGATCCACGTTGTTTTGATCAACAGCACCCATCCAAACAAATTGCAGGACAACCAACGAAGAAGAATTGCATGAATGGCGCGAGTTGGCAAAAATGATACCAAAGATAGTTTTGTTCGGGTATAAAAACTACGAGGTGGTCAATAAAAAACGAACTGCAGTATGCAAAACATGTGGGACGAAGATTAAAGACGGAGACGCAACAACTCGTCCGACATTTGAAGTTGCACAAAGAACAGTAAGCTCTGAATGAAAGCTAACGCTAGCTTCTCGGCTAAGTAACTTTGCTAGCAGCATTGCTAAATCAGTGAGAGTGTAAACTCATTACATTACATTGCAAACACGGTAATCATTGGGATTCACTCCCTTACTCAAACTATTATAAAATGATATAGTTCGAGATTTTTGAAGCGGGTTGTATTAGTCAGTGTAGCTATCACACACATTAGACGGCGGTCAGCAGCAAAACGTAAACAACCTTTAAATGTATTTTATATTAAGAACATGTGTCGTTTGTGTAATGTCGGTACATCACAACTAACGCGAACTAACACCGAAGACATGAAGTAACACAATTAAACATACTAATTGAGGCAGCAGTAGACCAGCAACTTCTGTGAGATGCGGGGTAAAATAGCTGTTTTTGTCAATGGAGTTTGTTGTGCTGGATAGAGTGAATTAACAACCTGATGGAAAGGGCTGTTTGATGGCAAGGTAAAGCGGTAAAAATATTCTTAATATAGCGTACACTTAAACTGATATTGATTTTATTAGGCTTTTAGCCATGACAGAAATCAATCTGGCGTGGTGGTAGTGTCTGCTTCTCCATACTGAGAATACAATTAATATTAGCACAATGTTCAAATCGATTGATATTAATAACATGAGTAATAAAGAGTAGTTTCAAATACAGTTCATGTGTGGCTATAAGAGATTTTCTTACATCTTTTTAATATGCTTACCTCTCACAGATTTGAAGAATACCAGAAGAACAAAAGCATCATAACTGAACCACAACAGCCTTCAATCTCGCAGTTCCTGGACAGTCGTGTTGGGCATTACAGCATGAGTCATCCACAGCAGAAAGCTATCACCAATGCAATACTGTCCGACTTGATTATCGATTGCAACTTCCCCCTGTCTATTGTGGAAAACAAGAGTTTTCGTCACTTTCTGACAGTAATTGACAGTAAGTACAGCCCAGTGTAGAACTTTGACATCAAAAACAGAGAACCCTTCTGAAGAGAGACGTTCAAAATTAAAAACTCAATTGAGCAACACTGACCATGTTTCAGTCACTGTGGACATTTGGTCTGACCGAAAGATGAGGGGATTCCTTGGTATCACTGTGCACTGGATGGAGAAAGAGGCAGAGAGGATACAGCTAAAGACCAATCTCTTGGCCTGCAGTCGCTTCAAAGGCTCACACACAGCTGAAAGAATCTGTGACCAATTTGAGGCAATATGTGATGAATACAACATCAAAAATAAATTGGGCTTCATTATTAGTGACAATGCTGCTAACATGCGAAAAGCATTTACTGTGTGCTTCCCCAGTGAACAAGAGGATGATGATGGCGGAGATTATCTTGATGACCCTGAGCTCTGGTGTGACTTAACCCTGGAAGATCAGCAAACTGTAGATGCTGCTATGGCAAAGAAACAGCGCTTGCAGTGTTTTGCGCACACTCTTCAACTGGTGGTGGGAGACGGTTTGAAAGAAACAAAAGTGATATCTCCTTCTCTTTCAAAGTTATTGAAACTTGGCTCACTGCTGCACATAGGCACAACATTCAAAGATGTGTTTGATACTGAATTTGGGGAACAGAAAGGCATCCCTGCTGCAGTCATCACAAGATGGAACTCGACACTGAGGCAAGTGAAGGCAGTTCTCCAGTGTGATCATCTAAAGCTCTGTGCTGTTCTAGAAAAGGCTGGGCATAAGGAATTGTCATTCACACCACGGGAGTGGAATCTGTTAAAGGAGTTGGTGGACATCTTGAAGCTGTTTGGAGAAGCAACAGATTTGACACAGGGGGAGAAGGTCGTCACAATCAGTGCTGTTGTTCCATCCATCTTGTCCCTCAGTCACCACCTTGAGAAGCGTAAGCCTGAAGTCCGTTTCCTGAGCAGCCTGGTCAGAAGTCTCCAGGCATCCCTGCTAAAAAGATTTCCTGGGATCTTCATCAACGTGAAAATGGCGAGGACACACGATGGGATCACTGCCCCCTTTTCAGACCTAGCTTACCTCAAAGCAGCTGCCTTGCATCCTGCCTTTTCTCTGCTGTGGGTGGAGCCCCATGTGCTGGTCAATCGTGACATCAAGGCAGAGGTGGTACAATGAGTTAAAGGTAAATATTATTGACTTTAATGTAACTTTTTTCCTCATAATCTAATTGACTGCAACAATAATTAAGTTTTTCAGTCTAATACTGTATCACCGACACCAGTGGTAATGAGGGCTCTTTTGTTTCTGCTGCTGTTGTTACATGTTTTGCCAGAATTGATCCTGCAAGATGCTGCAGAGACTGAGCAACCTGTGCCTCTCGTTGATGAAGAAGAGCAAGAGGACCATAGAGAAGGAGAAGGGCTGTTTGCTGCATACGGTAAGAGGCAGAAGAAGGATGTTGGGACCACGACAGCTAAGTCACTACCTTGACATAGCCGAAGGACAGAGCACACTTTTGTTCTGGGCATTGAACATGAAGACTCTTCTTTCCCTCTTCCAAGTGGCCATCAGAGTCTTGGCAGTGCCTGCCTCCAGTGCTCCAGTGGAGCGAGTTTTCAGCTATGGTGGCATCATACTACGTCCCCATCGTGCACAAATGAAATGATTGGCAGACTTTTGGCCAATTTGATCTTTTGCAAATGCAATGCAGCATAGGGCCCTGACATAATAAAGCACAAGCCTGTTCATTGTTATGTTTATGTATGTTATCCCCCCCCCCTTCTCTCTCTCACACACACGTACACACTCGCACACACACACAAAATATGAGATGAGACAAGACAGGACAGAAACTGCTGTGAAACTAGTTATAGTGCAACAATATGCTTTCGAAATACAATGTCAGCATTTTATATACATTTGCACTTGTTTTTTTCTTCAAGTGGAAGAATGTTCTTGCAAAAAAAAGTTTTGATAAATAAATACAGATTTTAAAAGCATACATGATCTGTGTAAATATTATTACTCTGTTGTTAAAACGACTCGAAAGGACTCGAAACTCAAACTGTAGGACTTCGAACTTGACTTGAGACTTGACTCGGGACTTGAGGGCAAAGACTTGAGACTTACTTGATACTTGCAGAACAATGACTTGGTCCCACCTCTGCTCTGAGGTCTCTGCTGCCTCCTGGTGGATCCGGTCTGACCCGGTCTGACATCAACACGGCTCTGGCCTGGTCCTGCAGGACTCTGACCTCTGACCCCCAGACTGGAGAGTCCTTCAGGTGAACTGAGACCAGTAAAGTTATTCATGTCTGCTCATTTTATCAGGAACACCTGTCCAGCCTCACCTGTGTGTACAGGTGACAGAGCTGACTGTCACTGAGGGCTCAGAATATCAGGAACACCTGAACATAACCTGGTCCACTACAACACAGTCACTGACAACACACGCTGAGCTGGTGAAACCAGTTCATATACTGGTTAAACTGGGTCGATGAGACTGGTTCACCACTTCATCTCCCCCCTCTGCTCCCACAGCCAGCGCCCCCTGCTGCTGGTGGGGGTGTTGGAGCTTCCCTCTCCAACGTCTGAACACAAACACGCCCTGCAGCTCAGAGACGGTACGGCAGCTGTCGCCTGCGTCGTCACGGAAACCAGTGAGGAAGAGGAGGGAGGTCAGAGGGCAGCCTTCAACACTGCCTGGATTGGTACAACTCACACACTCACACTCAGAGGTCAAAGGTCACAGACTGCAGGTTGTCTGGTGTGTGTCCATCAGTTCACCATGGTAACAGAGAGATTCCTCCAATCAGATTTCCCCTCCTACACACACCTGGACCAGGACCAGTTCATCACACACAAACACTGCAGGTGTATACACACACACACACACACACACACACACACACACATTACCCAGCATGCTTTAGAAGCTGCTGCAGGTGAAGTCACTGTTTGATGATCACTGACTGACTCTGGAAGTTTCTCCTGGATCAGGACCTGTCACTGAGCCGGAGTCCAGCCGGAGTCTGAGTTGATTCTGATGTCTGTGTGTATTTCAGAGATGAGGAGGTTCAGTCGAGGAGACAGAGACTTCATGACCAGGACGACGACTCCTCTGCGGCTCGCCTGTCTGCACGTCAACCCTGACTGTTACACCTGACGGGGTCATGTGACCTGCACCTGGATCACAGTCACAGTCAGTACAGGTGTAGATGCAGCAGAGTGTGAGCAGGTCAGTCCACATTTGGAGGTGGTCTGGTTCACGCTGAGGTCAGGTCACCTGACTGATCTGAGATCTGAGAGCAGGACCAGGACCAGGTGAGGTCCAGGTGGAGTCCAACTTCAGCTCTCTGTTGTCATGGGGACAACACCAGCGTTCACAGATCTGATGGTGTTTAAACATCTGCTGATTGGTTACCTGCAGCTGGAGAACAGGAAGTCGTTACATCATCACAGTCGTTTCCCCGGACAACGAACACAAAGACAAAGTTTGATGATTCTGATACGTTTAGTCGAGATGATGATGATGATGATGATGCTCCTTCTTCTCTCTCTGTTGATCTAACTCTGTCTTCCTGGTAACTGATGAGTCATCAGCAGCGTGCGTTCTGATTGGCTGTTTCTGTGTCAGTGAACAGACACAACCAGTGTAAATGACTCTACAGCTTCTCATTGGTCAGATAAATGATGATGTCACATTACTGTTCATGAAGTCATTAATCAGCTGATGAACACATGAAAGCTTCAGTGATGTTAATTATTACGAATATTGATTGATTGATGATTGATGCCAGTAGTGGAGTGGTTCCTCCAGCTGTGCTGAGATCACCTGAGCAGGTGTGACAGTTATGATCCAGCAGAGGGAGCCTGAGCTCCTCCTCTCTGCTGCTGCTCAGCAACAATAAGCTGCCCTTAGTGACTGATGACACATCAGCAGCTCCCTCTCTGATTGGCCGCTGAGGAAACAGGAAGTGTTGTCGTTGGAGTGGGGAGTTTCCAGAGACGCTGCGTTCAGGTGACTGAACAAACAAAGTAGAAACAGCTGATCACAGGTGAAACAGCTGCTGAGGCTGAGGCAGGTCACATGACTCCTCTTCCTCCTCCTCCTCTTCCTCCTCCTCCTCCTCCTCCTGGTTTGTTGAGGATCTGTTAGCTCTAACAGCTGTTTTGTGTAAAATCTGAGCCGTGAACCAACAACAACGAGGGAGAGAGACGGATCAGGAGGCAGTGGTCAACAGAACCGTCACAGATGTGTGAAAGTCCTCAGACCAGGTTGAGCTTCCTCATCAGGTCCAGGTACGACACCTCCCAGCCCCCAAAACCTGCACCTGTGGTGCGGCTCAGAGGAGACCTGCTGGTCACAGCACGTCCTGTCTGCAGCGAGCAGCACTGATGCAGGGCTGGTACTGAAGGTCCCACGTCCTGGTCCTGGTCCTGGTCCTGGTCCTGCACAAACTGGCTGAGATTCTGAAGGCACGCAGGTCGGCGGTGAGTAAGGCCGACCCAGCATCAACTCAGCAGCTCAGTTTGTCAGGAAAGGGGGCGGAGTTCAGACCAGCAGCCCGAGGGAGACGTCCCTGCTGTCACCTGGAGAAGAGGGGAGCAGGAGGACAGAGCTCGACCCTCAGGAGATCATCTCAACGCTCCTACAGCCAGACACCATGTAGTGGTCCAGCATCTCCAGGACAGTCATCAGGGCTGAGTCAACTCCTCAGGGAGGAGGGAATAAATCTGTGATAGTGGACTCTGAAGCAGAAGGATAAACATGTCTGTTGATGAGGATGAAATGAGGCTTTTCAGTTTTATTGATGTTTTTATGTTTGATCCATGAAGAAGAAACGATCAAAGGTTCAATCTGAACAAGTCAGAGAAACATGATTTTACACTTTATATAAAACTGTAGCTGAGAGCTCTTCACATGTACAGGTAGAGGTGCTGAGTGACATCACACACTGTCAATAAAGATGGGCGGAGCCTCTGAGGTCACCACAGGTTTCTGAAACTCAAAGAGGTGGAGCCTGTGTAGGTTTGTGGCAAAAATACCTTCACCCACCTGTCACTCAAAGAGGCCACGCCCCCAATTCTCCACAGCTTTAGTCCTTAATAAAATGTAAACAGGTGAGTTGTGGTGACAGGTGAGGTTATCTAGAAACCTCACTGAGTTTATTAGAAAGCCAAAGCCATGACAAACCAGAGCTGAGACCAGGAGGCAGAGTCGCAGTCTTACACTCTTCTCTGCGCCTCTTAGAGCAGTCGCTGCCATTCACCCCCTAAAAACTGTGTCTGTCCCCCGACCACCTACATTTAAATATAATAAATCAAAAGTGAACAGAGGAGGAGTTAGACATGAAAACCTAATAAAAATTAACACAACTGTTATTCCAAAACCAAATAACAGGAAAATTAAATGTGGATTATTGAATATCAGATCACTCTCATCTAAATCTCTACTAGTCAGTGATCTGATAACTGATCATCACATTGATCTGCTCTGTCTGACTGAAACCTGGCTGCAGCAGGATAAATATGTTAGTCTGAATGAATCAACACCCCCCACTCATGTTAACATTCATATCCCTCGAAGCACAGGCCGAGGAGGAGGGGTGGCAGCCATTTATCACTCCAATTTATTAATGAATCCCAAGCATAAGGTTAATCATAATTCATTTGAGCCTTATTCTTAGTCTGTCTCACCCAAACCGGAAGACACAAAAACCAGTCCTACTAGTTACTGTATATCATCCACCTGCCCCTTACTCTGAGTTCTTATCTGAGTTCTCAGAGTTTTTATCTGAGTTAGTTCTCAGCACAGATAAAGTTATCATGGTGGGTGATTTTAACATTCATGTAGATGTTGATAGTGACAGTCTGAGTATTGCATTCAATTCATTATTAGACTCAATTGGCTTCTCTCAGCATGTTAATGAACCCACTCACTCTTTTAACCAGACCCTTGATCTGGTTCTGACTTATGGGATTGACATTGAATACCTAACAGTTTCTCCCAGAAACCCTCTTTTATCTGACCATTCTCTGTTAACATTTGAGTTTTCAGTCATGGACTACACAGCATCTGGGGAAAAAATCTATTACAGCAGGTGTCTGTCTGACAATACCGTTAGCAAATTTAAAGAAAGGATCCCATCAGTACTGAGCCCACTGCCATGTATCAATGCAGTAGGGAACAGCTCTCTTAACTTCACATCCACACAGGTTGATGATCTTGTTGACAGTACTGTAGCCTCACTGCGTGCAACTCTAGATACTGTGGCCCCTCTGAGGAAGAAGGTAGTGAGTCAGAGAAGGCTAGCTCCATGGTACAACTCAGAAACACGAGCTTTAAAGCAAAATTCAAGGAAGCTAGAAAGGAAGTGGCGTTCTACTAACCTGGAAGAATCTCTAAAGGCTTGGAAAGACAGCCTATTGGCGTATAAAAAAAGCCTCCGTAAAGCCAGAACATCCTATTATTCATCATTGATAGAAGAAAACAAGAACAATCCCAGGTTTCTGTTCAGCACTGTAGCCAGGCTGACAGACAGCCACAGCTCTGTTGATCCATCTATTCCTTTAGCCCTCAGCTGTAATGACTTCATGAGCTTCTTTACAGATAAAATTGTCTCTGTTAGAGAAAAAATTCACCATCTCCTCCCCACAGCTGGCTCAGATGTACTGTCCAGTTCAGCAGCCTCAGAGTCCACTGTAACTGGCTTATATTTTGACTGTTTCTCTCCTGTACATCTCCCTGAGCTCGTTTCAACAGTTTCGTCATCTAAACCATCGACTTGTCTTCTAGACCCTGTTTCAACAAGGTTGTTCAAAGAGGTTTTTCCTTTAATCAACACCTCTATATCAAGTCTGATGAACTTATCTTTATCAACTGGTTATGTACCGCAGGCTTTTAAAGTTGCAGTAATTAAACCTCAACTTAAAAAGCCTACTCTTGATCCAGATGTTTTAGCCAATTATAGACCCATATCCAACCTCTCCTTTATTTCCAAAATCCTTGAGAAGGTCGTTGCAAACCAGTTATGTGATTACTTGCACAGGAATGGTTTGTTTGAAGATTTTCAGTCAGGTTTTAGAGTCCATCATAGCACAGAAACAGCTCTGGTTAAGGTTACCAATGATCTCCTCATAGCTTCAGACAATGGACTTGTCTCTGTACTTGTCCTGCTAGATCTTAGTGCTGCATTTGACACCATCGATCATAAGATTTTATTACAGAGACTAGAGCATATGGTCGGCATCAAAGGAACCGCACTAAGCTGGTTTAAGTCATATCTGTCAGATAGACTCCAGTTTGTTCATGTTAATAATGACTCCTCTATCATAACTAAAGTCAGTCATGGAGTTCCACAAGGTTCTGTGCTAGGACCAATACTCTTCAGTCTATATATGCTTCCTCTAGGAAACATTATTAGGAGGCACCAGATGAATTTCCATTGTTACGCAGATGACACCCAGCTGTACTTATCCATGAAGCCAGGTGAGACTAACCAGGTAGCCGAGCTTCAGGTGTGTCTTAAGGACATAAAAATCTGGATGACCAGTAATTTCTTACTCTTAAATTCAGACAAAACTGAAGTTATTGTAATTGGCCCAAAACACATCAGAGATACACTATGTGATAATATACTGACTCTGGATGACATCACCTTGGCCTCCAGTGCTACAGTCAGAAACCTTGGTGTCATTTTTGACCAGGACTTGTCCTTTACTTCACATATAAAGCAAGTCTCTAGGACAGCCTTCTTCCACCTGCACAATATTGCTAAAATCAGACCCATTCTATGTCTAAAGGATGCTGAAAAACTAGTTCATGCATTTGTTACCTCAAGACTAGACTACTGTAACTCTTTATTGTCAGGATGTCCCAAAAATTCAGTAAAAAGCCTCCAATTGATCCAGAATGCGGCAGCACGAGTACTGACAGGAACGAGGAAACGAGATCACGTCTCTCCTGTGTTAGCCTCTCCGCATTGGCTCCCTGTAAAATCCAGAATCGAATTTAAAATCCTCCTCCTCACCTACAAAGCCATTAATGGTCAGGCACCATCGTACCTTGGAGAGCTTATAGTTCCCTATTTTCCCAATAGGACACTTCGCTCTCTAAATGCAGGTCAACTTGTGGTTCCCAGAGTTTGTAAGAGCAGAATGGGGGGCAGAGCCTTCAGCTATCAGGCTCCTCTCCTGTGGAACCAGCTCCCAGTGTGGGTTCGGGAGGCAGACCCCCTCTCTACCTTTAAGATCAGGCTTAAAACTGTCTTGTTTAGTAAAGCTTATAGTTAGGGCTGGCTCGGGTATGTCCTGACCCATCCCTTAGCTATGCTGCTATAGAGCTAGACTGCTGGGGGATTCCATGATTCACTGGGCGCTCTCTCCCTATTTCTGTCTCTCTCCCCCACTCTCTCTCAATGACTTCATGCCATTAACTTTGTTTCTTTTTCTCTCCCGTAGTTTGTGCTTCTCCTCTCTCCCTCTCTCTGTCCTCATTCTGCAGGTATATCTCTCTCTCTCTCTCTCTCTCTCTCTCTCCCCCCCCCTCTCTCATTCTGCAGGTCTCTCTGCCTCTGGAGCAGCAGGATCCAGATCCACCACTACTCATCATTACTATTAACCACTGTTACCTGTCACTATTATTGATAACACCATTACCTACACAGCTGTTCCTGGTCTCTCTCTCTCTCTCTCTTCTCTCCCCTCTCCTCCCCCTCCCTCTCTTTCTATCTTCTCCTAAACCCAACCGGTGGAGGCAGACCCCCCCACCCTGAGCCCGGTTCTGTTGGAGGTTTCTTCCTGTTAAAAGGGAGTTTTTCCTCCCCCCTGTCACCAAGCGCTGCTCTTTGTGGGACCTGTTGGGTTTATTCTGTAACAAAGTAAGGTCTTGACCTGACCCTGTAAAGAGCCTTGAGATAATGTAGATTATGATTTGGCGCTATACAGATAAAATTGAATTGAATTGAATTGAATTGTATTAGGGTGCAGTAGGTGGTGTATTAGAGTGTAGTAGGTGGTGTATTAGGGTGTAGTTGGTGGTGTATTAGGTGGTGCATTAGGGTGTAGTAGGTGGTGCATTAGGGTGTAGCAGGTGGTGTATTAGGGTGTAGTAGGTGGTGTATTAAGGTGTAGTAGATGTATTAGAGTGTAGTAGGTGGTGTATTAGGGTGTAGTAGGTGGTGTAGTAGGGTGTAGTAGGTGGTGCATTAGGGTGTAGTAGGTGGTGTAGCAGGTGGTGTATTAGGGTGTAGTAGGTGGTTTATTAGGGTGTAGTAGATGTATTAGGGTGTAGCAGGTGGTGTATTAGGGTGTAGTAGGTGGTCTACAGTAGCTGACAGAAGGATCTGAACTGTTTGCTCCTCTCTGTTTGTTAAACAGCTGCTTCTCCTGGTAACTGATGACTCATCAGCAGCTCTGTTTCTGATTGGCTGCTGATGTTGAAGTGAAAGTAAACAGTGGGGACTTTCCACAGACGCTGCGTTCAGGCGCTGAATGAAGTTCTGCTTTAACAGAGACACCTGAAGGCATCATGTGGTCAGACTGGTCAGGTGCTGGACAGGAACTGGACCTCAGACTGTCCCAGTTCAACTCACTGACTGCAGACTGGTTTGACCTGTGTTCAGGTTTCCATGACAACAGAGACCTCAGAGTCTGAGTCACTGAAGAACAAGGAAGTGACTCAGTGTCTGAATCACTCACTTGTTCCCTCCTCCCTCTTCCCCCTAATAATTCTCTCTGTACATTCAGACAGCACTGCAGAGCGGTGAGCTCTCTATATACTGGACCACAGTGGTGAGTGATTCCAGACCCAGAGACCGACCACAGGACCTGGACCTGGACCTCTAAATGTATGAAGTTAATAAACAGAAATGGGTGGCGCACTGAGGGTGGTGTTTTCTTCCTGGTGGAGGTTCACTGTCCTCTCTCTCCTCTCACTGCTCTTCATGGAGGTTTTGAGAGAAGGAACTTTAGACATCACTGGAGGGAGGGGGGGGGGGGGGCAGCAGTGTGAACTGAGCTGAGCAGAACTAAGAACATGGACGTTCTCCTCCTCCAGGAGACGCACGGCTCAGCAGACAATGAGGGAGACTGGGGGAGGAGGGGGGAGGACGGGGGACTAACCTTAGAGCAGGAGCCGCCATTTTGTTTTCACATCTTCACTGAACAGATGTAGAACGGGGCAGGATCCAGGTGGTGCAAGCTCCAGTCAGAGACACACGTCTGTATTGATTAATATATTCATTAATGTTTTTTATTAATATATTTATTAATGTATTTATTAATATATTGATTAATGTATTGATTATTGTATTGATGAATGTTTACGCCCACATCTGTGGTGTTGATCTCACTGAGCTGCTTCACAAACTGAAACAACCTGAAACAGTTCAACAGGTTCAGTTCAGTGGTGGGAGGAGACTGGAGCTGCACCACCCATCCTTCAGCTGACAGAGATGCAGCAGAGCTCCACCCACCGTCAGCCCCCTGCTGTGACCTCTGACCTCTGGAGCCAGTGGAGGATCAGTGGTAGGAGGAGGGAAAACACATCAACAGGACACAGCTACACAACAGCTACACAAAGAAACTGGTCTGAAGAGTCAGAGAAGGAGGAGATGGAGGATAGAAAGATCAATGGGACAGATAATAATAATAATCATGATAATAACAATAATAATGATAATAATAGGAGCTGGGAGAACAGGAAGGTTTAGGAAACCTCGTACATGAAAAGCTAAAGGTGCTTTAATCAGAAGAATCTCCACCATTAAAGACACAGATGCTGCGACTCAGTTTCTCTTGAAGGTGGAGAAGAAGGTGAGAGAACAATCAGATGAGACGTCTCCAGCTTCCAGGTGGGACTGGAACCAGGGATCCTGAGGACAGGACCGTTTTCATACCAGGTCAAAATGAAATCCAGCTCCAAGCTTCATATGAACCAGCTTCTTCTGCAGAGGTCGGCTGTTGAAGTGTGACAGGCTCATACTGGGAGAGTGGAGAGATAAAGAGCGGCCATCTTTACCAGGGCTGCAGTGGAGTGGGGGGGGGGGGGGGGGGGGGGGGGGGGTGTCAGGGCTGCTGCTTGTTATTCCCGCCAGAAGAATCAGTCTCTGGAGAGGGAGCTGAGCCGACATGAGCAGCTCGTCTCTCCGCTCAGACTCATCCTGCTCAGCTGTGAGTCTGCACATCTGGAACACGTCTGGAACACGTCCTCTCCTCCAGACACAAGTACTGGTTTGATTTCATCGTTCAGGTCACATCAGAGATTATGAAATGTTTCAGATGTGGAAAAGATGTGATTGTGCCCGGAGAGTGTGGGGGAAAGCCTGGAGCTCAGGGGCCGATACCCTGCCGGCAGCTTCCTTGGTGGAGCCGTCGGAGGAAGTAGCCGGGTCTGAGAAGGACTGACTCAGTAGTGAAAAGACAAAACACTGGTAATAAAAAAGAGATGAATGTTGATGAGAATGTGTCTCAGGAGGAAGAGCAGACAGACAGAGGACAGGGGGACAGACTGCTACCAGGGGGACAAAGTTTGTCCCAGAGGAGGAGGAGGATGAGGAAGATGACGTGGAAATGGATGAGGAATTCTTAAAATCCTCAATCAAAAGGAAAAACACAAGAAAGAGAAAGGCAAAGAAGTCTCTAAAAGACAGTCAAAGTTGTCCTCTGTCCCAGTGTGGGGGACAGGAGGACGTGGATTCAGACAGCAGGGAGGAGGTGGAGGACAGTGGACAGGCTGCTGGAAGTGTCTGCTGTTTTCAAAGAGTCAGAAAGTTCCTGACTGACTCTCAGGGGAACAGGGTGGAGGAGGTGGAGGATTTCTCTCCTGATCTGAAGCAGTTTGTGACTGAGAGCTGAGACAGATCAGTTCTCTCTGATCCGGAGATTCACAGGTTAAAGAAGCTGATGGTGAAGCTGCTGATCTTAACCTCACTCTGCTTTTTATGGGTTTCCTCCTTTTTAAATGTGTCCTTTAAAGTGGGCACTTCAAACATGGAGGGAGGAGAAATGTTAAAGAGAGCCTGTGTTTTTAGTCTGAGTGACTCTTGTTCAGGAGACGCATGAGGACAAGGCTGCAGACTGAGGCTCAGGGCCAGGTCTCCTCAGGGCAGGAGTGGGACTCTGTCTCTCAGGGTTTTACTCCTCTCACTGCTCATGTGGAGGAAGTGATCGCTGGTCCTCTTTTAAAACTCACTGCAGTGTTTGAGGAGATAAACGTGGTTTTTATCAGCGTGTTTGCTCCAACTCAAGCCACAGAGAATGTTTTTAGATCCAGAGCTGATCCAGAGCTGTGGCAGTGAGTCTTACCTGATCGTTGGAGGTGATTTTAATTGTACTGAGACCACAGAGCCTCCAGAGACAGACTGAGAGGCTCCTGGAGACACAGGAGCTGGCAGACCTGTGGAGGAGCTTCACAGCTGCTCCCACAGTGAAGTGTTTTTAAGATTCAGGGACTTTTTAAAAATCACAGGTTGCAGACGTTTATCTCCCGTCAGTGGATTTTAAAAGAGCCGGCCGTGTTTGAGACACATTTTAAAATGAGTGAAGGTGTGGGGCCTCCTGTCCAGAGGAGGGTCCTCACTGAGAAGATCTCCACGCTGCAGCCTGTGTGGATCTGTGTGGAACAAACATGGACAGTGCTTCTGCTCTGGCGTCCACTCTGGGAGTCTCCTGGGTCGGACGGGTCAGCAGGACGCTGCAGGACTGAGAGACCAGCTGACAGAGGAGGACTGAGGTAAGGAAGCGCTGTGAGGGTTCCTCCCAGTCTGAGAACTGTGACCGTTTCCTGCTGATGTTTTATATCCTGATTTTAAAGACTGTTCTTGTGTCTTTTTAGAACCAAGTGTAAATAATAAAATCCGTCTGTGTGAGTCCACAGGTAAACTGATGTTCAGGGTTCAGGCGAAAACTCTCAACAAACTGTCTTTGTCTTTGTGGACTGGTGTGGAGGCAGCACCTGGGTCAAGAAGGGTCGGAGTCTTACTGTGGAGGGTTTTACATGGAGCTGTCGCAGTGAAGGCTTTTATTTTGGTTTTAAATCCTGAGTGAGCGAGCAGTGTCCGTCCTGCAGAGAGAGAGAGAGAGAGACACTGCTCCACTGCAGCCTCTCTCTCTCTCTCTCTCTCTCTCTCTCTCTCCTCCTTCACAGGCTCTTTACTCTGTGGGAGGTTTTTAATCACAGTTTTATCTTGGGCTTCACATTCAGGAAAAACTGAAGAGTCAGCTCTTGAACTTTGTTCTGGGTTCATCAAAAATGTCCGTTTATGTGAGCAGACAGTGGAAAGTAGAAGAGTCGGTGACAGAAACTTCTTCTGTGAGCGATTTAGAGTTATGTTCTGTAAAAGATTGAGAAATTTACTTTGGAGAATGACTTAAAATTTAAGTTATTTTTGTACAATTTATTTTCTGTATTATTTGTACAGAAGTAGTTTTTCTCTTCTGGTTTTGTGAAACAGTAAAATTACTTTGTTGTATTAAAGGAGCTTTTGAGTTGAAATAAAGATGGTTTGAAAAATAAAAAAAATCTCCCTCTCTCTCTCTGTCTCTCTCTCTCTCTGAGTTTCTTCATGTTTTATAATCTGAATTGTTTCATGTTTAAATGTGTGAAGAAGCTGCAG
Source organism: Trachinotus anak (assembly GCF_046630095.1). NCBI lineage: Eukaryota > Metazoa > Chordata > Actinopteri > Carangiformes > Carangidae > Trachinotus > Trachinotus anak. The sequence continues at coordinate 10,533,854 of NW_027273874.1, read as the reverse complement.
TAAAAATATTAGATTGAAAAAAGAATAAAGTGAAGATGAAACTTTTTTATTTCACTTTTATTTCTGAATTATCTGGAAGTTTCAGAATAAAAGTTTCCAGCAGCTGAATTTAAACCCTCTGTTTTATTCTGAAAGGTTCCAGAATAAACAGTTGAACGATAAAGTTGATTGTGACCAGTCTCTATAGATACAGTATTGATTATTGATCAGTCTCCAGCAGCTGCTGCCTGCGTCTACCCGGACACTGGTGACATCATGAGCTCTGTGCTCTGTGATTGGCTGTAGAGGGAGTAAGACTGAGCTGCTGCTGGACTCAGTGTCAGTCTCTCTCAGATCCACAGACTCAGACACTTTCAGAGACCTGCTGCTGATGAAGACGATGATGAAGGTGTCACCGCTGCTCCTCTTCCTCTCCTGGGTCGTCTGCGTCTCCGCTGAAGGTTAGTTAGTTCATGTTCTACAGACACTAACTACAGACAGGTGACTGACTACAGACAGGTAACTAACTACAGACAGACAGGTGACTAACTACAGACAGATAACTAACTACAGACAGACAGGTGACTAACTACAGACAGGTGACTGACTACAGACAGGTAACTACAGACAGGTAACTAACTAACTACAGACAGATAACTAACTACAGACAGGTGACTAACTACAGACAGGTAACTAACTAACTACAGACAGGTGACTAACTACAGACAGGTAACTAACTAACTACAGACAGGTGACTGACTACAGACAGGTAACTAACTACAGACAGGTAACTACAGACAGGTGAGTAACTACAGACAGGTGACTAACTACAGACAGGTAACTAACTACAGACAGGTGACTAACTACAGACAGGTAACTACAGACAGGTGAGTAACTACAGACAGGTGACTAACTACAGACAGGTAACTACAGACAGGTAACTAACTACAGACAGGTAACTAACTACAGACAGGTAACTACAGACAGGTAACTACAGACAGGTAACTAACTACAGACAGGTAACTAACTACAGACAGGTAACTACAGACAGGTAACTACAGACAGGTGAGTAACTACAGACAGGTAACTAACTACAGACAGGTGACTAACTACAGACAGGTAACTACAGACAGGTGACTAACTACAGACAGGTAACTGCAGACAGGTGACTAACTAACTACAGACAGGTAACTAACTACAGACAGGTGACTGACTACAGACAGGTAACTAACTAACTACAGACAGGTAACTACAGACATTAACAGCTGTTCTCTCTCCAGGTCTCCATGTGGACCTTGCTATCGTTGGCTGTTCAGACTCTGATGGAGAGATGATGTACTCTCTGGATGGAGAAGAGAAGTGGTTCGCAGACTTCATCAACCACAGAGGAGTCGAGCCTCTGCCCAGTTTCATTGATCATATCAGCTACGTGGAGGGAACTTATGACACAGCTGTGGCCAATCAACAGATCTGCAAACAGAGCCTGGAAGCAGATCTACATAACTACAAGAACCCTCCACTGCAGTTCGGTAAGATAACTGACAAGTTTAATGAATTTACATCTTTTCTACCGTTACAACATAAAATAATTATCAACTGTAGACATGCATAGTAATGATAGCATACAAGAAAAGTAATAAACAAAAAGTTTTTTCTAAATGACACTTTCCTGTGTAGACATTAAGTCTCCATCAACATGCTGATGGTGAAACTAAACTGAAGGATAGAAAAAAAACAAGCTGAAATCTTCATCTACACACAGACAAACTAGCTACGCCAGAGAGTGAGCCACTGAAGTGATTACATTAATGACTTCTGAATGAGTTTTCAGTCTGTGAGATGACATGGTGGTCAGAGCAGGTGCCAGCTGCCAGTGCGAGCCTGGTTAGCCAAGCTGGAAGTAATTTTAACTCATTTAATTATTACTACTAAATGCTGACAGTTAACACGCTGGAGGTTAACAGGCTGAGAGCTAGTTGAACAGATGACAGGTTGGGAAACTGGTCCAACCTCCACCTGGGGCTGAGGAATGGGGGGGTTCAGCAGACTGCTCAGCCTCAACACCTGGCTCTTCTCTGTCTGCAGCTCCCGCCTTATGGACAGTGTCAATGTTCCTTGGGTCTGGAGACATCTTTTTGGAGCAGACAGGCTCCACTTAAACAAGTCCAGCAGCTGTTTACTCTCCACTAACATTATATGACGTACAGCATGTTCATAACATCCACCCCTGTCCACAACTGTCTACACCACCAGCCTGCACCTACTGACAGGTCCATCAGAGACAGATGTCCTCCAGGTCCTGGTCACTACTGTTTTAGCTCCACTTTTAACAGTAACATATTTCAACATATCCTTCAAATAAACCCCCATCTGCTAATGCATCTGGCAAACCGCCCCCCTCCCACCCCCCCCGGATGAATGGACAGTGTGTACTCATCGGATACTTAACCATAACAGAAAATAAATGAATGCTCAGTGAATACCACAATATTAATAATGTTATCATACAAACATGGTTTTCCAGAAAAGTCAACAGTAATGATAAGATTTCTGATTCTGTCCAGATCCTCCTTCCAGTCCAGTCGTCTACACCAGAGACGAGGTGGAGCTGGGAGTGAAGAACACCCTGATCTGTCATGTGACCGGGTTCTACCCTGCTCCCGTCAAAGTCTACTGGACCAAGAACGGACAGAACGTCACCGAAGGAACGAGCATCAACGTTCCCTTCCCCAACAAAGACGGTTCCTTCAGACAGACGTCCAGACTGGACTTCACCCCCCAGCAGGGAGACATGTACAGCTGCTCAGTGACACACCCGGCTCTGGACCGACCTCTGACCAGAATCTGGGGTGAGAAAACTTTATTTAAACATAACTGACCAACTACAGCTGATCAGAGAAAACTTTATTTAAACAGACAACTGACCAACTACAGCTGATCAGAGAAAACTTTATTTAAACAGATAACTGACCAACTACAGCTGATCAGAGAAAACTTTATTTAAACAGATAACTGACCAAATACAGCTGATCAGAGAAAACTTTATTTAAACACATAACTGACCAACTACAGCTGATCAGAGAAAACTTTATTTAAACAGACAACTGACCAACTACAGCTGATCAGAGAAAACTTTATTTAAACATAACTGACCAACTACAGCTGATCAGAGAGAAAACTTTATTTAAACAGACAACTGACCAACTACAGCTGATCTGAGAAAACTTTATTTAAACATAACTGACAAACTACAGCTGATCAGAGAAAACTTTATTTAAACACATAACTGACCAACTACAGCTGATCAGAGAAAACTTTATTTAAACATAACTGACCAACTACAGCTGATCAGAGAAAACTTTATTTAAACAGATAACTGACAAACTACAGCTGATCAGAGAAAACTTTATTTAAACAGATAACTGACCATCTCCAGATGTGTGTGTGTTTCTGTCTCCAGATGTGCAGGTGAAGTTAATGTGTGTGTGTTTCTGTCTCCAGATGTGCATGTGAAGTTAATGTGTGTGTTTCTGTCTCCAGATGTGGAGGTGAAGTTAATGTATGTGTTTCTGTCTCCAGATGTGGAGGTGAAGTTAATGTGTGTGTGTGTTTCTGTCTCCAGATGTGGAGGTGAAGTTAATGTGTGTTTCTGTCTCCAGATGTGGAGGTGAAGTTAATGTGTGTGTTTCTGTCTCCAGATGTGGAGGTGAAATTAATGTGTGTGTTTCTGTCTCCAGATGTGGAGGTGAAGTTAATGTGTGTGTGTGTGTGTCTCTGTCTCCAGATGTGGAGGTGAAGTTAATGTGTGTGTTTCTGTCTCCAGATGTGGAGGTGAAGTTAATGTGTGTGTTTCTGTCTCCAGATGTGGAGGTGAAGTTAATGTGTGTGTGTTTTTGTCTCCAGATGTGGAGGTGAAGTTAATGTATGTGTCTCTGTCTCCAGATGTGGAGGTGAAGTTAATGTGTGTGTGTTTCTGTCTCCAGATGTGGAGGTGAAGTTAATGTGTGTGTCTCTGTCTCCAGATGTGGAGGTGCAGCAGCCCAGTATTGGAACTGCAGTCTTCTGTGGACTGGGTCTGACTGTCGGTCTCCTCGGTGTGGCTGCTGGAACCTTCTTCCTCATCAAAGGAAACGAGTGCAGCTGATTGGCTGGGGCTGATGATGTCATCAGTGTATATTGTCCTATCAGGCTTTAACCTGCTCACTGTGGTGGTTTCCTGACACCTGAGCTCTGCAGAGGAAACAGCTTCGCTCCTGTAATCACAGAATTACCTGTAAATAATCTTCATCATCATCATCATCATCATCATCATCATCTCACCTGTTCTTACAAATCAAACCTGATGTTCTGTCTGTGATCAGCTGCAATAAAGGTGGCCTTTCAAAATAAAAGTCTCTCCGTGAATGAATGTGAAGTGAATGTGTTGTCGTCTCTGTTTTCAGTTTTTCTTCTTCACCTTTGATTTTCATGTTGACATCATCATCAGTCTGTGACATCATCAGTCTGTGACACTGTCAAGTTGTGTGGGTGTTAAAGTTGCTCCAGCTTGTTCAACACAAAAGATTCAAGGGACAACTCAGTTCCTCTTCTTTTATTTTATTTCTTCCAGATGGTTGTCTGACAGAATAGGTTGATAACCTTAAAGATAAATAAAGAAATTTATATACACATGTCAGCAACCAATATACTTCTTAATTAAAGAATAAATGTTTAAGCATAGGAAAATGAGTTTGTGTAAACAAAAGTGCCATATTACATTACATTTCTGCAAATTAGAGCTGCTTCTACACCGTCAATCAAGTCTCAATCAAATTAATCTCAAATTTCAATAAAGTTCAGCAAATTAACATCATCCATGCATCGTTTAAACTTAAACTCACTATTACTATTGCACAAAGTCAATTTTAAATGAACTAATTACATTTAGAGTTAATGAACATGATTAAAGGGCTTGAAATGAAAATGCACAGCCCAGCACTGATTTCCTCTTCCTCCAGCCTGGAGTACATTTGCTGATGTAGTGTTCTCTGTTTTGTTTTTTTTTTAACACAACAGACATCATCAGCCTGTGACATCATCAGTCTGAGACACCTGTGATTACAGGTGAACACATCATGAACTGAGAGAACAGACCAGTCACTGATAACCAACAATCAAACTAAATATTCATCTGTCAGGGGCCACAGCAGACTGGGACTGATTATTTGTTGTGTGTCAGTGGTTATCAATTGTTGGCTGAAAAAAAAAATATTAGCTATTAATATTAAAAATATTAATGATTTGGAACATCATTATCATTAAAAATGATTTGGAACTTTGATTAATAATTAAATGAATAATTACAACCAAAGTTACCACATGAAGTGTGGTATGTGTGTGTGTGTGTGTGTGTGTGTGTGTGTGTGTGTGTGTGTGTGTGTGTGTGTGTGTGTGTGTGTGTGTGTGTGTGTGTGTGTGTGTGTGTGTGGAGACACAGAGAAAGGGAAGATGGCTGAAGTTGCCAGGTTAAAAGAGGGTTAGCTACATGCAGGTTCCAGTTCTGGGCTACATGTATGTGTGAGGACAGTGTCAGTTAACAGTGTGGCTAACAGCAACACACAGACAACAACAGCTCAGAGACATGAACTGGATCTGTACATGTACATCAACAAAGTTAACAACATGTGCTCAGCCCTGTTGTGCTGCACTGTGCTAGTTCAGGTTCTACCCAGTTAACTTTACCCAGTCCAGGTCTGCAGGAGAGCTGGAGGTCCAGGTAGCAGCTGGTACTGAAGTGAACTGGTTCTCTGGGTTCCTTCAGCAGTCGCTCACACTTCCTGTTGAGGAGGAGAGAAGTGCAGCAGTCAGCTGTGAGCAGGTCTGCAGGAGAGCTGGAGGTCCAGGTCACAGCTGAGCTGGTTCTGGAGCCTTGCTGCTCCCAGGTGAGGACAGAGAGGAGAGAGAACAAAGGGGCTCAGCTCGGGTCACGTGTCCCACAGTGACCAACACTCACTGGTCAGTGAGGGTCTGTAGGGGAGGTCCTCCACAGTCCAACAACTGATCAGAACATTGATCCACTCAGAGTCTCTCCACAGTCTGTGTAAGAACTGAAGTATTGATCAGTCGGGGTCTGAGACTCAGGAAGCTGAACTGTGTACGAGCTGTGAATAAACACTGACTTCAGGACTGAGTTGGACGTGTGAACAGGTTTTTCTGCTGTAACCAGCAGGTGAATGTGACATCACAGCCTCCTCCCTCGTTGATTGGTCAGCTGTGTGCAGGTGAGAGAGGAGGCGGGGTTTGACCTTCTCTCTTTTCTCTTTTCCTTCTTCACACAAACTGTTTGTGTCAGTTTTCATGTGAACAGCTGAGCTGGACGTGTGTGAACCTGCAGATTTAATGTTTTTATATTTCCTGAATGTTTCATGTGTCACAGAATCACCTGTATAGGATCCTGATGACCTTTAATCCGAAGTCAAGTTAGCCCTCAGAGCTAATGTGTGCTAACTACAGAGCTGACAGGTCAGAAATGTGAGAGACTCCATCGTATGAAGCTGCTGTGAGCAGAAGACAGAAGATGTCGAGGCCCCTCCTCCTCTGGACCGCCGCCTCCATCTCACTCAGACCTCTGCACCGTGTGGACGGGACAGCCCAAAGAATTAATTTACGTATTAAGGTGATTTAAAGAAGCCATATCTGACTTTCAGTAGTTTTTTAAGGGTACATACCTGTGTTCCTTTTATGTTATCTTCGTAACTAAAGGGCTACTGTGTCTATTTTGGTTTAACTAAAGCAAAGAAACTCCTTAAATTAAAACTGGAACTTATTTATTTTATTTCGTTTAAGTATTTTGGTAAATAAATAATGTAATTTCATATAAATTAAATTAATTTTCCTCCTTGTCAGTTTAATAAATTGTAACCACTGAAAGCAGAGGGATCCACAGTGCTAAAATCAAGGTTTAAAGGTACATATTCACACTATCATCTATCACTTTTGTGTTATTGCAGTATTTACATTTACAGGGTAATCAAAATGAAAGTTAATGTGTGTTTAAGTAAGAGAGCCCAGGGTGCTGTATCTCATGGTAACAGGAGGACAGAGCAGGTCAGCTCCGCCCCTCACTCCTCCTCAGCTCCACCTTCTCCTCCAAATATGGTTTCTTCTGGTTCAAAAACCAAGATGGAGACGGACAAACTACAAACTGAGGCTTCACAAACCAGTGGGTGACATCACAGTGGGTTGACACTTGGTAAATCCTTACATGATTGGTGCTGACATGAATAACTAAGTGGTTGTAGCTGGAGGCAGCAGTGTAGTGTGCCTGGGCTCCCTGTTTCTCCCTGTATGAAGCCAGCACTCTGAGATTAGCCTCTTTGTCGATAGCTCACACCATAACTAGCATGTTTGTCCATGTGTTGTTTTTTTAACCTAATTTGCCTACATTTTCATATGTAAAAGAAAAATAAGCAGTAAGGCCATGAGGCATTTATGAGACATAATTTAAAAGGTAACATTTAGTTTGTGAAAATATGCTTGTTTTGCATGGGACTAAAACTGTGGTGGCCCTGGAGCTCAACACACTACGATTTATAGCACACAGGTGTTACAGAAATATCTCGGTCTGCCTGTAGAGAGTCAAGAAACAAGACTGGAAGGGAAGCAGGCACCAAAATGTTTAATCTCTATAGAGAGGAAGAAACACATGGAACCACACAGCAGTAAACAGTTCAGAGTTGTGCTTTACCTACCTGATAACCTACCTGTTTTAAGAGTGCTGGAGATGTTGTGATGATTATTTATTTGTATACAGTAAGAGATTCACATGTATGATTTTGATTGGTTTATTTATGAGCCAATGACAGTCCAGATCAAAGGGCGGGAAGAGAAGGATGCTGGGAGTTAGAGGCAGAGACGACGGAGCCGGAGGATGTACCCACCGATTGAGGACGTTGTGTTTCTGTTTATAAGCGTAAAGTGTAATATTTACAGTTTTATTTACTTCTGCCGTCAGAAGGGGGTGTGCGGCCCGGACTCCGTCACCTGCCGGTGGTTTTCATCAGCTCGTCGGGGAGGTTTGATCGTTACTGCTGCGCCAGCGGCAGCGAGCTAACTCTGTCAGCGAGGCTCTGCAGCGCAACGAGCCGGACCAGGGGACGAGGGAGCCGGCCTGGTTGGAGCGGAGGACTGGGCCATCAGCTGCGGATCTGACTCCTCAGGTGTGTGTGGCTGACGCTGCTTCTGTCCTCCCATCTCCTGTACCTGCGGTGCGGGACTGTAGCTCGACCCTCACCAGCTGCAGCTCTGTGCTGGGAGGTAAAGGACCATTGTTGGTACTGGATGAAACTTGTGGATGTTGTATTGATTTTTCCATGTTATTCTCAGTAAATAGTTCCTATATTTTTTTAAAAAAACCTGGTGAATGCTTATTTTATTGATATATTGCCAATAAGTCAAGTGTGAGGGTGATTTAACAGTGATTTCAATTGATGCCAGTTTGGTATTTAGATTAAGGTAAAGTATATACAGACTTATGGTAGAGATACCACTTTAATTAAAGAGCTCAGGTGAGCCCCCCCCCCATTAAAGCCAGCAGGGCAAAGGGGCGCTACAGACTGAACAAAATAGGAGCTCTAAAATGTAGTGATGTGTCTCTGGGAGCCGCATCTTTTGAGTTTTTTCCTTTCGCTGCTGACCTCAGTGCTCAGCCTGAGCTCTGCTCAAGGCAGAACTTTGTTTTGATTGGTCAACATCGCGGCCAATCAGATGTGAGGATATAGGACCATACCATTATGTGAAAACAGAGAGGGGGGCGCTCCACTCTGTCTGTCTGTCTGACAGACATGGTTCTGTTCTGTGGATTTATTTGCTGTTTTGTTGTTAATTTGTGCAATAAAATGTTTGATTAAAATATTAAACAAAAGAATGGTTTTTTAACAGAATAAATGCACAAAATTAGGCAATTATAAGGCTTCTCATAAAAGCACTGAACATGAAAGGGTTTTCAACACACAAACCATTAATTTTTGCAAAGTTATGGTAAAGTAAAGGCCTACAAAAAAATCCTAAATTAAGAGCCGTTCAGGAGTCGAAAGAGCCGGCTCTCTGAAAAGAGCCAAACTTCCCATCACTACTAAAATGATGCCACACATTCCTTTGGTTAAATGACACCACAGCAGTGACATGGTGTCAGGACCCAGTTAAAGCTAAAAAAAGGCATCAATTAGAACGATACTGAAGTAAGATAAGATCGCCTTTACTAGTCCCACAGTGGGGAAATTCACAGTGTTACAGAAGCAAGTGGCAGAGCAGAGAAAAGAAAGCTGCAAGGAAACTGCAATAACAGATATTTAAGAATATATATTTAAGAAGATAAATAATAAGAATATAATACTATACAAATTATATATAGTGTACAAAAATTACATATAGTTTATCAGCTGATCCTCTTTTACTTCTGCAGGAAACTTCATGACTGAGAAACTCTCTTCACTGAGTCCAGGACCAGACCTCTGCCACAGCTGTCTGCCTGGTAACAGGTGACGCTGCAGGTCATGTGACCTGCTCCTCTGGTTTTTAGAGCAGCTCTCAGTCAGACTGTGTCAGTGTTCGTCAGGTCACCAGAGGAACAACATGGCTTCATCCTTCCTCCGCTTCTCCCTCCTCTTCATCGCTGTCTACACAGCAGGTAGGACCAACACACTGATCAATACACTGATCACTGATCAATACACTGATCAATACACTGATCACTGATCAATACACTGATAAATACACTGATCAACACACTGATCAATACACTGATAAATACACTGATCAATACACTGATCAATACACTGACCAACACACTGATCACTGATCAATACACTGACCAACACACTGATCAATACACTGACCAACACACTGATCACTGATCAATACACTGACCAACACACTGATCAATACACTGATCAATAGACCGATCACTGATCAATACACTGATCACTGATCAACACACTGATCAATATACTGATCAACACACTGATCAATACACTGATCACTGATCAACACATTGATCAATACACTGACCAATACACTGATCAACACACTGATCAATACACTGATTAATATGCTGATCACTGATCAACACACTGATCACTGATCAATACAGTGATAATCCTCTGACTCTGTTTCTTCTTCAGATGGATTCAGGGAGTATTCAGTGACCCGCTGTGTGTTTAACTCCACTGATCCTAAAGACATCACATACATTCAGTCGTACTATTTCAACAAAATAGAGGACGTCAGGTTTGACAGCAGTGTGGGGAAGTTTGTTGGATACACTGAGCCTGGTTTGAAGTACGCTGAGGACTGGAACAGTGGTCCAGAGGTGGTTCAGAGGAGGAATGAGAAGGAGAGATACTGTGTTCACAACGTTGGAATTGACTACCAAGCTGCTCTGACTAAGTCAGGTGAGTGTTTGTGACATCATCATGATGAAGCTCAGGTTCATCACCATCATCATCCTCATGATGAAGCTCAGGTTCTTCATCATCCTCATGATGAAGCTGAGGTTCTTCACCATCATCATCCTCATGATGAAGCTCAGTGTGTTTGATGTTTCCTTGTCTCGTGTCTGTTGGTTCAACATGAACAACAACATGAACACAAACCAGTGAGAACCTGAACCTGACGTGACTCTGTCTCCACCTGCTGGACAAACACCGTCACTGCAGGAGACTCAGGAGCTGCTGCTCCTCTCACTCTTCATCAGGATGATTAGATTATTGATTATAGATCAGAGCAGCTGCAGCTCCTTCCTGTTGTCTTTAAGGTGGAGTCACAGCTCTTCTTCTTCTTCTCTACATTATATCAAACAGTCAAACCTTTATTTGTCTCTGATACAACAGACAGATTCAGTCTGATACTCACACTAACTGCAGTACTGACTGTAGTACTGTAGTACTAATACTGCAGCACACTGTAAAAAAATAAAGGTATCTTGAGGTTCCTCAGTTTGCTTCACTGGTGGAACCTTTTAACTGCATCAGTTCTCTGAGGAACTCTGGGCTCATCAGGTTCTTTGGTCTTGAATCACTTTCAGTTCTTCAGAGCAGCTTTTCCTTCGACCATCTGAGGTTTCACTGCTGTGGTTAGTGTCCATGGTGATATTAGTAATAATCTGCCGGAATATATTATTATTATTATTATTATTATTATTATTATCATTATGATATTGTTCCAGCTGAGCCCTACGTCAGACTGCACTCCACGACCCCCCCTGCTGGGAAACATCCCGCCATGTTGGTCTGCAGCGTCTACGACTTCTACCCCAAACAGATCAGAGTCAGCTGGCGCCGAGACGGACAGGAAGTCACCTCTGATGTCACCTCCACTGATGAGCTGGCAGACGGTGATTGGTACTACCAGATCCACTCTCACCTGGAGTACACACCCAGGTGAGTCCAGGTCCAACTAAGTCCAGTTGGGTCCAGATTAAACCAGTTAGATCCAGTTTGAACCAGTTGGATCTAGTTAAGTCCAGTTGGGTCCAGTTGGGTCCAGTTGGGTCCAGTTGGGTCCAGTTAGGTCCAGTTGGGTCCAGTTAGGTCCAGTTGGGTCCAGTTGGGTCCAGTTTGAACCAGTTTGGTCCAGTTGGGTCCAGTCAGGTCCAGTTTGAACCAGTTGGGTCCAGTTGTGTCCAGTTGGGTCCAGTTAGGTCCAGTTAGGTCCAGTTGGGTCTAGTTTGAACCAGTTTGAACCAGTTTGAACCAGTTTGAACCAGTTGTGTCCAGTTGTGTCCAGTTGGGTCCAGTTGGGTCCAGTCAGATCAGTGACAGAAACAGTGATGTGTTGGTTTGTGTTGAACCAGGTCTGGAGAGAAGATCTCCTGTGTGGTGGAGCACGCCAGCCTGAAGGAACCTCTGGTTACTGACTGGGGTAAATACCTGTCTGTCTGCTCACCTGTCTGTGTCTCTACCTGTCTGTCTGCTCACCTGTCTGTGTCTCTGTCTGTCCTCAGATCCGTCCATGCCTGAGTCAGAGAGAAACAAAATCGCCATCGGAGCCTCAGGACTGATCCTGGGTCTGATCTTGTCTCTGGCTGGATTCATCTACTACAAGAGGAAGGCCAGAGGTCAGAGCAGAGACCTGGTCTCAGACCAGTTCACACCAGTTTACACCAGTTCACAGAGTCACACCCTTTTGTCACCTCTTGTTTAAACCAGGACAGATTGTGGTTCCCACTAACTCAGGATCCAGATCCCTGACCTTGATCCAGACCAGTTTTAAAAGTGTGTTGTTTGTATTTGTTGTTGATCCTTGTATCTTCTCTTTAAACCAGGACGGATCCTGGTTCCCACTAACTGAGCCTGGTCCTGTGTGCTGTCCTGGTCCTGGTCCTGGTCCTGGCCCTGGTCCTGGTCCTGGCCCTGGTCCTGGTCCTGTATGCTGCTTGGTCCTGGACCTGGTCCTGGTCCTGGTCCTGTTGCTGCTTCTCAGATGGAAGAAAATCAGCTGCTGCTTTAACCTGCTTTCTGTTTCTCAGTGCTGCCACCTGCTGGACCGGCTGACCACCTGATCTACTGATGGTCTCTACTGGTCTAAACCTGATCCTGGTCTATAATCTGATACTCAGCCGGTCTAAACCTAATCCAGGACTGTCCTCTGATACTCAGCAGGTCTAAACCTGTTTCAGGACTGTACCCTGATACTCAGCAGGTCTAAACCTGTTTCAGGACTGTACCCTGATACTCAGCAGGTCTAAACCTGGTCCAGGACCCTCACAGTCCTGTTTGTTTTAGACCTGATCTTCAGCCTCTGTTAGAAATCGTCATCAGGACTCCGACAGTCCTGGATCAGGTTTATTCTGGACTCTGGTGTATCAGCTGGATCTGAGCTCTGCTTCACCTGATGTGCTGCTTCACTGTGTGAATCAAAGACCAGAACCTGGTTCAGAACCTGGTTCAGGATCTGGTCCAGCTGTGTGATTCTGGACTGTAGTTGATTGTGAGTTTTCAGTTTTCTCTCCACAATAAACCAACAGAAACTCAGACTCAGACTCTGATTTAAACTTAACTCTGATTGTGACTCATCACATGTGAAAACATCAAGGAGGGTTAGGGTTCAGAGCCTCCCTAACCCTAACCCAACCCCCCCGACCTCCCGACCCCCCACAGGTGCTCTGGTTGTTCTTGTGTCCAGTTTTACCGAGACTTTATCTTAAAAGAAGAATCTGATCAGTCCTGAAAACCTGGATCTGGATCTGGATCCGGATCCTTCAGTCCTCGAGGTGATGTTTTCAGTTTCACTATGAACACACACTGATGGTCTGACTTCACCTCTCAGTAGGTACAACCTGCTGACTGTAAGAATAACGACAAGGACTAATGACAAGAGAAAATACACACACACAAACACGCTTGTGAGCTCTGTGAGTGTTTTCCATACGCCCGTCCAGCAAACTTGTCCCTATCGTTGCCAGGGGTGATGGTGTTGCAGTTGATTTTACACTCAATGTTGGTGTCAGTGTTCAGAGAGGCGTTCCAGAGGTCCTGGAATAGTTTCCATGGTGCTTTGGTATGTTGGAGGTGAGGAGGTTTGTCAAGAAGTGGAGAATCTTAAACTGGAAAAATAATAATACATGGGTGGTACATGAGGTTAAACGTCCCAATAAGAGGAAAATACACCAGAGGTCCGATCTTATCACTGTCCTCCCTCTGAACACACACACACACACACACACACACACACACACACTGATCACTACCTAAGTTCTGATCAGTCATCAATAACCTGCAGGGACAGTCTACAGGTTCACCTGTCCTGGACTTAAGAGCACAGTCTTTGTCCAGACAGCTGTTACCATGGTTACCAGATGTTTTGAGTGGAGGCTTAGAACCAGTAGAACCATTGATAAAACATGAGCTCTGAGGTTCTGAGGTTCTGGTTCTGGTTCTGGTTCTGGTCTGTGGACCTGCCACATCAAACCCACTGATCCACTTCAGACAAGGAGGAGAACGTCAGGAGAACCTCTGTTCATGTGCTGTGTTCTAACACTGAGGTTCTACGTTCTAATGTTCTTACCCACTCATCTTTCCCCACTTTGTACTTCTGAAGATGGAGACAATGAGACAGAGAGACACAGACAGACACAGACAAGCAGATAGAGGCAGAGAGAGACAAAGACAGACAGACAGACCAACAGGAGGATCTCAAGGTCTTTGACACAGGTCAAAGGGCGCTTGAGGAGGTTCCAAGGATCCTTCATGAGTGTCCTTCAGATGCTAAGTGTTTCTGGAGCCTTAGCACCAAAAAAGTTCTTCAGGTCCTTGAAACAGGAGCAGGATCTAAACACATGGAGCAGGTCACATGACACAGTTCAGACTCTGATCATCACTGAGCAGCTCAGAGGAAGTGATGTCATCATAGTCTTCATCCAATCCCTTAGCTCCTTCATCATGTTGAGCCATCTCCATGGAGACGAGCGGTGGATGTCCTGTTGGCAGGTCAACAGTTTGTTCTGAGAAACTTCCACTGAGAACAGGTTCACCCTGAATGATTGATTGATTGATTGATTGACTGATTGATTGATTGGTGATCTGTGGCAATAAGATTGCTTCCACTGTGGACACACTGCTGATACAAAGTAAACCTGGTCCTCAGTCTGAGTCTGGCCACATCTGGCCTGATTCCAGCTGTGTTTCTGTTGCTCCACATGTGGAAGTAGCTTCTGACAGTGACGCTGTACGTGGGCCGGACTCAGGCCGAGGAACGGGGCTACTAGACCTGAAGAAACACCAACATGTGGCCCCCTTTGGTGCCCTGAGTCCAGACTGACAGGGTCTGAGTGACTGGATCCAGATCAGACCTGAGGACCTGAGGAGAACCTGAACAGGCGAGACACCACCTGTCGGACCACACTAACATCTGTGTGTAGATGAACGGGTGTGTGTGTGTGTGTGTGTATTCTATGTGTTCACAGCAAGTCTCAGCATTATGGATTTTGCTATTTAAGCATAACATCCTGGATTTTAACTGAAGCTATCGGCCTTTATCAAATATTATCTCTATGAAATTTCAGACATCTACCTACTTTCACTGACATTCTGAATATCAAAGCGAATCCAAATTTCGGTACAGTCTGTCCGCTACAGGAGGGGACTACTGTCCTAATGATCATCCTGTCAGGTACCCTTCATCAAGGAAACTGGATTTAATTCATGCAGCAGCTCCATGAGGTGCCAAGCTCAGACCACAGGCAGGATAGTTATGCGACTCTGATGAGTTCTTCACAGTTAGTTTTGGCAGTGAGTGAGCACCTCCAGCCGGTTTCCAGCACATTAACACTGGTGTCATCTTGTACAGTATGGGCCAGCGGCCTATTCCATAGCCTCTGGCAGCAGCCGTGTTAGCTGTTAATTAAACTTCTATTTAGTTAGTGAAGGTACATTTCAAAATGTGCTACAAGTCTCCAGCAGTGCACTCAAAAACTACAACTAAACTTTGAGCAGAAATCTTTCATGTACTTCCCATCATGGCTGATTAGAGTATAGAGTATTTTTAAAAAAGAGAAAAACTCAGAGCAGCAGAGTGGCAACTAGAATTAGACTAGTGCTGTGGAAATGGACACTACTGAATTTATCATGGATGCTGTTGCAGGTTACAGGTAATTCTTTTATTTTTTATTTTTTTGGATGATTATGTGTCGTGTAATACTCCAGTGAAAAACCTCTTAATTTCAGTCTGTTCCACAACAACAAAAATGATCCTTTGATATATGGAGGTGTTATATGAATGATGCTCCCTGTGCAGTTGATGGATGACTGGGAGATGCCAGCCTGGTTACACACCTGCCTCCAGACCTTCAAGGTGGGCAGGGTGGTAAGGCCTGACTGCACTGGCACATTTAAAGGTGTTATCTTTGTTGTCCCGCTCAGACGCGGCCCCAGATGTTCCAGAAGAGGCAAGTTAATTGAAAGTCAAAAGTGCAGCATGACACACGACGCTGTCAGTGACACTTCTCCAGCCTCAGCAAACTCACCACTGAGGTTTAGAGGTTCATGTCAACATAATGATTATTATGATTAATACAAGCTAATTTAACAGAATTACTAATAAAGGCTAAAAATTCAATGAAATTCATTAAATAATTTGCTATTGAAATGAAAGTGGATTGATTACAGCACTACTTGCTTATACTAAACATTAACACTGACATGGTCGCAGTAAAAACAAGAGAGGGAATTGTGTGTTTATCAAGGCAAAAGCTCAGACGTAAGGGGCTGTGATTTTCATCAGTAAAATGTGTTGACAGTAGCTGACTCCTGATTTAATGGTCAGAACAAGCACAATAATCCTGACTTAACACTTAAACTACATCTCAGCTAAAATTTCCATCAACTAAATTTCTTTTCTGAGCTGTTTTCAGTTGTGGCCCTAAACTTTCCTCCTTCCTTCACGGTACCTGTGTCATAAAGTTCCAAAAAGGTCAAATTATTTTCACACTAAATAGAACAATTACTTACTCAGACTCAACAATGCTGTTTAGTATTTTTATAATAACATCAAAAAACAATGTGAAAGAAGTTGCATGTAGTGATGAACGAGAACTTTAACCTGAATCTGCAGCTCCCCTCGGCTTTTCATTGTTGCTGGAATGTCCCCAGTTTTACTGTTTGGGTTTCCCTCCCTGGTGTCCTGGCATCACTTGCAGCTGCAGCAGGCAGTTGTTATCAGCAAAGTAGCTCTAAAAACCCACTGTGCACCACCTGCTCAGCACCAAACAGTGCACAGACTCACAACATAGTGTAGTGGAGAGTGAAGCAAAAAACAGAAGCACAAACACGACGCCAATCAAAAGCTCATCTGTCAATGCTGGATGTGAAATAAGAAACTGCTTACGTGCAGAGATAGTTGTGCACTGAGCAAGTGATTCAGGTCATTGATATGTTCAGTGATTTGTTCCAAAAAAGTGAGTGAGTATCCCTTCAAACGTGATTCACTCGGTCAGTGACAGTGAGTGCATCCCTGCACAAACAAATCAATGACATTAGAGTCATCTTGTCTGCAGGAGGAGGCGTGTGTTCAAGTCACAGCAGCAACACACGTAGGTTACAACACAACATGTCAGTGTTGAGTAGTGAATAGAAACAAGGAACAATAGAACAAAACGTGAGTGATTAATGGCAACAGAAGGATGGCAACAAAATTATGAGCAGCATTAAACAAGATGAATTACAGCTGAACAAATATTTTCAATGGACTCACTCTCGACACGGGAAAGAACAGCTTTGTGCATCACAACTTAAACGGTGATGATATGTTCATGTTGTGTGTGCGTGTTGTGCAATAGAAATGGAAGTGATGGGCTTTGTGATTTGCACTACATAGCAGAGTATTAGTCTGGTGTAGATCTAAAGCTGTAGCTAAAGTGATTACTTTTAAATCACTGTGAGGAAAATGGTCCCAAAACTAAGACCAGACCAGAGCTCAGAGCCAGGCAGCTGTAGGAGGAAGGAAGAGCAACAAAATGAAAGGAACGCCAGCAAAAACAAAAGTGCTGCCTAGATGATAAAATCCAGAAACATCCAGGACATAACATTTTGATATTATGTTATGGAAACAAGTGCTTTCTGCTGCCAGCTTTATAGCAAAGTGCTCCGGCCCTCTGTGTGCATGCCTGTAGTTTCTCATGGCATAACTGGACCATTCGAGTCACTCCACATATATTTGCTGTTCACAACAGGAAGAATATGCACCGCACATATTTCTGTGACAGTTGTTTTCACAGCCGTTGTTCCAGTCTATCCTGGAATTCCACGTTTTTTTTCTTTGAGTTCGTTCCACCTCAATAAAGACAAAGAAGGAAGAGGTGTTCATTCAGTGGTTCTCAAACAGTCCAGCCTCTTGGCTTTGTCTCTGCTCGCAATGAATAATACAAAACGGCTGCGTGCAGATCACAACCAAGTGTTGTTCCTTCACATTTAGCATCGGTTTTAGACAGTTTGAGATCACAAACATAAAAATTCATCATTCTGCCGGAGAAGATTAGAATCACAGCCTTGCAGTTGTAAACCTCTGCCAACCAGTCGAGTTGCAGCTCACGTCCTTGTCTGTCCAGAATGAGGACATTTCTCAGCAGCACAGGAGATTTATACAATCACCACAGTTTCAAAGTGGGCACCCAAGGTTAGTGTCACCACTTCAGTATCAATCAGATGTGAACTATGGTGATCTTCCCTTTAGTTCCTCTGTCACAGTGAGGAATAATGGCAACAAACATTATGATGTCACAGCAAAGTCAACCTTTGACCTTTTGGATAAAAAATGTTATCACTGTATCCTATTAGACTCATGGATGTGTTATCAGACCTGGAGCCGCTGTTTCCAGGGGCCAGTCGTGGTTTTGCAGTGAAAAATCCTCCTGCGGCCCAAAAAGCATTTTCCCCACAGAGCGCAGCAGTGAGAGGCCTGTAAAACTGTTAACAGGACCCCTCCAGCTGTGCACACAGCCACATATCAGTCTCTCTCTTCTACATGTTTAATCCATGGGGTTTTAATCTGTGTAAAAGTTTTTCAAAGCCCAGAAAAGTCTTTTTTCTCTGAGTGACGTCACCACTGTGTACGTGCACTCTATCCGCGGTCCCGCTGTGTCTCGGGAACGAGCATGGTTGCTAGGTTACTGCTAGTGACGTCAGGACGAGAACAAGTTAATGAAAAGTGAATAAACAACAAAGGAGAGTTTTCTTCTACACAAACCAAGTTCAGTCATTTTGTGATTTTTGTCGCATTTATTCGTCGCTTTTCCACTTTTTTCAGGAAAGTTGTTTTTAATCGACATGTTCTCATCACTGGATTCACTAAGACGCCGCCATGATTTTTCTTCCTCCGTCAGTTTCTTCAGGTGTTTTAATTTAAGTCACTGAGCTTCTGTGTGATAGTTTCTGTGATGTGTGAGCAGCAGAGTCTCATCCTGACTGCAGGTCAATATTAGATTAAAAAAAGAGTAAAGTGAAGATGAAACATTTTTATTTCAGTTTTATTTCTGAATTATCTGAAAAGTTTCAGAATAAAAGTTTCCAGCAGCTGAATTTAAATCCTCTGTTTTATTCTGAAAGGTTCCAGAATAAACAGTTGAACGATAAAGTTGATTGTGACCAGTCTCTATAGATACAGTATTGATTATTGATCAGTCTCCAGCAGCTGCTGCCTGCGTCTACCCGGACACTGGTGACATCATGAGCTCTGTGCTCTGTGATTGGCTGTAGAGGGAGTAAGACTGAGCTGCTGCTGGACTCAGTGTCAGTCTCTCTCAGATCCACAGACTCAGACACTTTCAGAGACCTGCTGCTGATGAAGACGATGATGAAGGTGTCACCGCTGCTCCTCTTCCTCTCCTGGGTCGTCTGCGTCTCTGCTGAAGGTTAGTTACTGTTACTGTACTGACCACAGACAGGTGACTACAGACAGACAGGTGACTGACTACAGACAGGTAACTAACTACAGACAGGTGACTAACTACAGACAGGTGACTACAGACAGACAGGTAACTACAGACAGGTAACTGACTACAGACAGGTGACTAACTACAGACAGGTAACTAACTACAGACAGGTAACTAACTACAGACAGGTGACTAACTACAGACAGGTGACTAACTACAGACAGGTAACTGCAGACAGGTGACTGACTACAGACAGGTGACTGACTACAGACAGACAGGTGACTGACTACAGACAGATAACTAACTACAGACAGACAGGTGACTAACTACAGACAGATAACTAACTACAGACAGGTAACTAACTACAGACAGATAACTAACTACAGACAGACAGGTGACTAACTACAGACAGGTAACTGCAGACAGGTGACTGACTACAGACAGGTAACTGCAGACAGGTGACTAACTACAGACAGGTGACTACAGACAGGTAACTAACTACAGACAGGTAACTACAGACAGGTAACTAACTACAGACAGGTAACTGCAGACAGGTGACTGACTACAGACAGGTGACTACAGACAGGTAACTAACTACAGACAGGTGACTGACTACAGACAGGTAACTAACTAACTACAGACAGGTAACTACAGACATTAACAGCTGTTCTCTCTCCAGGTCTCCATGTGGACCTTGCTATCGTTGGCTGTTCAGACTCTGATGGAGAGATGATGTACTCTCTGGATGGAGAAGAGAAGTGGTTCGCAGACTTCATCAACCACAGAGGAGTCGATCCTCAGCCCAGTTTCATGAATCATTTCCGCTACGTGGAGGGAGCTTATGAACAAGCTGTGGCCAATCAACAGATCTGCAGATCAAACCTGAAGAACAGCCGTGTGGGTATGAAGGACATCCCACTGGAAAACGGTAAAGAGAAATAAAACCTTCAGTCAGTTGCTCCTCAGACTCTCTGAGTTTATATGTGATGAGCTCGTTAACATGACGACATGATGATGATGATGATGATGATGATAGAGATGATCCAGGCTGATCTGTCAGCTCACAGCTGATCACATGACACATCACCTGTACTTCCCTGTCCTCATTAACCACATGATTAATGCTGTTTAATGTGACGCTGCTCTGAGTCACTAAGCAACAGGAAATAACTCAATGATCAAAACTTTATTTAACTGTTAACATTAACAACGTGATGAATCAGGTTTAACTCTGATCCTCATCTGGTTTTAAAGATTCTCTCCAGTTTCATGATTAATGTTTCAGAGCTCATCACTGATGGGGGGGGGGTTTACCCTCCTTCAGAGAACTGCTTCACAGGCTCCAGTCTCACAGGTTGAGGAGCTTCCTGATTGGCTCACTGGTCTGAGAACCACGACCCAACCACCTGCTTCTCTGCCTCTAAAACCAGATAAAGAGCAGAGGAACATGAGAACATGAGGAGAACCCAGAACCACACAGAAAGCAGGTAGAGCTCAGGTGGTGCTCAAGCACTGGTCCTCTGACCTCTGACCTCTGACCTCTCTGCTGGACATGTTTTTATTTCTCAGGCCTGATGTAGAAGCAGAAAAAGCCTCAGACTCTTTGTGTTTAGTTTGATTTGTTTCCTCAGTGTTTGTGCGACTGTTGCCTGTTGTGTGTCTGTTTCCTGTCGGGTTGTGTTCACTCTGAAGGACGTTACTGTTGGAGCAGAGCTGGTCTCTGATTCTGGTT
Source organism: Trachinotus anak (assembly GCF_046630095.1). Lineage (NCBI taxonomy): Eukaryota > Metazoa > Chordata > Actinopteri > Carangiformes > Carangidae > Trachinotus > Trachinotus anak. The sequence continues at coordinate 10,512,741 of NW_027273874.1, read as the reverse complement.
CAGTGGTTCATTAGTTTGTGGTTTAACATCATGTCCCTCAGCAGCTGGACCCCCCCCCCCTGTTGAAGTGTAACCACATGTTGTGTTGTTGTCGCCTGTTGTTCAGCTGCTTTAATGAGCTGCAGTTGTGTTGCGGTGACAACACAACAGTAACAACAGTTGTGTTAATAATGACATCACAGCTGTTTCCTCCTCTGATGTTGTTCCACGTTGATGTTGACAGACGTCCTGACACAGTCCTGTAGAAACACTGATCCACAGAGACGTGGTGCATTCACTGACCTGCAACAACACAGGAGATCTGTACGTTACTGACACCATGACGTCATTAGACTTGTGATTCTGTCCAGATCCTCCTTCCAGTCCAGTCGTCTACACCAGAGACGAGGTGGAGCTGGGAGTGAAGAACACCCTGATCTGTCATGTGACCGGGTTCTACCCTGCTCCCGTCAAAGTCTACTGGACCAAGAACGGACAGAACGTCACCGAAGGAACGAGCATCAACGTTCCCTTCCCCAACAAAGACGGTTCCTTCAGACAGACGTCCAGACTGGACTTCACCCCCCAGCAGGGAGACATGTACAGCTGCTCAGTGACACACCCGGCTCTGGACCGACCTCTGACCAGAATCTGGGGTGAGAAAACTTTATTTAAACAGACAACTGACCAACTACAGCTGATCAGAGAAAACTTTATTTAAACAGATAACAGACCAACTACAGCTGATCAGAGAAAACTTTATTTAAACAGATAACTGACAAACTACAGCTGATCACAGAGAAAACTTTATTTAAACAGATAACTGACCAACTACAGCTGATCAGAGAAAACTTTATTTAAACAGATAACTGACCAACTACAGCTGATCAGAGAAAACTTTATTTAAACAGATAACTGACAAACTACAGCTGATCAGAGAAAACTTTATTTAAACACATAACTGACCAACTACAGCTGATCACAGAGAAAACTTTATTTAAACACATAACTGACCAACTACAGCTGATCAGAGAAAACTTTATTTAACCAGAACAGTCTGTCTCCAGATGTGCATGTGAAGTTAATGTGTGTGTGTTTCTGTCTCCAGATGTGGAGGTGAAGTTAATGTGTGTGTGTTTCTGTCTCCAGATGTGGAGGTGAAGTTAATGTATGTGTTTCTGTCTCCAGATGTGGAGGTGAAGTTAATGTGTGTGTGTTTTTGTCTCCAGATGTGGAGGTGAAGTTAATGTGTGTGTTTCTGTCTCCAGATGTGGAGGTGAAGTTAATGTGTGTGTGTTTTTGTCTCTAGATGTGGAGGTGAAGTTAATGTGTGTGTTTCTGTCTCCAGATGTGCATGTGAAGTTAATGTGTGTGTGTGTGTTTCTGTCTCCAGATGTGGAGGTGAAGTTAATGTGTGTGTTTCTGTCTCCAGATGTGGAGGTGACGTTAATGTGTGTGTGTCTCTGTCTCCAGATGTGGAGGTGACGTTAATGTGTGTGTGTCTCTGTCTCCAGATGTGGAGGTGAAGTTAATGTGTGTGTGTTTTTGTCTCCAGATGTGGAGGTGAAGTTAATGTATGTGTCTCTGTCTCCAGATGTGGAGGTGAAGTTAATGTGTGTGTGTTTCTGTCTCCAGATGTGGAGGTGCAGCAGCCCAGTATTGGAACTGCAGTCTTCTGTGGACTGGGTCTGACTGTCGGTCTCCTCGGTGTGGCTGCTGGAACCTTCTTCCTCATCAAAGGAAACGAGTGCAGCTGATTGGCTGGGGCTGATGATGTCATCAGTGTATATTGTCCTATCAGGCTTTAACCTGCTCACTGTGGTGGTTTCCTGACACCTGAGCTCTGCAGAGGAAACAGCTTCGCTCCTGTAATCACAGAATTACCTGTAAATAATCTTCTTCATCATCATCATCATCATCTCACCTGTTCTAACAAATCAAACCTGATGTTCTGTCTGTGATCAGCTGCAATAAAGGTGGCCTTTCAAAATAAAAGTCTCTCCGTGAATGAATGTGAAGTGAATGTGTTGTTGTCTCTGTTTTCAGTTTTTCTTCTTCACCTTTGATTTTCATGTTGACATCATCATCAGTCTGTGACATCATCAGTCTGTGACACTGTCAAGTTGTGTGGGTGTTAAAGTTGCTCCAGCTTGTTCAACACAAAAGATTCAAGGGACAACTCAGTTCCTCTTCTTTTATTTTATTTCTTCCAGATGGTTGTCTGACAGAATAGGTTTATTTATATACACATGTCAGCAACCAATATACTTCTTAATTAAAGAAAAAATGTTTAAGCATAGGAAAATGAGTTTGTGTAAACAAAAGTGCCATATTACATTACATTTCTGCAAATTAGAGCTGCTTCTACACCGTCAATCAAGTCTCAATCAAATTAATCTCAAATTTCAATAAAGTTCAGCAAATTAACATCATCCATGCATCGTTTAAACTTAAACTCACTATTACTATTGCACAAAGTCAATTTTAAATGAACTAATTACATTTAGAGTTAATGAACATGATTAAAGGGCTTGAAATTGAAGAATATTTTTAGCATTTTGCAATAGCATTGCGTGTGTGTGAGGATTGCAAGGTTATGATGCTTGCTTTTGATAACTATAGGTTGGGGAGTTGCTGAAGTCTCAACAGGGAGCAGGGTGTTACAGATAGTGAAGCCAAGGATGTGTGGAGGGGTTGTTCTTCAGATGCGGGGTGGACATGCCATGAATAGACTGCATAGGTAGAAGATGAGGATAGAAGTGTGCAAGGACACGGTTAACTGATAGAGGGGAGACAGCCCTGAGGAGAGGGGAGTGTTGTGTCTGTCTCTGTCTTCTCTTCTCTGTTCCACACACAGAAAAATCAGCTGTTGCCAGGCACGAGTGATGGAGGTCAAATGGAGTCAGATAACCACAAAGGAGGCGCCTGGGCGAAGGCCGGTCGGGCAACAGCCAATGAAGAAGAGTTCAACCTACATTCCTTGCTTTCTTTGTGTAACAATAATAAAAAGACCGGGTTAGGGGGAAGTTAGTGTGTCAAACTTTGTGAACTGGCACAGCTGCATGTTGTTGTCAGGGAAAGATAGTTTGGACCCGGAGCTCTGTAACGATCCTCTTTTAATTTTGTGAAAGCTTGTTTAATAAATTAGTGAAAAGAATTCGGAATTTGTCTCCTGCATTAACTTCATCAAACGAATGCACGAGTTTACTTGAAATGAGAAAAGGCAGTAAACTCAACAATTTGGTGACCCCGACGTGATGAAGGCAGGATCCAAATTCTAGGACAACCTGGGAAAGAGGAAAACAGACAACTACGATACTTGGACAATCTGACTGAGGCCTCTTCTAAAAGGTAAGCAGACACCTGTTTAATTAAAAGATCTGCTGGATTGGAAATGCTAAAAAATTTAAAGTTGTCCATTTATCTGCTTTGTCTGTATAAACCAAGTAAAGCAATGTTAAAGAGAATCGGGGTTAATCCAGGAACCTGCGCAGGTCCTGGAGGGTTGGAGTCCCCCGGAGGCTATTACGTTTCCGGTGAGAGGCCGGATAAAGTAAGAGCGGTCAGGGACCAAGGCTCAGGTGCGTCAGGGACGTAGCCTAGGAGAGGTTAGACGACTCTCTAAATCTGATTTGGGTTAGAGGCCCTTGCGGTAGGTTTTAGAGTACTGCATAAATAGTAGCCCGTTTAAAAGGCCAGGGAAGCAAACGTGACGCTGGGGACAAGGGAGTCCTTCGCAGAGTGTTTATTTTGTCGTTTTCGGGATGAGTTTGTGATTCTCAGCTACAGTAAGAAGTTTCATATTGAAGTTACCTGTAGTGGCCTGAGAGGGTGATGGTCTGGGACCAAGCTGTGTGTTGTGCTGTATGATATTGTTGCATTGTATCAGGCTGTGTGATATTTTCATTATTGTCTGTGGCGTGGACAGTCCCTGTAACTTCAGAGAAACGGGGTGGCAGATATTAACAGTGTCTCAGTGATTGTGTGTGCAGTGTCTCGGTCTGAAACGTCTCACTGAAAAGTGAGTTCAGACTGGTTGGGTCAGTGGCTCGGGTGTACTCCATACAAACTGACTGGCTGTTAAGGGGAGATATATCATAACAATAATATAATATATATATAATATATATAACAATAATAATATATCATCATAATATTATTTATATTATATAGAATTATAATGGATGGGGAATTTGATCGGGAATGTGAGGAGACAGGAGGGTGTGGTCCTCCACGGTATATGATGGCGAGTTCAGTGGGAGAGCAGTGGAGTAAGGTGAAAGCACAACTGTCAAGTGGGTTTTCTAGGGGGGAGAGAGAAAAGATGTTGAAAAAATATGAGAAGGTTTGGAAGCAGATGCAGACTGAGGGACAGGTACCAGCAGATCAGAGTAACGAGGCTGTGATAACTCATCTAGTAGCAGCAGAGGAAAAGGCAAAGAGAGAGGTTGAGGAGCATAGTAAACAAACACCAGGCACTTTTCAGAAAGGGAAATGGGAAGAAGGGCTAGAAAAGAAAGATAAGTGGCGCACTCGAGTTCATAATATGGCCATGGCTTGTGCAGCAGTGTATCCTGAGGCATGGAGAAAAATGACACACAAGGGTGAAGGAATGCAGCACACGGCTAAATCAGCAGCAGTACCCACAGCCCCACAGTTGTATCCTGATTTAAGTGCATTATCACCACCTTATCAGATGCCAGTGGTCAAGGTAGAGGGAGTTTTGCAGACAGAAGAAATAGGCCAGAAAGAGAAGAATAAACTGTTGGAGGAAATGGATGGGTTGGTACAGGCAGAGCTAGAAGTGATAAGGAGAGAGCTAGAGCAGGCTAAGATGAGAGTAGAAGAGACTAATCAGCGAACTGAAAATATGGAGAGAGAGCATGTAGCACTCATGAACCTGTCAGGTGTAGGGGCAGCACATCAGTCTAACAGCGGAGCATCATCACCGCGCCACGCTTTGCCCAACACCATCACATCAACACCATGCACCACCATTCCATTTGCTACACTTATAGAGAGATTTAAAAATCAAATACAGGAGGGGGCACATGAGACAGATTTAGGGAGAAACATTCAGAGTGTAAAGCGGCAGCTTTTAGGCAACCAACAGGACCGAAGTCAGTCAATACATCAGATTAGACTGAGCAACGATCCAGCTAACGAACAGGATATGAGTGATGGGGAATATGACAACAATGAACGAGGGCCAGAGGATGCAGAATTAGGATGCATCGACAGAGATGAGGGACAGAATAATCGTTCACTCTCGTTCAGTGGGCAGGTCGAGGTGCCAGCGGGCATTTTACAGCCTCCAGATAGATCGCGCTCTCCGTATCCTTTACGCAGTGGAGCAACCGCCAAGGGAAATTTTCCTTTGTTAAATCGTGGGCCAGGTAGAAGACAGGTTTATAAACCCTTCTCATTCACTGACATGAACTGCATGGTGGAGAAAATGCCACTCCCAACAGAAGGAGGAGGCCAATGGATGGCAAAGTTTTGTCAGCTGACCATGGGCCAACAGTTGGCCATGGGAGATTGGAGAGCTCTGCTGGGCAGACAGGTTGGTGAATGGGAAGTGAAACAAGTAGAGGCGATGACTAAGCTAGGGGGAGAAGCCGATGAAGCGCCGTTTTTGCAACATGCCACTGACATAGGCGAAGCAATGCGTGTAAAATATCCAGTTCCACACAGTACAGTGCACTCACTAGTGTTCTCGATACAGGAGGGAGAGGATGTTCCAGCTTTTCTGATTAGATGCAAAACACAGTGGATAAACACCACTGGAGAACATCCGGGTTCTAGCGAGCTGCAGAAAACACTGTTTAGGAAAGCTGTGATGGAGGGAATGCCCAAAGTTGTCAAGACAGCTATGGAAAGCAATCCCGACATCCCAGGATGTGACTGTGCAAAATGGGAAAAGCATCTCTTTCACCATATGAGAGCTCACAAAAGTAGAATTGATGCAGAAAAGGCAGAGATTGAAGTAGCACAAACTCAGCTTCTTAAACTTCAACTTGAGGCAGCAAAAAAACTAGTGAATGATTCAAAGAAATCAAAACAAATGGTGCAGCAGCCTCAACCACAGCCGCCCACCCATCCTGACCTGTATCCAGCGCCAAATTGGGTGCCTAGACCACCTAGACATCCTAGAAATTACACAGGGGGCATGGCGAGGGTCTCTCGGGGCAGAGGCAGGGGAGGCAGCGGTTGTCGAAGGTGGAACTATACGAGAGATCAGTGCTACATATGCCATGAAACAGGACATTGGGCTCGAGACTGCCCACAAGCAGACCAGCAGGGGCCAAGGCCATGGCAGCCTCCCAATCGCGGTCCAGCACCTCAGCCACAAGGACAGCGCATGCATCAAGCACCAAACTCGGGGACTGCACCACCTAGGGGTCAATACCCCATGGTCTCTGAAGAGTATGAGTACTGACGGGGCCCGAGAGCTCAGGAGCATGTGGGGTTGGCAGACCCCTACATGCCTATGATGGTAGATAACAAAGAGCTGCTTTTTCTTGTGGATACAGGAGCAAGATATTCAACCATCATTGATAAACTGTCTGAATCTAGACTTTCTTCTAACAGTGTCCAGGTTGTTGGGTTCTTGGGTCGACCAGAAGCTTTGCCACTCACGAAACCTCTCCGCACGGCGGTGGCAGGACAGATGTTTCATCATCAGTATGTTCAGGCAGCATCATGCCCTGCTAACCTCATGGGTAGGGACGTCTTGATAAAATGTGGAGCTTCTGTGTTGTGTAGTCCGGAGGGGCTCACAGTCACATTTCCAAATGGCGTAACCACAAACTGTTCTGTTCCATCGTTACATACGACTTCACACATGATGCTGGCAGCTGACACGACTCCACAGGCGCCAACTCTGTGGGCTGACATCTACTGGGGTATGTTGGAACCTGAGGATGTGAAACAGAATGGTGTAGTAGCGTTGTTTACACGGTGGCGACCTTGGTTGCAGGCTTTGCGTCCCTATGCTTCCCCCTTTGATCCTTATCATGTCACTCTGTTGTATGATAGAGAAGGTAATGAAATGTACCAACATGAGTTTTATGATGAGATTGAGGGGAAGAATTGACAAATCACTTCTCCGTGTATTTTTGCAGGTCCAGAGGGTGTGGCTGCAGTCGTTGATCTGACACCAGAACAAAGTGTATGGTATGAGATGGCTGAAGAAGCCATACCTCATATCACCTTAATGGTTCATGCTGATCATCAAGCTAAAGATTTGGGCCCCATGACTAAACGGTTGAGTGGTGTCACAGATTGGATGCCAACTCAGATTTCTGGCCTTCAGTATTCACCTTCAGAATCTGCATATAAGATAACACATGCAACACGTGATGTAGTGACCCTGGAACACAGACAAATTGAGAGGTTCCATGGCAGAGAAAAAACTGACCATGAAGAGGCTAATGTGATGCTTAGCACATTACCTGACTCCCTGTGGTCCCAAGGACCCACAGATGTAGGTTTTTGCTCACACATTGATCCAATCACATTTGACTTATCTGACAACACACCAATTTGGCAATCTCAATATAAACATAAGCCTGAAGCTGATATAGGCATACAGGACACCATTGAAGGGCTGTTACAAGCTGGTGTTCTTGAACCCTCTTCCTCACCTTGGAACACTCCAATTCTTCCTGTGGAGAAGCAACACACAGGCAAATACCGCATGGCTCATGATTTGCGACGCATTAATCAGATCACAGCGACGCCAACGGTCCCCGTGCCCAATCCGTATACTGCTATGTCAACTCTCACACCTCAACACCAGTGGTTTTCATGCATTGATTTGGCTAACGCATTTTTCTGTCTTCCATTAGCTGACCATCTGCGTGATGTCTTCTCATTCACATACCAAGGACGCCGTCTTAGGTATACTCGTGTACCTCAGGGGTTCATCTTGTCACCAGGACTGTTTAACCAGGTACTCAAACAGCAGCTGGAGGGGCTGCACCTCCCACAGGGTGTGGTACTAATTCAATATGTAGATGACCTATTATTAGCTGCACCATCACCTGACTCTTGTCTAGAGGCGACGCATTCTCTGCTCATGAAACTGTTCGAGATAGGATTTAAAGTCTCAAAATCCAAACTACAGTGCTGTAGGCAGTCAGTGACGTTTCTAGGTCATGTGGTGTCCTCTAAGAGCACTGCCATTTCTGGTAATCACAGATCTGCACTTCTTGATCACTCAAAACCATCCACTGTGAAGGAAATGTTGTCATTTCTTGGGTTGGCAGGATATAGCAGACATTTTGTTCCAGCATTTTGCGAAGTCACAGCTCCTCTGCGCCACCTAGTTAATGAACAAGGTATGAAAAATCTAACTGCACGTCTAAATTGGACAGTGGCAGCAGAACAAGCGTTCATTAGCCTCAAACAAAACATGTCTCAAGCTGCTGATCTCGCGGTCCCCGATTATACAGAACCATTCTTCCTTGATGTTTCTGTAAAAGCACATTCCGCGAACAGTGTGCTTTTCCAGAAAAAAGGGGGAGGTAGACAGGTACTGATGTATGCTAGTGTAACTCTAGATCCAACAGAGGCAAGACATCCACCATGCACTAGACATGCAGCAGGAGTAGCTAAGCTACTACAAAAAACAGCACACATAGTAATGGGACATGCATTGACAGTTTTAACAACACACAACATTGTGGCTTATGTCAATTCAGCTACATTCACGATGACATCACTAAGGCAGACTAGGCTAGAGAAACTTCTAGGGGCTGCACACATCACCTACACACATGAAGGCATCAACATGGCTGACAACATGGAGGAAGGAACACCACACCAATGTGAGGAAAGAGTGGAGCGAGATGTAAAGGTTAGACCCGACTTACAACACAAACCAATTCCAGATGCAGACGATACATTGTATACTGATGGGTGCTGCTATAGACATCCCACAAAAGGGCTGCAAGCTGCATTTGCCGTGGTAAAACAAACATCCTTGGGACAGTTTGAGGAAGTCAGAGCAGAAAAAATGGAAGGGAAAGTGTCAGCTCAACTAGCTGAACTAAGAGCAGTGATAACGGCCCTTGAACTGTCAGAGGGAAGGAAGGTGAACATTTACACAGACTCAGCCTACGTAGTAGGAGCAGTACATGTTGAGCTCAGCCAGTGGATCAGAGCAGGGTTTTTGACATCAACCCAGTCACCTATCAAGCATGAGAAAGAAATGAAAGAACTAGCAGAAGCGCTAATGAAACCAACAGCAGTGGCGGTAATAAAATGCAAGGGACATGATAGGTCAAACACGCCGGTAGCCAGAGGGAATGAGGAAGCGGACAAGGCAGCCAAAAGGAAAGCAGGTTACCAGCCTCAATACCAGATGATGCAGGCAGAAAAAAACATTCATGACTTGTTACCTGAGTGTAATGTAAATATGTTAATAGCAGAACAAAGACTGGCCTCTCCCTATGATATATCAATATGGGTTGAGAGGGGAGCGGTGAAACAAGATGAGCTGTGGAGAGCACCGGACGGACGTCCAGTGTTGCCTCCAGGTTTGGTGAAATCGGTATTGACAGAAGCTCATGGGTTAACACACTGTGGTAAGAGACAGATGAAAAGACACCTCTGTCATTGGTGGCATCCATATCTGCCAGCAATGATTGAAACTCACGTGACAGTGTTCAATCTGCAATGTATATAATGTAAAAAGTACTGTCAAACCTCACGAAGGAAAATTTCCGTTGCCCAAACTTCCAGGTCAGGAGATAGTGATTGACTATACTGACATGGTAAAAAGAGAAAGAGGTTACAGGTATCTTCTGGTGGCGGTGGATGCATACACCGGTTGGCCAGAAGCTGTACCAACAAAAAACGAAGATGCAAAATTGGTAATCAAATTTTTGATAAATCAATACATTCCATTTCATGGTTTTCCCAGAAGAATCAGATCTGATAATGGCACACATTTCAAAAACAAAGATCTACAGGAAGTAGAAAAGATACTCGGATTGAAACATGCCTTTGGAACAGTGTATCATCCTCAATCTCAAGGAAAAGTGGAAAGAATGAATAGAAACATAAAAGAAAGGTTGGGAAAAGTGTGTGCTCAGACTAAACTAAATTGGGTAGATGCACTGCCATTGGTATTGATGAGTATCAGGAGCACAGTGAACAGCATGACAGGTTTCACACCGTTTGAACTCTTCACAGGACAACAGTTCCCAGGGCCAGGAGCCAGCCTGATGGTGGGGAATTCAAGCCCAGTAAGCTATAAACCTTACTATGAACAACTAACGGCTATTGTCTCAGCTTTCTCCACCCAGGTTCACGGTGAGCGAGAGGAAGGCAAACACACTACTCCACCAGTGACTGAGTGGGTTCTCCTGAAAGCCATTAAGAGGAAGTGGTCGGAGCCAAGGTGGACTGGACCCTACAAGGTGGTGGAAAGAACATCACATGCTGTCAGACTCCAAGGTAAAGGGGAGAGGTGGTTTCATTGGAGTAGGTGTACTCCAGCTGAACCCCCAAGGAGATCCCGGAGAAACATCAGACAGTCATTAAAAGACACACAGCAGGCAGATCCAGAAGAGACCACGGATTAGACTCTGTGACCATAAAAAAACAAAAAACATTCATATATCCAGCTTATTACCAGTTGCATTGTTGGCTTAAAAGTGTTTTATATACTCTGAAGTGTTTGTATGAACTCCAGCGAATAGGGTGTGAGGGTTTTAAGTGCTCTCTGGAGAAAGGTTTTCTCTTAGATACAGAGGTTAAGGTTTAGTCCTGGAGTAGGAAGTTTTTAGTATCTTAATTTTATACTTTGTATTTTCTCTCGTATTATATCGTGATGAGCGAGTGTAAGATTGGCCTCAGAATATCTGAGGCCAAAAGGGGGAATTGAAGAATATTTTTAGCATTTTGCAATAGCATTGCGTGTGTGTGAGGATTGCAAGGTTATGATGCTTGCTTTTGATAACTATAGGTTGGGGAGTTGCTGAAGTCTCAAAAGGGAGCAGGGTGTTACAGATAGTGAAGCCAAGGATGTGTGGAGGGGTTGTTCTTCAGATGCGGGGTGGACATGCCATGAATAGACTGCATAGGTAGAAGATGAGGATAGAAGTGTGCAAGGACACAGTTAACTGATAGAGGGGAGACAGCCCTGAGGAGAGGGGAGTGTTGTGTCTGTCTCTGTCTTCTCTTCTCTGTTCCACACACAGAAAAATCAACTGTTGCCAGGCAGGAGTGATGGAGGTCAAATGGAGTCAGATAACCACGAAGGAGGCGCCTGGGCGAAGGCCATTCGGGCAACAGCCAATGAAGAAGAGTTCAACCTACATTCCTTGCTTTCTTTGTGTAACAGTAATAAAAACACCGGGTTAGGGGAAGTTAGTGTGTCAAACTTTGTGAACTGGCACAGCTGCATGTTGTTGTCAGGGAGAGATAGTTTGGACCCGGAGCTCTGTAACGATCCTCTTTTAATTTTGTGAAAGCTTGTTTAATAAATTAGTGAAAAGAATTCGGAATTCGTCTCCTGCATTAACTTCATCAAACGAATGCGCGAGTTTACTTGAAATGAGAAAAGGCAGTAAACTCAACAAAATGAAAATGCACAGCCCAGCACTGATTTCCTCTTCCTCCAGCCTGGAGTACATTTGCTGATGTAGTGTTCTCTGTTTTGTTTTGTTTTTAACACAACAGACATCATCAGTCTGAGACACCTGTGATTACAGGTGAACACATCATGAACTGAGAGAACAGAGCAGTCACTGATAACCAATAATCAAACTAAATATTCATCTGTCAGGGGCCACAGCAGACTGGGACTGATTATTTGTTGTGTGTCAGTGGTTATCAATTATTGGCTGAAAAAAAATTATTAGCTATTAATATTAAAAATATTAAATAATAACTCCAGAATTAATTGGAGGCAGCAGCCTTAACGGCAAAAGAAAGCCAATATTGTACAGTCTCAAACTGATTAGTGTTGTTTTGGAACTTTGATTAATAATTAAATTATTAATTTCAACCACAGTTACCACATGAAGAGTAAAGTTGAAGGATGTAAGTTCTGAGAAGAGGCTGGAAGATTCTACTTTGTGTAACATTAAAGACACGAGCAGATAAACTGAAAAGATATTTATTTCATCAACAAGGTTAACAACATGTGCTCAGCCCTGTTGTGCTGCACTGTGCTAGTTCAGGTTCTACCCAGTTAACTTTACCCAGTCCTTGGAACCAAAAGAGAAAAGGTTCTTTCCAGTGTCGTCTTCACAAAGTCCAGAGAATCTGTGAGACGTCCTGGTGGAGTGAAGTCCTCTGTGGCTTTGGTGTTTTAGAGGAGGCTGATGGTCGCTGCTTTGTTCCTCTCACAGAGTTAGTTGTTCTACACTGACTCTACTGTTGCTCCTGTTCTTGGGACTCGGCTGCAGACTTGGTGTCGCTGCAGCTGGTACTGAAGTGAACTGGTTCTCTGGGTTCCTTCAGCAGTCGCTCACACTTCCTGTTGAGGAGGAGAGAAGTGCAGCAGTCAGCTGTGAGCAGGTCTGCAGGAGAGCTGGAGGTCCAGGTCACAGCTGAGCTGGTTCTGGAGCCTTGCTGCTCCCAGGTGAGGACAGAGAGGAGAGAGAACAAAGGGGCTCAGCTCGGGTCACATGTCCCACAGTGACCAACACTCACTGGTCAGTGAGGGTCTGTAGGGGAGGTCCTCCACAGTCCAACAACTGATCAGAACATTGATCCACTCAGAGTCTCTCCACAGTCTGTGTAAGAACTGAAGTATTGATCAGTCGGGGTCTGAGACTCAGGAAGCTGAACTGTGTACGAGCTGTGAATAAACACTGACTTCAGGACTGAGTTGGACGTGTGAACAGGTTTTTCTGCTGTAACCAGCAGGTGAATGTGACATCACAGCCTCCTCCCTCGTTGATTGGTCAGCTGTGTGCAGGTGAGAGAGGAGGCGGGGTTTGACCTTCTCTCTTTTCTCTTTTCCTTCTTCACACAAACTGTTTGTGTCAGTTTTCATGTGAACAGCTGAGCTGGACGTGTGTGAACCTGCAGATTTAATGTTTTTATATTTCCTGAATGTTTCATGTGTCACAGAATCACCTGTATAGGATCCTGATGACCTTTAATCCGAAGTCAAGTTAGCCCTCAGAGCTAATGTGTGCTAACTACAGAGCTGACAGGTCAGAAATGTGAGAGACTCCATCGTATGAAGCTGCTGTGAGCAGAGGACAGAAGATGTCGAGGCCCCTCCTCCTCTGGACCGTCGCCTCCATCTCACTCAGACCTCTGCACCGTGTGGACTAGTTGATGTAGAGGAGTGATTTTACCCTGAAGAGGAGTGCTCAGTCTCCACCTCTCTGACGGAGGTCCAACAGAAACCTGATGTGTACCTGTTACCAAGAGACGATCATCGTGTTTAATTATCATGAATCTCTAATGAAACAACGACAGAGTGAAACAGTGAGTCTCAGTGAAGTTGTGTAACTGTTCATGGTGGAAACACAACATGTTGCTGGAGGTTGTGTCAGTGATTTAAACACTGAACCTGTCAACATCACTGAGGTTAAACCACCCTCACCCATCCCATGATGCAACAGGACAGAGACACTTCCTGTAGTGACAGCACTCTGAGGCTCCACCCCCACAGATAATGATCAACCTGTGTTTACCTCAGAGGACGGAGACGTCTGTGACGTCCTGCAGCTGAAACCTGCTCAGACCTGCATCGTCCTGACAACAAGAGTCCAGCTGAACTGGTTAGACTGGTTTCAGATCCTCTGGTCTGAACTGAACTGGACTGAAAACCAGAAACACTGTGGAGTCTGATGAGGACACACAACTGTTGTTAAAGTTGACACAATCAACACAACTCAGACTGTCATGACAATGTTTTTAGATGAGAACAGAGATTATTTAAGGTTCTCAGACAAACAGCTGATGGACGAGCAGCTGGAACATCTGGAACAACTGGAACAGCTGTTGAGTGACTCTGTTATAACTGAGACATTAAACACCTGGACATCTGATGAAGCTGGTTTCACATGTGTAGTTACTGACTCACCTGGTCTGACTCCTCAGGTGTGTTGTCCTCTGTGTCTGTCTACATCATGTCATTATTGGGTTACAACCCCCACTCCCCTCTACAGTTCAACCACAGATCAAACTTCCTGTCTCCATAAACCACAGAAGAAGAAGGTGTGTCTGTTGTTGACTTGTTGTGTTTTCAGTTGAAACGACAGAGAAAGAAAAGTCTGATTAAATCTGATGTTTCCAATCAAACAGTTTCTGTTTCTGTCTTCGGATTAAAATAAAAATCTAATAACTTTGTGTTGTTGTGTCTGATGGTTTGATCCTGTGTGAGTTAAACTGTTGTGTGTTTGTGTTGTTGATTGTTGTTGTGTCTTCACATGAATCAAACTCAGGTTTGTCATCATCAACACAACAATCAGCTGATTGTGGGTCTGAGGATGATGATTGTGTTGTAATGTCCTGGTTTTAGAGACGACAGCTCTGCTCCAGCTCTCACTGGGTCCAGGACCAGACCTCTGCCACAGCTGTCTGCCTGGTAACAGGTGACGCTGCAGGTCATGTGACCTGCTCCTCTGGTTGTTAGAGCAGCTCTCAGTCAGACTGTGTCAGTGTTCGTCAGGTCACCAGAGGAACAACATGGCTTCATCCTTCCTCCGCTTCTCCCTCCTCTTCATCGCTGTCTACACAGCAGGTAGGACCAACACGCTGATCAATACACTGATCACTGATCAATACACTGATCAATACACTGATCACTGATCAATACACTGATAAATACACTGATCAACACACTGATCAATACACTGATAAATACACTGATCAATACACTGATCAATACACTGACCAATACACTGATCACTGATCAATACAGTGATAATCCTCTGACTCTGTTTCTTCTTCAGATGGATTCAGGGAGTTTGCAGTGGACCGCTGTGACTTTAACTCCACTGATCCTAAAGACATCAGATACATCTACTCTATGTTTTACAACAAGCTGGAGTACGCCAGGTTTGACAGCAGTGTGGGGAGGTTTGTTGGATACACTGAGTACGGAGTGAAGAACGCTGAACGCTGGAACAGTGGACCAGAGCTGGTTCAGAGGAAGAATGAGAAGGAGAGATACTGTGTTCACAACGTTGGAATTAACTACCAAACTTCTCTGGCTACACCAGGTGAGTGTTTGTTACATCATCATGATGAAGCTCAGGTTCTTCACCATCATCATCCTCATGATGAAGCTCAGGTTCAACATCATCCTCATGATGAAGCTCAGGTTCTTCACCATCATCATCCTCATGATGAAGCTCAGGTTCATCATCATCCTCATGATGAAGCTCAGGTTCCTCACCATCATCATCCTCATGATGAAGCTGAGGTTCTTCACCATCATCATCCTCATGATGAAGCTCAGTGTGTTTGATGTTTCCTTGTCTCGTGTCTGTTGGTTCAACATGAACAACAACATGAACACAAACCAGTGAGAACCTGAACCTGACGTGACTCTGTCTCCACCTGCTGGACAAACACCGTCACTGCAGGAGACTCAGGAGCTGCTGCTCCTCTCACTCTTCATCAGGATGATTAGATTATTGATTATAGATCAGAGCAGCTGCAGCTCCTTCCTGTTGTCTTTAAGGTGGAGTCACAGCTCTTCTTCTTCTTCTCTACATTATATCAAACAGTCAAACCTTTATTTGTCTCTGATACAACAGACAGATTCAGTCTGATACTCACACTAACTGCAGTACTGACTGTAGTACTGTAGTACTAATACTGCAGTACACTGTAAAAAAATAAAGGTATCTTGAGGTTCCTCAGTTTGCTTCACTGGTGGAACCTTTTAACTGCATCAGTTTTCTGAGGAACTCTGGGTTCATCAGGTTTTTTGGTCTTGAATCACTTTCAGTTCTTCAGAGCAGCTTTTCCTTCGACCATCTGAGGTTTCACTGCTGTGGTTAGTGTCCATGGTGATATTAGTAATAATCTGCCGGAATATATTATTATTATTATTATTATTATTATTATTATCATTATGATATTGTTCCAGCTGAGCCCTACGTCAGACTGCACTCCACGACCCCCCCTGCTGGGAAACATCCCGCCATGTTGGTCTGCAGCGTCTACGACTTCTACCCCAAACAGATCAGAGTCAGCTGGCGCCGAGACGGACAGGAAGTCACCTCTGATGTCACCTCCACTGATGAGCTGGCAGACGGTGATTGGTACTACCAGATCCACTCTCACCTGGAGTACACACCCAGGTGAGTCCAGGTCCAACTAAGTCCAGTTGGGTCCAGATTAAACCAGTTAGATCCAGTTTGAACCAGTTGGATCTAGTTAAGTCCAGTTGGGTCCAGTTGGGTCCAGTTGGGTCCAGTTGGGTCCAGTTAGGTCCAGTTGGGTCCAGTTAGGTCCAGTTGGGTCCAGTTGGGTCCAGTTTGAACCAGTTTGGTCCAGTTGGGTCCAGTCAGGTCCAGTTTGAACCAGTTGGGTCCAGTTGTGTCCAGTTGGGTCCAGTTAGGTCCAGTTAGGTCCAGTTGGGTCTAGTTTGAACCAGTTTGAACCAGTTTGAACCAGTTGTGTCCAGTTGTGTCCAGTTGGGTCCAGTTGGGTCCAGTCAGATCAGTGACAGAAACAGTGATGTGTTGGTTTGTGTTGAACCAGGTCTGGAGAGAAGATCTCCTGTGTGGTGGAGCACGCCAGCCTGAAGGAACCTCTGGTTACTGACTGGGGTAAATACCTGTCTGTCTGCTCACCTGTCTGTGTCTCTACCTGTCTGTCTGCTCACCTGTCTGTGTCTCTGTCTGTCCTCAGATCCGTCCATGCCTGAGTCAGAGAGAAACAAAATCGCCATCGGAGCCTCAGGACTGATCCTGGGTCTGATCTTGTCTCTGGCTGGATTCATCTACTACAAGAGGAAGGCCAGAGGTCAGAGCAGAGACCTGGTCTCAGACCAGTTCACACCAGTTTACACCAGTTCACAGAGTCACACCCTTTTGTCACCTCTTGTTTAAACCAGGACAGATTGTGGTTCCCACTAACTCAGGATCCAGATCCCTGACCTTGATCCAGACCAGTTTTAAAAGTGTGTTGTTTGTATTTGTTGTTGATCCTTGTCTCTTCTCTTTAAACCAGGACGGATCCTGGTTCCCACTAACTGAGCCTGGTCCTGTGTGCTGTCCTGGTCCTGGTCCTGGTCCTGGCCCTGGTCCTGGTCCTGGCCCTGGTCCTGGTCCTGTATGCTGCTTGGTCCTGGACCTGGTCCTGGTCCTGGTCCTGTTGCTGCTTCTCAGATGGAAGAAAATCAGCTGCTGCTTTAACCTGCTTTCTGTTTCTCAGTGCTGCCACCTGCTGGACCGGCTGACCACCTGATCTACTGATGGTCTCTACTGGTCTAAACCTGATCCTGGTCTATAATCTGATACTCAGCCGGTCTAAACCTGGTCCAGGACTGTACCCTGATACTCAGCAGGTCTAAACCTGATCCAGGACTGTCCTCTGATACTCAGCCGGTCTAAACCTGGTCCAAGACTGTCCTCTGATACTCAGCAGGTCTAAACCTGTTTCAGGACTGTACCCTGATACTCAGCAGGTCTAAACCTGGTCCAGGACCCTCACAGTCCTGTTTGTTTTAGACCTGATCTTCAGGCTCTGTCAGAAATCGTCATCAGGACTCCGACAGTCCTGGATCAGGTTTATTCTGGACTCTGGTGTATCAGCTGGATCTGAGCTCTGCTTCACCTGATGTGCTGCTTCACTGTGTGAATCAAAGACCAGAACCTGGTTCAGGATCTGGTCCAGCTGTGTGATTCTGGACTGTAGTTGATTGTGTTTTCAGTTTTCTCTCCACAATAAACCGACAGAAACTCGGACTCAGACTCTGATTTAAAGTCGACATGTTTGATGTGACGCTAATGATGTCATCATCAACATCAGTGATGTCATCACCAACACCTCCACCTGTCCTGTACTGACGTTAGCATGTTAGCATGCTAACCAGCTAGCTCTGGTTGAGCTCACCTGTTGAATTAGTGATTGTTTAAACAGAAAAATGTTCCAGTTGTGTTTTTGTAGATTTTCTTTCTCAACACAACAGTTTCATCTTCTCACTTCCTGAATCAAACGATGTGATGTCGTGTGTGTGTGTATTGTGTGTATAGTGTGTATTGTGTGTGTTAGTGTGTAGTGTGTGTTACCTGAGCCTTCCTGCCGTAGTACGGGTAGAACATGAGGTTAAACGTCCCATTAGGAGGAAAATACACCAGAGGTCAGATCTTATCACTGTCCTCCCTCTGAAAACACACACACACACACACACACACACACACACACACACACACACACACACACACACACACACACACACACACACAGACAGACAAACAGACAGACACACTGATCAATCTGCATGAGAACGTGAATTCACATGACGACAGAGTCGGAAATATTTATTCACCAATCATTTCAATTGATCAATAACAAATCAATAAGAACAACTGATCTGATCTTACACTTTGAAACATGGACCAAAGGTCACCTGAGCACCTGTGGAGCCGGGGGCAGGCTCTGTTCCAGACTGACAAACTTTCGTCCAATCAGAGGAGCTCGTTTGGGCGGGAAAACCTGAGAGTTCCTCTGTGTCAGTGAAGAGCATGAAGTCTGAGGCTTAGAGGAGGAGTCAGCTCCTGACCTTTATCAAAAAGGCTCATGTGACTCATCACCCCCCAAACCCCCACAGTTGTTCTGATCAGTCCTGAAAACCTGGATCTGGATCTGGATCTGGATCCTTCGGTCCTTGAGGTGATGTTTTCACACACTGATGGTCTGACTTCACCTCTCAGTAGGTACAACCTGCTGACTGTAAGAATAACAACACAATAAAAGGCTGAAAACACACACACACACACACACACACACACACACACACCTGTGAGCTCTGTGAGTGTTTTCCATACTGAAGTGAATCAAACAGCGTCATCAGGATCATTGTGGTCGTTGCAAAGTCACAGTCTGTGTGTGTTACTGTGTGTCTGTGTGTGTCAGTATGTGTGTGTGTCAGTGTGTGTCAGTGTGTGTCAGTGTGTGTGTGTCAGTGTGTGTCACTGATGATGGGACTGGAGACGACTGTGGCTGTACTGGTTCCTAGTCTCCATCAGTGGGTGAAGACCTGGGCTGTGATGGTGGTGCTGTGTCAGTGTGACAGAAAATAAAATGGTACCGTTATAATAATAATGATAAACATTTGTGTTGTGGTCTCTGGTTCTGAACTGATAAAACTGGATCAGTATGAACCTGTTACCTGGTTTCTGAACAGCCAATGAGAGCCCGTCACACCTGATGTTTCCAGGTGTTAAACTTCCTCTGATCTGAACTTAAATGATTTTAATGTTGTGAAAACAAAGTGCTCGTAAATAAACCGAATCAATAAACAAACAATAATAAACAATGATAAATAAGTAAAATGAATAAATAAACTGAAGGTAAGAACACATCAGCTGCGTGATCAATAGTTTGATTGATGCAGATCGATACAGTGATTGATCGTCTGTTGTTCTTCGGCCCATCCTCAGTGGCAGTGACATCACAGCGTGTGTGTGCTGATTGGTCAGTTTCAGGGTCAGTGTGTGTGAGTTAAAGCTGCACTGAGGAAAATTACAACATACAGATGATACAAAGGAATTCCGAGTCAGTGAACGCATCATGAAGCTGGAACAAGACTCTGGACTCAGGACAGACCAGGTCTGAGACCAGGACCAGGACGGACTCACTGGGTTTATTATACACCTGGATCAGTGCAGCTGTAAAGTGTGTGTGTGTGTGTGTGTGTGTGTGTGTGTGTGTTGTGTGTCTACTTGTCGTTGATCCGTAGTTTGAAGGAAACCCGTCTGGCGAACTTGTCCCTCTCGTTGCCAGGGGCGATGGTGTTGGAGTTGATTTTTGTACTTTTTGTACTTTGTGCTTCTGAAGATGGAGACAAAACAGACAAGATGAAGTCAATGAGACAGAGAGACAGAGACAGAGATAGGACAGAGACAAGAGGATCTCAAGGTCTTTGACACAGGTCAAAGCGCGCTTGAGGAGGTTCCAAGGATCCTTCATGAGTGTCCTTCAGATGCTAAGTGTTTCTGGAGCCTTAGCACCAAAAAAGTTCTTCAGGTCCTTGAAACAGGAGCAGGATCTAAACACATGAAGCAGGTCACATGACACAGTTCAGACTCTGATCATCACTGAGCAGCTCAGAGGAAGTGATGTCATCATAGTCTTCATCCAATCCCTTGGCTCCTTCATCATGTTGAGCCATCTCCATGGAGACGAGCGGTGGATGTCCTGTTGGCAGGTCAACAGTTTGTTCTGAGAAACTTCCACTGAGAACAGGTTCACCCTGAATGATTGATTGATTGATTGATTGATTGATTGATTGATTGATTAGTGATTGATTGATTGATTGATTGATTGATTGATTGATTGATTGATTGATTGATTGATTGATTGATTGATTGATTAGTGATTGATTGATTGATTGATTGATTGGTGATCTGTGGCAATAAGATTGCTTCCACTGTGGACACACTGCTGATACAAAGTAAACCTGGTCCTCAGTCTGAGTCTGGCCACATCTGGCCTGATTCCAGCTGTGTTTCTGTTGCTCCACATGTGGAAGTAGCTTCTGACGGTGACGCTGTACGTGGGCCGGACTCGGGCCGAGGAACGGGGCTACTAGACCTGAAGAAACACCAACATGTGGCCCCCTTTGGTGCCCTGAGTCCAGACTGACAGGGTCTGAGTGACTGGATCCAGATCAGACCTGAGGACCTGAGGAGAACCTGAACAGGTGAGACACCACCTGTCGGACCACACTAACACCTGTGTGTAGATGAACAAGTGTGTGTGTGTGTGTGTGTGTGTGTGTGTGTGTGTGTGTGTGTGTGTGTGTGTGTGAGAGAGAGGTTCTGTGAGGTTCTGTGAGGTTCAGAGGTTCTTCAGGAGGATCTGTGACTCATTAGCAAGGTTTCAGGAGTTTCACAGAGATCTTCAGGGAGGTTCTGACACTCACTGTTCGGGTTCCTGAGTTTCAGAGTTGTTTCTGAGGTTCCAGGAATTTCAGTTTCTCAGAGAGGTTATAAAAGGGAAGTTTTGTAGCTTCAAGGTCACAGACTTGTTGGTGAGGTTCCAGAGGTTTTTAGAGGTTTTAAAAGAGGTTCTAAGAGCTGTTTCTTTGGGTTTTAGAGGTTCCTTAGACGGCTCTTGAGCTACTGGTTCCATTCACCGTTTGTTCAGGGGTTTTAGAGATAGGGAGGTCAAAGGTTCTGATCGTTGTTGGTGTTCTTCCTGAACTGATGGAGGTTCTTCAGCAGGTTCTAAAGGAGGATTTCAGAAGAACTGCTGAAACTCCAGGACTTTGAGAAGTTCTCCGTTTGCTAAGGTCATAGGTTAGATTCCAGGAGTTTCAGAGGTTGTTAAGGAAGAACCAGGCGTCGTCTATAATGAGGTTCCAGGAGAGTTGAGATTTCAGGGTAGTTGGGGAGTTTCCAAGAGTCCTAGAGGGTTCCAGTGGTTCTGAGGTAAATCCAGAGGTTCTGAGGTGGATCCAAAGGTTCTGAGGTAAATCCAGAGGTTCTGAGGTAAATCCAGAGGTTCTGAGGTGGATCCAGAGGTTCTGAGGTGGATCCAGAGGTCCTGGAATAGTTTCCAGGGCGCTTTGGTATTTTGGAGGTCAGGAGCTTTGCCAAGAAGTGAAAAATCTTAAACTGGAAAAATAACATGCATCAACACACACACACACACAAATCTTCTGCTTTTTCATTTCTCTGCCAACAATGTGCTCATTAAAGTGAAATAACATGTCGACATGTTCCTTCCTATACATCACACACACACACATACACACAGACACACACATACACACACAGAGTGTCCTCACTGCAGACCTGGTGCAGGACTCTAAACTCTGCTCCTCAGCAGCATCACAGCAGCTGCTCTTCATAAAGACTCAGAGCGTCTGGAAGTGATTTCAGAGAGAGATGAGCGGCGGCGGCAGACTGCAGGGTTTCACTGGGAGGAGGTTTCAGGAGCTGTGAGTTTGTGGGGAGGGGGGGACCAAATCCTGCAAGGTTGGATGGTGGGTCCAGGTGGGCGGAGCTTGGGCGTGGCTGAGGGCGGTGCCTGCTTTGTTGTGACATCACAAAGTTCCAGAAGTCCTGACGGCTGGTTTTAAGGCTCAGTGTCTGAATACAGGCTGTGTGCATTTCTCTGTGGACTGAGGCTTTGATACTTTCACAGTATTAATATAGAACCTAGACCTGCTTTATAATCACAAACACATGGACGTCTACCTTTAGACTGTGTGGAGCTTTAACTCAACCACTGTCACAGATGACTGAACCATCATCCATCAGGTGTCTCACCTGTTTCAGCCTTTTCTCCACAGACTGTAACTGTACCGTCACTAGAGGTGGAGTTCACACTTCACTTTTCAAAGTGGGTCTCTAGCTAACTGGCTTTATCGATCACTGTTTGTGAGCTTTGACTGGACTGAGCAGTGTTAGCGTAGCTCGACGTCAACACTAACAGTGAAGAATCGTGTAAAGAAGACGTGTTGCCACACTTCATTACTGAGGCGACGTTTCCTTCACTGTCACGTCCTGATCATGTTTCTCTGTTGGAGTCTGTGTTGTTCTGTTGACGTTAGCAGCTAAGCTAACGTTAGCCAGTGTTGCTCACTGTTAGTGCTGTAGGGAGCTAAAGGGACACTGAGGCGACTGAATGAATGTCACATCCTCTGGATTTTTCCAAGTCCTTTACATAGGATTCAGTCCACAGACGGTCACAGAGACAGTCGTTACAGCAGAACCTTTAAGTTGAAGCTGTGTGTTCACTCACATCCATCATGACCCGAACTCTGTGAGCCCATCAAACCCTCAAAACCAACCCTCCTTCCATTTTCTTCGGGTCGTGGAGGCAGCAGGAGCAGGTAGTCCAGACGTCTCTCCCAGACCAGGTGGGATACCTGATCCCTCCAGCGAGGTTCCACCCCAGGTTCTCCTCCCAGTTGGACGTCTGAGGAGTCTGGAGTCTGATGCTACATCTGTATGAAATTTAAAACAAGGATATTTCATTGGGCAGGATGTCAGACGCTCCCCTCGCCCAGGAGACATTCTCTGTTATAATAATGGTAATAATAATAATATTTCCATTTATGAATAAAAGACAGAGAGCTGCCACTGATACAGATTCAGCTGCTGCGTTCCCACCACAACATGAAACCAGAATCCAGACCGGACCCTCCTCCGCTACCGGGGTCAAGGGTGAACATGATTTCCAGTAGAAACCTTCAGCTCCTGAATCCACAGAATCAACAGTAGTGACATCACTGTGGACCACTGATCCAAGATCCCATCATGCAACAGTACCGTATCAAGAAGTTGGGTGTTGTCATAGAGACGTTGACGGCTACAGCTACAGCATCACTTCTTGCTGTCGCAGCTCAACTGTTTACTACAAGAGAACGACTGGTTGTTGAGACTTCGGCTGCAACGACAGGAAGTACTAAGAAAGAATCTACATCATTCACGTTGTGCCGTAGTCGTCCCTTCAACAGGTTCAAGCTGCTTAAAGTCCGTATCGACAACGCAGAGTCCTGAAGGCAGTGATTCAGGATGTTTTACCACAGCTTCTCTTTAGGTCGTCGACCAAATCAAAGGAGGAAAACTCACCTTCTGGTTGAAAGAGGTTCAGTTCAACCTCAGCTCTCAGTCAGTGCGATTATAAAAACCCGGGGCTGAAATAAGAGAATCTAACAAGCTGCACAAGCTTTTTGTGCTTCAACCTACTGAAAAGATCAACATGACAAACATGAACTTCTCCTAGAAGCGAAGTTAAAGTCCAGGATAAAATGTCTGTTTGCTGCTTTGATCCGAACTGTTGAACCAGAAAAGCAACAGCAGTGTTCAGGTTTTCTTCTTGGTTACAGTGAAGACCGTCAGCCTTTGCCAAGTCTGTTAAAATTAGATGTAAAGGTTTGTCTCCAGCGCTGCTCGTGGTTTTTCTTACCACACAGGACAGAAGAGACCGAACAGATTAAACACTGAGTTAAAGGTTTTTACTTGTGTTCTGGAAGTGGCAGAGACAGTTACATGATTAAACACTGATGTAGTGACTGTGACAGATACAGTCAGACTGACTGACTTCAGATATGATCTTTGGTCCTCAACATCTTTTTTTACAAAATGAAAATAACTGATTTTTCTGAAACGTACTTTCAGTATAAAAAAATAGATCTGCTGCATAAAAACATGATCATGATCAAATATCAGGTACAAAAAGTGCTGAAATACAAAACCATCAACAGATCTACAATCCACTAATAACCAATATCTCTGGTGTGGTAATAAAACCTGAAACAGGTCCCTCCTCGGGGATCTGGGACATCAATGACCTGCTCCTTACTTCCTGGTTTGAAACTGAAGCTTTAAAGTGATGCTCAACCAAAAATCTTTTCTTTTTGCCCCATGTCACTGATCCCATTAGAATCTGACACGAGTGAATCACAGCTGACCACCGATCACTGACTTTTTAAGTCTACAACGATTAGTGTTTGGTACTAAAAGGGGAGAGTTTGGGAGCAGCATCAGCTTAAGGCTTGAAAATAGTTGTAGATCCTCAGCCTGGGAACATGGGCTCAATAAAGTACATCTGATTACTTACAACTTTGAAATCCATGAAAAGTAGATTTAAGACCATTTGTAGGTGCTGAGCCAGTTTAAAAAAGCCACTGTCCTTTCGGGAGACCTGTAACGTGACGTAAATACTCCTGAAGAATCACAGTAATCTGGTTAAACCCTTAAAGATCTTCTGTAACAGTTCTTCAAGGATTTCCATAAAAGTCTGGGCAGTGTTCTCAAAGACCTGTGAAGATTTCCTCAAAGAGTTTTCTGAGGTAATCCCAGAATATTCCTCACAGATTATGAAGAGCATGATACTCAAACTTCACTAGAACAAGTCAACCTGTCCTAACATACATCCACCCAGGAAGTCCTGATGTAAGGACTTCCTGAGGGGAAGGTAAATATTCCCATACTGATGGAGACTACCAACGACTGAGTTCAGAATTCCTCCACAGTGTCGTCCTAAAGTCCACAACATCCTTCAAGAAGTCTTCAAGACGATCTGATAACGTCACAGAATATTCCTAAAGGAGTACTGAGAGAGAAATTTCACTCGTACACGATCCAGTTCCTGACAAACACCCCTTCGGTTCTTGGTCAACGTCTGGTTCTCAGCAGCTTTAGCTCTGACGTCGGTTGAAGGTTTGTTCTGTGTTTCAAACATTAATCTGATGGTTTATGTTCATGGCTATGTCAGTGTTGCAGCACGGGAAGATATCAGCTGACCACCACCGTCCTGCTGTGACTCTGTGATGGACAGGGCTGGGAACCAATCCCAGCTGTGCTTTAATGTAGGGGGTGGGGCTAAGTGAACAGATGGGCTGAAAAGAGCAGAATTTCGTCCAATAAGAAGCGTCTGCTGAACTAAATCTACAAGATCAATGTCCTCCTGTGTCCTAGCTGTGTTGAATGCTGATTGGCCAGTGACAGCTGGCTCCACAGCTTATAAAACGACCAGTCAAGGGAAGAGGAGCTTTGGATTTCCTGAGAAGTTTACTGGCCGGACTGGTTTGGCAAAGCAGGGCTGCATTTGTCCTGAGTGGTAAACAATCAGAAGTCTCACTGTGGCTGGTGGTCAACTCTGTCCTTTTTTCTGATTGGTCAGAATAATAAAGTAGGCGGAGTTAATCTTCTTTAATCTCACAGCAACTCATTGGTCCAACCATCAGGAGGCGGAGTCATAGTGGTCCTAAGGCTTTCTGATTGGTCAGAATGACAGTTCGGATCAGAGTTAAGTGGTCATAATAAAGAGTGGGCGGGGCTCCACATCCTGAGTGTTGTGGTTTTGGACAGTACGCCAAGGCAGGGCTGTGATTGGTCAGTACAGCAGGGTGGGTGGGGTTTTGTGTATCCTGAGCGTTTGGATGGAGGAGAGGATTTTCTTCTGGTGGCCGGCGAGGGTCACGCCCACTCTGAGCAGGTCTCTATGGAAACAGACAGAGAGTATGGAAAGAGATTAGAGCCAAAAAAAAAAAACACAGAAAACAATCCTGAGATGTTTCTGGAAGATTTTATTCAAAATGAAATGAACTGGACTTTTAAAACCCAGAGAACAGCTGTTTCCCTGAGCGTTGACTTGCAGGCAGCCTTCATATAAACACCATATCTTCCTCACGCTGTATGAATCAGTGAGTTAATGTATGAGGTGCATCTCACTCAGTGTTGAGCTGGGAGACGACGTCCAGGCTGCTGAATCCGGCCTGCAGGAAGCTCTGCTCGTACCGCTCCATCTTTATGGCTCGCAGCCACTCGGAGACTGAACCGCAGGCTGAGAGAGGAGGGGGGCGGCGCTGGTCCAACAGAAGCTGGGACGGACTGAGAGACGAGACGGGATTACTGAGACTGAAGCAGACGAACAACAGATGACACCCCCCCCCCCATTAACGAGCCTCACCTCGGTCCGTCCGGGTGCGTCACCTTCAGGGAGGCGGGGTTTCGGATCAGCCTATCGAGCGCTGCCACCACGTCACAGAACCGCGGCCGGTTGGCTCGTTCCTTCTGCCAACAGTCCAGCATGAGTGCGTGCAGGGAGGCGGGGCACTCCGGTGGGGGGGGCAGCCGGTAGTCCTGCTCGATGGCGTTGATCACCTGACAGAGAGACAGGAGAGTGAGACAGGTGAGAGACAGACAGGTGCACACCACATTTCTAACGAACGCTGCGTTCAGAATAAATGCTCCATGATCTGTTGAACGTTTCGTTCTTACGTCCTGGTTGCTCATGTCCCAATATGGTCTTTCTCCGTATGACATCACCTCCCACATGACGATGCCGTAACTCCACGCGTCACTGGCCGACGTGAACTTCCTGCAGTCAGTCAGCCAATCAAAGAATCACTGATTAACTCCTGTGACTCTCCAGCCGCTGCACTGACAACCTGTGGGAGCGACACTCACCTGTAGGCGATGGCCTCCGGAGCCGTCCATCGAATAGGAATCTTCCCGCCCTGAGAAACGACAGTCGGTTACTTCAGGACAACATGCTGGTCACAGCTCTTTCAAAATAAAAGCACAGTGGACAGCTGTGAGCTGGGCCACAGAGACAACACGCTGCTGTGATGTGGATAAAGTTTTTGAACCAATCAGAGCAGAGCTGGAGCACAAACTGGATTAAAGTCCTGAGACTTTAAGAGGAGGACGGTATTTCAGAACTGGACCCTGACTCCACAAGTGCACTGTTCCTTTAAGGCTCATCGGCACAGACCAGCACCTCCAGACACTGTATGATACAGGCTCTCCCTCTGTCACACACCTGTGCATCTATGAGGAGGTTCATCGAGAACACGAGGTTCTCCTGTGACTGGTTTGGTTTCTTAGACTCACCAGAGAGCTGGTGTATGTCGGGTCAGAGGAGTTTTCAGTCAGGAACCTGCTGAGACCGAAATCTGACACCTGCAAACAAGTCAGAGTTACACGTGTTACCTGAGGTGAGGACATGGACAGACAGGTGGTCGGGCAGACAGACAGGTGGTCAGGCAGACAGGCGGTCAGGACATGGACAGACAGGTGGTCAGGCAGACAGACAGGTGGTCGGGCAGACAGACAGGTGGTCAGGCAGACAGGTGGTCAGGCA
>NW_027273874.1:10452500-10480000 GCF_046630095.1 Trachinotus anak | reverse complement strand
GAAGAGACGGGTTAGCATTAGCATTAGCTCCACTGTCTCAGGAAACTGGTAACACACTCAGACACACACGCTGTCCTGCTGCCACAAACACTCACTGCAGCACCAAATGTGGATTCATCCGCCGCTGGAAATAGTCCCCAACATAGAAACTAGAGTGATCAGCTGTTTGAGGAGGTGATTAACAGCTAACTGGCCAATCACAGGGAGGGGGCGTGTGTTTTTAGTAAGGGAAGCTCTCTGCAGCAGCAGAACTTTTATCTCTTTCTCTTCGCTCCTCTCACCTGCCACAAAGTATTTTTATTTATTTATTTTTTTTAATTGCATTTTTTTGTTTCCATTCAACAAACAAACTGTCTACCACATAGACACAGAACAGAACAACACGAAACTTACATGACAGCTCTTACGTGAGAGATGAACATACTGCATGATACAAGAGGTGGTGAATCAGACTTACAGTACACTAATGCTGTTCAAGTCTACAGCAGACCTTTTAATAGGGTGGAGGAAAGGTCTGGCCCAATATAGTCCAAAAATGGGCGCCATATTCTGTAAAACTGGTCTACACTGTGATGTATGACATTGGTAAAATATTCTAGAGGGATTAGTTCAAAAATTATTTTGCCCCAACCACAGACAGAAGGAACCTTGTCACTAACCCAATGCAAAAGAATATTTTTCCTAGCTGCAAATGTTAAAATATTGTACAATCTTTTGTTGACTGCTGATTTCAGACAGGCACTTGGCAGACCTAGAATCAGGGACATGGGGTCCATGTCTATATTAATATGAAAATTTCTCTCCATTTCACTTATAATATCAACCCAATATCTTTGAAGTTTGTGACAAGACCAGAAACAATGAGTTAAAGTTCCCACAGCAGTTTTACACTTGAGACACAGAGGGGAAAGAGAGCGGTCGAAGAGATGCCTGCGGTGAGGGGAAATATGTAATCTGTGTAAGATCTTGAGTTGTATTGCTCTTGTCCGAGTACAAACTGAGGTCCTTTTTGCAAGAGACCAAATGGTATCCCACTTGTCTTCATCTATCACAAAGTATTTATGACAGTGGTATTTATTCATCCAAGGGCTGATATGGTGAAAACAACATCTGCTGTTGTCAGCTTACAAAGCTTTTCCCCTGATGCCCCTCATTTTATTCTAGGAGATTTTAATTCTTACGAAGCCCCTCGCTCATTATCACCAGTACGTAAAGTACCCAACACCGTATGAAAGGTTGTCTTCACAGCACTGACTGGGAAGTCTTTAAGAACTGACTTCCACAGTGTCAAGCTTCAGCACCTTCTGCCAAAGCATGATTATTCCCCAGAGTTGCACTGTACCCAAACAACAAGCCCGGGGTCAGTTAATCACTTCAAACTCTAAACCAGAAAAGGCTAGTTTCTCACCAGGGTGACGCTAATCAATGTAGGTTTGCTCAGAAACTGGTGGAAACAGAAATAACGCTGGTCAAAAACACGTGCATGTGCCTCATTGATTTTAAATCAGCCTTTATTTGCAGGCAGCCTCATATTTCAGCTGAAGACCTGCTGAAATACCAGATGTTGACTGTGGACCCGTGTTACTGACCCACTGACCTCAGGGCTGAGTTTAGTCTCCACTGCTGTTTATGCTCCACACTGATAACTGTCAGAGTCACTTTGAGTCCAGGTTCATCAGTAAATGTGCCGATGACTCAGTTGTTGTCTTCTGTGGTGGGATGACTCCTACCTCACTGTCGCTAAGACAAAGAGATGATACCTGACCTTTGAAGGAACACACCTGTCACTGCACCAACACTCGTCAATGACACACAGGAGATGGTGAGTCAATACAAACACTAGGCTCCATTCCTGATGACAAACTGACCTCTGGTGCTAACACTGACGCCACTTGCTCAGAGACTCTTCTCTCTGAGGAAGCTGAACAGTTTTAATGTTTAATTAATCTCAGCTCTTTGCAACGATCTGTTGGTTTGGTGACCTCAGTGTTGTTATAAGAACAGGCTGAGAACTGTTGTGTCTTTCAAGCCAGAGCCAGAGGGCAAAGGTCGTGCTGTGTGACCCTCAGCAGCCTCTGCACACAGAGTTTAGACCTCTGCCGACAGGGAGGAGGTTTACTGATGGCAGGAGGTCCACACCAAACAGATATCTGAGGTCATTTGTCCCAGTGGCTGCTGGGATTAAAACAAACTGGAGGCACTGGTACGTCAGCCCACAGCCCGTCCGCCATGATGGAATCCAGGAGTATTTCCTGTGTGTATGTATCTTTATTATTGTGTGGACCTCTGACCTCTGACCTCTGACGTGTGGACAAACAAAGACTATAACGATTTTCAGTCAAAGAGATGCACACATCAGATTTGTTGACAAGAAGAAGAAACAGACGGAGAAGACGCCGCTTTGTCAGTGAACAGGGACGAGTCCGGATGAGAGAGGGAAGAGACAATCAGAGACAGGAAGTGACCTCGGCTTCAACAGGATGTGGAAAGTGCTGCCATGATGTCATCACCACCAACCCCTGCCAAGCACACACACACACACACACACACACACACACACACACACACACACACACACACACACACCCTTGGGGAGCTTAAGCAGCAGAAGTTAACCTCTGAACTTTTCACTCACCCAGCCCCCCCTCCCCCATAAGAGTGTATGTCCGCGGGGTTAACCAGAAGCAGAATCGACCCCCAGCTGGTGTCAGCACTGCAACGCATCCTGGTTGCAGTCAGCTGACCTCTGACCTCACAGAGAATAACAGGAAGCCCCCCCCCCCCCCCCCCGCTCAGACAGGAGCAGACCACAGTCCTGCAGGACCCGTCTGTGATGTCTCCTGCTCATCTCAGGATCAAATCACTGTGAACGTCAGGGGTCAGACCACACACTTCTCTGTTTTAATTTGAAAGAATCCTGACTCTGACAGGACACTTCCTGTGCAGATCTACAGAGAACGAAGGTAACAGAGACACGACCACTCTCTCTCTCTCTAACACCACTATGTCGTTCGCCCCTCCTCCCTCTCTGCCTGTCAATGCTCGCTCGCTCGGTCTCTCTAATCATCTCCAGCTCCCTCTGTGCCCTGTGTTTACACTGACAGGGTGTGTGTGTGTGTGTGTGTGTGTGTGTGTGTTCTAAGAAGAAGGAATTTTAAGTGCTGATAATGAAAAAACACACTTCACCTCTCACACTGAAGATGCTTTTACTTTGTAAACTCAATGACAGAGCTTTTACTTTGTTAAATGAATGTTGGTCCAGCATCAGGTCCAGTCTGTTATTGGTCCAAAGACCAATAATCAATAAAGTCCAATAATCACTGCTGTGGTTCTCACCTGTGTCACTTTAACGTTGAAACCTAAATGAATTAAATGAAGACTTTTATTTTGTAAAGGAACTGAACTGTCTCACCTCTACACCGAATGTCTGTCTCACCCGCCTCGTATCCGGGGCGACAGGCGCAGCTGGACGTTGGCTGCCCCACCCACTGCCCGTCCTCGCCACAAAGCATGCTGGGAGGTCGTGACTGCTCTCCGGGTGGTGTCACGGCGTTCTCCACACACACACCCTGAGCCTGCAGCACACACACACACATACACACACGCTTTTGAAAAGAGTTTCAAAATAAAAGTCGAATCGATAGATCCGGTGCTGATGAACTGTCCATCAATCACAAGACTTTTATTTTGTAAACATAAACAGCTGTTATTTTTCAAAATAAATCATGCTGCTCTCTCTGAGTCTTGAACGCTGCCGTTTCCATGGTTACGCCATGGTTACCTGCTCCACCAGCGAGTGGGGGATGGTCTCAGGGAAGGAGGCGAAGGCGCGGCTGAGGGGCGGGCACTTCCTGTAGAAGACACGCACAGACAGCAGGGCCATGCAGGCACCTTGGCTGTGGAAGGCCAGGTAGAGCCCCGCCCCCCTCAGAGGCTCCAGCCGCAGCAGCTTGACGTTGGAGCGCCGCTCGCCACCACGACGCAGCAGGTGGTCGGCTGCAACCGTGGCGACTTTGGTGTAGGGGTTCTCCATCCAGGCCGGGTGAGTGGGCGTGGCCTCGTCACTGTCAGACTGGTAGTAATAAAGGTTGAAGGTTTCTTTACAGTGACGCTGGTTCAGACCAGAACACTCCATCATGGTGAACCTGAGGGGACCAATCGTTACAGGATCAATAAAGTTCATCAATCATCCAGGAACAACCAATCACCAATCACTACAGTCAGACACTAAAACTCGACCAACCGGATCTCAACGTAGAGGATGGTCGCCGCCCTGCGAGGGATCCAGCGTGTCCTCAGCCAATAGGACGACGGACTGTTCGGCGTGCAGATCTGATAGGTCCTCACGCTGTTGGACTCATCGTCCAATCCGCTCACCTCCTCCCACTGCGGACAGACCGACGGGCAGGGAAACTGAGTGGTCATGGATTAGCATTCTTCACTAGAATCAATGGTAAACGTTAGCTGAAAGCTAACAGACAGCCTGTCAGTGGGCGTGTTTACCTCCGGGTCATCGGCAGGATGGTTCGTCCACCGAAGGTCGGACGTTTCCAACTTGGTGTTCATCAGAACCTCTGAGAGACAGACAGGTGAGTCAGTGAGACAGGTACAGACAGGAAGTTCACAACAAGCAGTAGATATGTGCTAAGCTAACACGTTCTGCATCCAAGACCCTCAGGCTCCTCTCCATCTTCCCAAAGATCGTCCACAACCTCCTCAAGAACCACTAGAACCTCAACAAGAACATATGAACACAAGCTCAGTGACCCCTGGAACCTCCTGAAGGATCTTTAGAACCTCTTCCAGGTCCAAGCTCTACAACCTCCTCAGTGACCTATGACCCTGACAATCTCCACAAGGTTCTCTACAACCTGTGGAACCTCCTACAGGTCCATTACATGTTCTCTTCAAGCCCTTTAAGAACCACTGGAACATCCTCAAGAAAAACTACATCGAGCCATTCGAACCTCCTACAGACCCTCTGAGTTCTCAGTGACCCCCGGAACCTCCTGAAGGATCTTTAGAACCTCTAGTTGGTTCTGTTGGTTTTTTGGGGGGGCTTTTTATGCCTTTATTACTAACTAGAGGTTCTAAAGATGCCTTAGTGGAGACTGACATTCCCCTCTCTACAGGGGTAGAGAGAGGGGAATGACATGCAGGAAAGAGTCAAACCGGTCGGGAGTCGAACCGGTGACTGCCCTGGCTGCTTTCCCTCAACATGGTACGCGCCCTAACCACTCAACTACCAGGCCGCCGTTCTGTTGGTTCTGTTCCTTGAATCTCCTGTAACTGTTGATGCTTGGAAATAATTTCAGATGGTTTGAGAACTATTTAATAAAACTAACACACACACACACACACACACACACAGACACACACAGACACACACACACACAGACACAGACACAGACACACACAGACAC
This sequence comes from Trachinotus anak, assembly GCF_046630095.1. NCBI lineage: Eukaryota > Metazoa > Chordata > Actinopteri > Carangiformes > Carangidae > Trachinotus > Trachinotus anak. Next base: position 10,474,577 of record NW_027273874.1, on the reverse strand, counting down.
ACACACACACACACACACACACACACACACACACACACACTCTCTCTCTCACACACACACACACACACAGACACACACAGACACACACACACAGACACACACACACAGACACAGACACAGTGAATTACAGAGGCTCCATTCCTCAGCTGCTGCCGAGCGGAACGATGAAATGGCTGCTTTCCACGCTGTAATTACACACACACACACACACACACACACACACACACACACACACACACAGACTCTTTAATTCTCTTTGTCGGTTAATTAAAACAAGAAGTGACTGAAGCAATTAGAGGAAATGAATGAGAGGAGGACATACTGTGTGTGTGTGTGTGTGTGTGAGAGAGAGAGTGTGTGTGTGTGTGTGTGTAGTGTGTGTGTTCTCAGGTTCCCTCCTGCAGGACACAATCACAGGTTCAGGTGTCTGATCTCCTGCAGCACCTGAACACCTCACTGATCTCAGCCTGCTGAGCCTGCCTCAGGCTGTAATGTCACAGTGATGTCATGTCATGTGATCGGGGCTGAGAGAGCAACACCTGGTTGTTAGGTCAGAACACCTGTTCAGAGGAGACAACACGTCAACATGGTGTGGCAACTGACGTCGGAGTGTCGTCATGGTGATATGTGTCGTTGTTGTGAGCTCGTGGTCGCAGCCTCACTGACACATTAACATGTGGAGCCCCAGTGAACATCAGGAGATAGAGATAGAGAGAGAGAGAGGCTCCGCCCACATGACTGCTTTTAGTTTTAAACTCGTCTCTTCTTCTACGTTTTATTTTGAAAACTCATCTCTTCTTCTCTGTTTCCTCCTCCGTCCACTCTCCTCCAGACTCTTCAGCCTCTAAAACAGAGACTTTCAGAAACTGGACCCGTTTTAGTCTAAAGCTCCAGGTTGTGTTGTAGTCTGGACGGACACAAACAGAGACCATTGGAAACGATGACGAAGACGCCAACGGTGGCTCCTGATTGGCTGTTATCAGCCTGGACTACCAGTGGTGAAACAACACAGAGAATGAATGAAAGTGTTACTGAGCTTGTTGTCTCTGCAGCAGCTGTTGTTCAGCTCAGTTCTGGATTTGAACTCTACAACTGTCTCTGCTGTTCCTCCTTCAGAGGATTTACTGGAACCAACCAACTGAGAGGAGACAACCTGCTTCCTGTTTACACCGGCTCGCACATGCTCAGTGTACCTGAGCGGTCAGGTATGTGTGTTTTCAGGTGTTGGTCTGTCGTCGTGTGGACGCAGAGACCAGACTTCAGAGTTTCTATAGAAACACACACGTCTCTAATCAGCATCACAGCCTGAGCCAGTTCAACCCCAGTGTGTGTGTGTGTGTGTGTGTGTGTGTGTGTGTGTGTGTGTGTGTGTGTGTGTGGTTTACACACATGTAGACTGTAAACACACACACACACAGCGAGTGTCTTGTATAAACATCCCACCAGCGTTGTCACGGTAATTTCCGTGTTCTCATCATGCACTCTTATCACCAGATACATCTATCTCAATCAGGTGAACAGTCGATCAACCGATCAGTCAATCGACTGATCGGTTGATCGACTGTTGACCTGTCTCACCTGTCTCACCTGCCTCATCTGTCTCATCTATCTCACCTGTCTCATCTGTCTCATCTATCTCACCTGTCTCATCTGTCTCACCTGTCTCATCTATCTCATCTATCTAACCTGTCTCATCTATCTCATCTATCTAACCTGTCTCATCTGTCTCATCTATCTCATCTGTCTCACCTGTCTCATCTATCTCATCTATCTAACCTGTCTCATCTGTCTCATCTATCTCATCTGTCTCACCTGTCTCATCTATCTCATCTATCTCACCTGTCTCATCTGTCTCACCTGTCTCATCTATCTCATCTGTCTCACCTGTCTCATCTATCTCATCTATCTAACCTGTCTCATCTGTCTCATCTATCTCACCTGTCTCATCTATCTCATCTGTCTCATCTATCTCATCTATCTCATCTGTCTCATCTATCTCATCTGTCTCACCTGTCTCATCTATCTCATCTATCTCACCTGTCTCATCTGTCTCATCTATCTCACCTGTCTCATCTGTCTCACCTGTCTCATCTATCTCATCTATCTAACCTGTCTCATCTGTCTCATCTGTCTCACCTGTCTCATCTATCTCATCTATCTCATCTGTCTCATCTATCTCATCTGTCTCACCTGTCTCATCTATCTCATCTGTCTCACCTGTCTCACCTGTCTCATCTATCTAACCTGTCTCATCTGTCTCACCTGTCTCATCTATCTCATCTATCTAACCTGTCTCATCTGTCTCACCTGTCTCATCTGTCTCATCTATCTAACCTGTCTCATCTGTCTCACCTGTCTCATCTATCTCATCTATCTAACCTGTCTCATCTATCTAACCTGTCTCATCTGTCTCACCTGTCTCATCTATCTCATCTATCTAACCTGTCTCATCTGTCTCACCTGTCTCATCTGTCTCATCTATCTCATCTATCTCATCTGTCTCACCTGTCTCATCTATCTCATCTGTCTCACCTGTCTCATCTGTCTCATCTGTCTCACCTGTCTCATCTATCTCACCTGTCTCATCTATCTCATCTGTCTCACCTGTCTCATCTATCTCATCTGTCTCACCTGTCTCATCTATCTCATCTGTCTCACCTGTCTCATCTGTCTCATCTATCTCATCTGTCTCATCTGTCTCATCTATCTCATCTATCTAACCTGTCTCATCTATCTCATCTATCTCAGCTATCTCATCTGTCTCACCTGTCTCATCTGTCTCACCTGTCTCATCTATCTCATCTGTCTCATCTATCTAACCTGTCTCATCTGTCTCATCTATCTCATCTGTCTCATCTATCTAACCTGTCTCATCTATCTCATCTATCTCAGCTATCTCATCTGTCTCACCTGTCTCATCTGTCTCATCTATCTCATCTGTCTCATCTATCTAACCTGTCTCATCTGTCTCATCTGTCTCACCTGTCTCATCTATCTAACCTATCTAACCTGTCTCACCTGTCTCACCTGCTGAAAGGTTCAGGAGGCTCCTTTCTGTTAACAGTCTCTACACAGAGGACCAAGAACAGGGGGACAAGTGGTCTGGACTGATCCAGGTGCTGACGGGTGAGTTACCTGAACAGGTACGACAGTCACACCTGACCTGCAGCAGCTGGCTGAGCTTTAACTCTGCTCTCTGGTTCTGCTGCAGGTCTGAGCAGCCAGACCAGGACTCTGAGGTCATACAGGTCCCTGAAAGACCTGCAGGGTCTCGACTCATCACACCTGAGTCCACACACACACACTCACACTCACACTCACACACACACACACACACTCACTCACACACACACTCACACACACACACACTCACTCACACACACACTCACTCACACACACACTCACACACACAGACACACACACACACACACACACACACACAGACAGACACACACAGACACACACACACACACACACACACACACACACACACACACACTCACACACACACACACACTCACACACACACACTCACACTCTCACACACACACACACACACACTTACACACTCACACACTCACACACACACACACTCACACTCACACACTCACACACACACACAGCACACAGACACACACACACACTCACACAGACTGATTGGAAGGAGGAGGATTGTTGAGGAACACACCTGAACACACCTGAACACCTGTGAGGTTCCACACAGCAGAACCAGTGGAGAACCCAGGTCTGTTCTGGTCTCAGTCCTGTGTGAAGAACCACGTGGTTCTATAAGGAGCCTTCAGGAGGAGATGTTCTCCAGTTCGAGCTAACAGAACCACACTGGGTTCTTCACAGGACCAAACCCTGAGAACTGGTCCGACACAGGTTCTCCTCATCTGAAACTCCCTTCAATCGATTAGTGATGGACAGTAATCGATCACAGATTGGTGGGGCCCGAACAGGAGGGGGGGGGATTTACTTTTCACAGCTACAACTCTGTTATTGTTCTGTTGAACCGATTACTAACGGAAATGATCGGCAGATTAATCGATAATGTGATCGATCAGTAGCAGCAGATCTTTCCATATCGATCCGTGTCAGCCTCTGATCAGATACAGTAATGACGCGGCCACATCAATAACGATAAACAGACAGTGATCAGGTCCAGGTTATCGATGAGTACGGCGGCTGACAGAGGACAAACTGTCCGCTCTTACCTTCCTCGGCCCCGCAGCAGCTGAGCAGGAGCAGCGGGAGCAGGAGCAGCGGCGGCCCGCAGGAGGAGGCCCGTCCCGGGGCCCTGCGACCCTCCATCCCCCGTGAGAGCAGACCGATCAGACCGATCAGACCGATCGATCAGACCGATCGATCAGCTGGGCATCGGGCCCAGAGAGTGAGAAGAGCCGGAGCCGGAGTCTGTCAGAGCCGCTGGTCCAGAACTGCTGCTGGAGGGAAACTTTCCAAGATGGAGGCCTCACTTTAAAACAGGGTCAGAGTGAACAGCCCCCCCGCTCCCCAGAGTTTCCTCTACCCCCCCTCCTCTGGGCGAGTCTTCATCCCGTCCTCCTCTTCCTCAGTCTCTGCTCGGTCCTCCAGGACGCTGCAGCGGGGCGCGGCTGCTCCCCAGTCCGGGACAGGAGCTCTGAGAGGCCGCCAGGCGAGCGGAGAGGGGTCGGTGGGCGACTGGAGGGTGGAGGGGGGGCTTTAACACACACACACACACACACACACACACACACACACTCACACACACACACACTCTTACAAAGAGCGGGTAGCCCAGTGTTCCCAGTTCGTCTCTGTTCGCCGCTGGAAACGTCCAGGACCCGAGAGGAGCCGAGAGGAGCCGAGAGGAGCCGAGAGGAGCCGAAAGTTCGGACAAAAGCAACCGGACTCAACTTTTCTGTCTCCGAGGCCACGCCCCCAGACTATACACACAGAGGCTGTGATTGGCTGACCGGTCTGTCAGTCACCAGGGGGCGGGGACTAGTGCTGATTGACAGACTGAAGCAGCCTGTCTGAAGTAAAACAGTAGAATCAAAATATAAAGAGAAGACAGACATTTTATATTATATTATATTATATTATATTATATTATATTATATTATATTATATTATATTATATTATATTATATTATATTATATTATATTATATTATTCCTCTTTTGGGTTTCTGTGTCTGTGTGGAACACAATACACACCTGACCTCACTGTGTGTTACAGTGTGTGTGTGTGTGTGTTACAGTGTGTGTGTGTGTGTGTGTGTTTGTGTGTTACAGTGTGTGTTAGCTGGGTGGGGCTCTGTATCTAAAAACTTCCTTTGTGGTTAAGGGACATTAAGAAGATCAGGTAGACAGAGAGAGAGAGAGAGAGAGAGAGAGAGAGAGAGGTTTTAACTGAATGAATGAGAAGTTTACAATGAACTGATGATGTGGTCTTTGTCTCCAGATCCAGATCCAGATCCAGATCCAGATCCAGTCCAGATCCAGTCCAGATCCAGATCCAGATCCAGTCTGAATGCTGACTGGCTGAGACAGGTGTTAACTCCTATTTAGAAATCAGATCTCTAAAGATCCAGTGTTGGTAACCAGAGACTGTCCACTGAAGGACAGACACGTCCAGCTCCATCAACCCTTCCTACCTGTCAGCGCTTGGTTGAGGTTGTGTCATGTGACCTCTTCTCACCTGTTGTGTGTGTTGAGGACAAGCAACACAGGATTCACAGGAGGGGAAACAGGAAGAGTTTCACCTCCTCATGAAGCTCTTCACCCATGAATCACTGAAGATAAAACACACTGATGTGCACATGTTGTGTGTGTCGACACATTTCAATATATTGTTTGTCCACGTCTCCATCGTCCCTCTGTGTCTCACTGCTGGACAATAAATCTGTCATGTTGTGACAACACTGAGGTTTACAGAAGCTTCTTGGTTTTATAATGACCACTTATATTAATAAAGGTTAGAGGACCTTGGTTGCCATGGTTACAGTGATAACCAGGTGGTTAAGGTTAGATAGTGGTTGGAAACAGGTGTCTGTTGTTTTATCTTGTTCAATATCTTTGCACTGTGGATGTTAAATGAGCTACTGTATTTATGGAGTTTGGTCTGAATGTTAAATCATCTGTTTTGTTGATGGAGTTTGGTCTGAATGTTAAATCATCTGTTTTGTTGATGGAGTTTGGTCTGAATGTTAAATCATCTGTTTTGTTGATGGAGTTTTTTCTGAATGTTAAATCATCTGTTTTGTTGATGGAGTTTGGTGTGGATGAGCTGTGATGCTGTGGCTCTAACAATAACTTTCTTGATTTATTAAATGTTTTGTTGGTAAAATGTCAGAAAACAGTGAAAATGCTTTTTACTTTCCCAGAGTTCAGTGCGACGTCAAACAAAGAAATACAACCTTAAAACAGGATTAAAGCAGGTTCAAATTTCACACCTGAAACTCCATTCAAACCAGGTGAGACTGGGCGAGAGACAGTATGTCAGTATACAGAGAGAGAGAGAGAGAGAGAGAGAGAGAGAGAGAGAGAGAGAGAGAGACAATGTCACAAGTCTCTCAGATGAAAGGTGGAAAACATCGTGTGACCGTCACCTCTCTGATGGAGGATAAAAGACGAGGGTCAGGTATCACCCCTCCTCCCCCTCCTCCCTGTGTTTCTGTCTTTTCTCTGAGGTGTCAACGAGTCGGGAGAACAAAACAACCACGGGGGGGGGGGGGGGGGGGGGGGAGGGCAACAGATCCAGAAGGGAAGAAGAAAAAGGGATAGAGGCAGAAAGGAAAGGTCGTGGAGAATGGGAGGATTGAGAGGAAGAAAAGAGGGGGAGAAGAAAGGAGGGGGGAAGAAAAGGGGGTGAGTAAGGAGGGAGTAAAAGAAGAAGAGGAGAAAAAGAGATGGAAGGATGGAAGAAAGGAGAGAAGGATGGAGGAAAAGGAAGGGAGAGAGGAATCAAGATGAAAACCAGGAGGTGAAGAGTATAAGAAGGAAGCAAGGAGAGAAGGAGGCAGGGGGTTGGAGGAGGGGTAGGAAAGGAGTAAATGAAGGAGGGGAGAAGGAGAGAGAGAGAGGTAGAGAAAGAGAGAGAGGGTAGGGAATATATGAGAAGAAAGGATGGAAAAGGAAAGAAGGAGGTGAAACAGGAGGAAAGGACAGAGAGGAGGATAGAAGGAAAAACAAATAAATGAGGTCAGTAAAATGGAGGGAACAGAGGAGAGATGGATTGTGGGAAACTGTCGTTTGTCTGTCAAACCCTGATAAAAAGAGAACGACAGGAAGAGAAGAAGTAGTTTGACAGACAGGTGATGGACCCGCCTCCAACCAGGGAGCTGAAACACAGAAAAGGAGGGAGGGAAAGAAAGAAAGAAAGAACGAAAGAAAGAAAGAAAACTAAAAGAAAGAGAAGAGAGGACGAGTCATTAGAAAACTGAAACATCCAAACATCTGTATGAGTCTGAACATCTGTTCATTTATTCTGATTAACATCTACTGACTGGAGCAGGTTTGGTTTCTGTTCGTTCTCACTGTTGTCAATAAAGATCCATTCAAAGTCCACCTCCTCTCTCTCCAGTAACACATGAGTGTCGATCGCCCCTGTGTGACCTCTCTTCCTCTGTTCAGCTGACACCTCTGTGTAAACATCCTTCCCTCCTTCCCTCCCTCCTTGTTCAGACCCCCCCCCCCTCACACTGACCTGTAGCTCTGGATTTCCCTCCAGGACCATTTCAGCCTTCTCAAGGACCCTGTTCAAGGACCCCTGCAACCTCCTGAATGACATGAAGAACCTGTATAATTATTTTAGGAACATCTTCAAAGAGCCCAGGTACCTTCTTCTCCTTCCTCTGAGGATGATGGTGGTGGAGAGTGAGACAGTCAGACAGACAGACACCTGTCTCTGGTCAGCGGGGACCAACATGGACCAACAATGTGGAGGAAGACAGAGCAGCTCAGGTTTGGATCAGTTGTTAAACAGTTAATTAATGAACTAATGGCATGCTTTTATTTTGACGGTCTCTGGTTGATGGAAGTTTATTTTGAAGTTTCACGGTGACTGTGTTAATGTTGGACTGACTCTGGTCCTCATCATGTGGACCCAAAATAAAACCTGCAGACAGGATGTGCAGCGGCAGAGCGACAGGCTGCTGCTGAGCAGGAAACAGACCCCTCCCCTCAGCGCCGTCGGCACGGTGACCCCGGGACAATAAAGGTCAGAGCAGGAAGGAGCAGCTCCCGTTCAGCCGCCGCGCAGAGAAGAGGGCAGACGCCATCTTTACATGAACCAGTGTGAGCAGCCGGAGTCCTTCAGCTCAGCACAAAGACCAGAACAGCTGGAGCTCATTCATCAATGAGGTCATCTGCTCTGATCAATAATCAACTGTGGGGCAGACTCTACCTGTCTGATTACAGATAAAACCAGCCAATCAGACGACAGCACAATGACAGATTCAAACCTTTATTGACAAAAAATTTAACAAGTTAACACAGCACTGTCAGAGTGTGTGTGTGTTCAGTGTGTGTGTGTGTGTGTTCAGTGTGTGTGTGTGCGTTCAATGTGTGTGTGTGTGTGTGTGTGTGTGTCTGTGTGTGTTCAGTGTGTGGAGAATTTCGGCAGCTGGTTTCCCAGTATGACCCGTCTCTCCACTCCCTCCTCTGAGATGGTCGCCAGTCTGACCACGCCCCCACTGGAGCCATCCCTCTCCATCGCCAGAGACAGAGCTGAGAGACAGACAGGTGAGACACAGACAGACAGACAGCTGCAGCAGCCTGTATAGTTTCCAGTTTCTGTACTTTAACACTGTAGTCAGGGTGAATAATCCTGGAGTGGACTCCAGCTCCCAGCATGCCCTGCAGCAGTGCTGTGTACCTGTTGCAGTGAGCTCCAGACACTGGTCCTTGGTCAGTCCTGGTTTGTAGTTGGAGTCCATGAAGCCGTAGATGTAGGTGCTGCCGCTGCCGCCCACCGACACCGGCTGCCTCACCAACATCCCACCAATAGGAACGCAGTACACCTGAGACAGACAGGTAACACACAGACAGGTGAGCAGGCAGACGTCCCATGGTGAGGAGTTAGCAATCAGCTAGTGACTGGATTAGAGCGGCAGAAGAAACTGGAGCTGCTGTGATGTAATTCGTCACCTTTCAGGTAAAGTTTTCAGTTTTGGCTCAGTCAGAATTCTGTGCGTTTGGGTCACAGATGGTGGGAAATAAACATCCAACAGGTAGGTAGGTGTGTGTGTGTGTGTGTGTGTGTGTGTGTGTGTGTGTGTGTGTGTGTGTGTGTGTGTGTGTGTGTGTCAGGTGGTCTGGTACCTGCCCCCCCTTCCTCCGGTCCCAGCCCGCCACCAGGATCCCAGCAGTCAGCTCCTCTCTGTAGCGGTAGCAGCTGGCTTTGAACAGATTGGCTGCCGTCTCCACCAGTGGGGGCTCGTCCAGCTCGATGCTGGGGGCGGGACCACATGTGCACACGTGAACATTAACCACACCTGACCGGACACCGAGGCTGTCAATCAAACTGTGATAGGTGTGTTACCTGTGGAAGCCCAGCTGGTAGGTGACCACGTCAGCGATGGCCTGAGTGTCAGCAGCTGATCCAGACCTACAACACAGTCACAGCATGGACAGAACAGACCGGGTTCCTGACAGGGTTCTAATTACTGCTAAGTCTTGGGTTACTGAAAGGTTCCTAGGTTCCTAAAAAGCTCCTAGTCCCAGTTCAGTCTTTAAAAGGTTCTGCGGTTCCTAAAAGTTTACTAGGGTCTTAAAATTTGTCTCTAAACATATTCTGGGTTTTCTATGAAGGTTCTAGGGTTCTTATAAAGGTTTCTGTTGAAAGGTTCTGACCTGCATAATAGTTTGCTAAAGTTCTGGGCTTTCTAGGATGGGTTCTTTGGTTCTGCAGTTCTTAAAACATGCTCTTAAAAAAATAAGTTCTGGGTTTTCTAAAAAAAAGTTCCTGAGCTAGTCTTAAAGGTGTCCTTTATAATGTTCTTGGGTTCTTAAGAGGTTCCCTGTAAGTCCTACAAGCTCCTGTGATGGAGTTCTGGTTCCACTAAGTTCCTGGTAAAGTACACTCACTAGAAAAGGTTCTGAGATTTCCTGGAGGAGTTCCTGGAATTCAAGCCCCTGTTATGTTTGTTTGCTATGTTTCAATGAAAAGGTTCTGAACTCTCTAAAGTACAAAGAGTGTTCTGTAAGAAGGTTCCAGGTTTTCTCTGAGCTTCCTGTGTTCGAACACAGTGACGATGAACCGTCACCATGACTCACCTGCAGCAGAAGATCCGGTCGTGGATCGGAGTCAGTTTGTCTGTGACTCTGTTGGCGATGTAGGCTCTGAGAGAGAGAGAGAGAGAGAGAGAGACAGAGAGAGAGACAGAGAGAGAGAGAGAGAGAGAGAGAGAGAGAGAGACAGAGAGAGAGAGAGAGAGAGAGAGAGAGAGAGAGACAGAGAGACAGAGGGAGGGAGAGAGACAGAGAGAGAGACAGAGAGAGAGACAGAGAGAGAAAGAGAGAGAGAGAGACAGAGAGAGAGAGAGAGAGAGAGAGAGAGGGAGGTTTAACTGAGTGTTTCCTACACACACAATAATCATTAATCACACACTCTCTGTTTTTCTTACCCTGTGGTGGTGCGAGAGTCTGCACCGATCACCACGCCTCCATCATACTCCACTGCCATGATGGTGGTCTGACAGACAGACAGGCAGACAGACAGACAGGCAGACAGACAGACAGACAGGTAGACAGACAGACAGGTAGACAGACAGGTTTTCAGTGTTTTGTTGTCAGGCACAGTTATGACAGCACACACCAAGACACAACATAAACTCTCCCTTTAACATCTGATCTACTGTGATAAACCAGTGAACTTTACTTTATTACAGATTTACTGAACTCTAAGTTTTACTTTAACATGACTGTGATAAATAATCTGACTTGTTTGTTCTGTGTGGTTCTGTTATGAACACTAGTAGAAGTAGCTCAGATACATGTATGTACAGAGTGAGGCCCTTTATATTTCTGCTTCAGGTCAGTTCAGAGGGAAACACTCTGCTCTTCACTGCATTTATTTCACACTCAGTTACTTCAGCTGAATTCAGCTCTGAGTTCACCCTGATGTCAGTTCACTCCTGGCAGACAGGGCTCGTTTAACCACATCCCTGTGTCCAATATCGGACAGGTCCTTATTATAATATGGACGATATCACGGTGTCCGATAATGGGTCTATGAGCGTTAGCAACAATTAGCTCATCCAGCTTCATCACTGAGATTTAACTCTCTTTTTTATATCACGGCTTCAGGTTCAGGCTCGGCCCTGGGACTGGACCCTGTTGAGTCCGGTCCGGTTCAGTCCGGTCCGGTCCGGTTCGGTCCGGTTCAGTCCGGACAGTGAACCAGAGTTAGCCTTATTCGCCGTTAGCTGCTGCAGAAGTGCTGTCTCATTCAGCCGCTGTTTACTGTTAAAAACTCTCCACCGGGACAGACCCCGGTCCGGTTCGGTCCCCTCCGGACCCTCGGCCTGTGTACTCACCCCGGTGCTGACTTCCTGGCTGGTCCAGTCCGGGACCAGATCATTTTTAGAAGAAATCCGCTGCCCGAAGTGCGGCATCATTGTCGCTGCTGCCGCCATCTTGTCTCTAACTGTGCGCTCTGGACGGGAGCCGGGAGATTTACACAGAACGAGATACTTAAACGAGTTCACAGGTCACGAACAAAATCACTGAGAAATGTGTCCCACTGAATTACATGTAGATTTTATGATATCTGGTTGTTATATTTCAAAATCTCAAATATAATTTTATAAAACGGCATAAAACCGTTTTCCTCTGGCATATAAGCGGACACCTCTGTAGCGGGGTCCTGCTAGTAACAGGAAGAGAAGGTAAACATTGGCCCTGATTAATATAAGTATGATAAACTTCATGTTTTAAGACTTTATTTCAAAGTATTCTACAACGACTTGTTAATTTAGGACAGTGATTGTACTTGTATAAGAAAAGTGTTTTGTGTAAATGGTATTTTCATAGAGAATCAGCCGATTTTCTGACCGTCCTGTGCCGTCTGCGCAGCCCGGCGCACAAGACTCCGTTTGAAAAATGTGTAATTTTAATCTCGACAGTGAACACTTAAGAGATAAAATTGTACACTTGATAGAAGATAAAGTCAAGACGTTTTAGACTTTATATGAACTAGTGTTTAATTCGGGACTGATTTGAAGCATCCAGGGGTTATTAATAGTTATTAATTTATTAATTTTTGAAAGAATGGATTAAATGTGCTGAGAGTGTATGAACCGTGTTCTGTCGCTATAATGATCAGAATAACTGATTCCAGATGACCGTCCATAACTTGTACATATTTGACCGCAATGGAAACTGTCTGTATTACAACGAGTGGAACCGCAAGAAGCAGGCGGGAATCTCCAAGGAGGAGGTGAGTGGCTCAAACCTTTAATAGGAACAAATAAACTGGATAAACGAAGAACCTTAACCCTGACTGTGTCTCTGCAGGAGTTTAAGCTGATGTACGGGATGCTGTTCTCCATCCGCTCATTCGTCAGTAAGATGTCTCCTCTGGACATGTATCCTTCTACACCTGTCTGTCTCTACCTGCCTGTCTGTGTCTACCTGTCTACCTGTCTACCTGTCTACCTGTGGTCCTTAGCAGCCTGTCTGTCCTCAGGAAGGAGGGTTTCCTGTCCTTCCAGACCAGCAAGTATCGTCTTCATTACTACGAGACTCCCAGTGGACTGAAGTTCGTCATGAACACCGACCTGTCTGTGACCAACGCCAGAGACACACTGCAGCACATATACAGCAACGTAAGACACACACACACACACACACACACATTACAACTTCTTCCTGAAATACAAACTTTGACTGCACTTGAAATATTATCCTCAAAATATAAAACTTTTCTCTTATTGTGACTTTATTCTCAGTGGCCCCTGATAAATTATCATAGGTCCAAACTCCAAACTGAATGTAGCAATTTATTTAACATTTCATTACTATTTCATATTTTCATTCAGAATTACAGTTAACAAACTGAAAACAAGATGTAAATCTTTGTACAAAGTGAATAATTCCACATTTTTTGTACATAGTTAAACTGTTAAACAGGTATTAAATGAAAATCTGTCTGAAATATAAGTCAGTGAATCCTCAGGTTGGTTTTATGATGTCAGTAAAATAGAAGGCTTTTATTGTGAAGGATTGAAAGAAAGTTACTTTGGAAACATCTTTTTTTTTTTTCAAAAATAAACCTCACATCGTGTGTGTGTGTGTGTGTGTGTGTGTGTGTGTGTGTGTGTGTGTGTGTGTGTGTGTGTGTGTGTGTCAGTTGTATGTGGAGTACATAGTGAAGAACCCTGTGTGTGTGTTGGGACACAGTTTGGACAGTGAACTGTTCAGCAGCCGACTGGACGCCTTCATCAGAGCTCTGCCGTACTACAGCCCACGAGCCGCCTAACACACACACACACACACACACTCTAACACAGTTTTATTGTATTTATTGTGAACAACATTATTGTTTTGTACTTCCTCTCTGAAACTGAATCAGCAGGAAACTCGGCTGTTGAATTAAACTCATGTAGAAATGTACCTGTTGTCTGATGTTTTCTTCTTTCACTCTGTTCATTTATTGTTTTATCATCAAACCTGCACCGTGGAGCTTTTGCCCCCCCCCCCGGCAGTGTCAGTAATTATCAGGTAGAATCAGGTTTATCTTCTAAAGTCTGTTATAAAGGAGGTTTAGATGAAGCCGAGGGAAGTTGCACTGATGTTTACCCTGCTCCCTTCACTGCTGCTGTCACATGAATCACACTGTGCAGGAGTCTCATTAACACCGAGAACACACACTTTACTTACATAACCACCATCTGTCACCTGGACTCTGATCAACAGCTGGATCAGCCCGTCTGCACCAATCACCACACAGCAGCCGACCCTCAGAGCGTCCTCCATGGTGGTGTAAACAACAACGCCAGACATCGCGCTGTCCGTCCTCACCACCTCGTATTTCAAAGACACAAAATATTTCCAGTAACTGTCAGAGTCCAAGTGCTGGATGAGGTAAAGGATGGAGGTTCATTTAAACAAAGTGAAACATCTGTACTGGTCCTCTCTACGTCAAATGTTAGTTTGAAGGTTCAGACTTGGTCTAAATCCAGTTAGAATCAGGGTTTGGATTTGGCTAAGGTCAGAGGTCAGGGAATGCATGATGTCGTTGAGGCTCATCTATCGTGTGTGTGTGTGTGTGTGTGTGTGTGTTCAGACAGTGTAATCCCTGTGGTAACATAATCTCTAATCCCACTGAAAAACATACTGCCAACACACACACACACACACACACTCATTACAGTACTGGATCATAAGTGTCTCCACCTCTTTAACTGTCACTGAGCCCAAACAGGAAAAGAACAAATGTTTCCATTTTCCCAGAATTCCTCTCTCAGCCTCAAACATCTGTCACATGATCATGTCAGAGGCTCTTAGCTGCTTCATGGTTTCATCCTCTGACCTCTGACCTCTGACCTTGTCATGTTCACACTAACAGATGTTTTTAACTTGGCCTTGTTCATTTACTCAGGTGTGTTTCCTGTTTCCACCAGATGTGTCTCTGTGTGTGTCTCTGTTCAGTCTGTGTTGTGTTGTGTTGTGTTGTGTTGTGGACAGACGACCTGCTGGATCACAGCTGATTCCTCCATCTTGTTGAACTGAGAACTCAAAGGTCCACTTACTGTCTTTCTGAAACAGCGTCTCACAGTCTCATCATCATTTTTTAAACTAAGTGATGTGCTTTTATTTTGACGGTTTAAACTCTTTAAGGTTCTGTGGTGGCAAAAATGTTTTACCTTGTTCAATAATTGAAAAAGAAGCTCTTCACGCGTCAGGTGTCTTTCTTGAGTTTAATAAACATTCATGAATGGAGTCACACAAACACAACCGCACAGTAGTACAGTCAGTGAGTGAGTGGCCTGAAGATGTTACCCAGGGCCACAGTCTTATAGTCCCAAAACACATTCCGCAAAGCTGAGATGCGATCCTCTCTTTCACCTGCTTGCCTCTCCCCAGACACAATGTCACAGCTCTGTCTCCACCGAGGTCAAACGAGCTACCCTTATCATGAGCAGAAAGGCAGACGGGCAAGACCTTCACATATATTTGTCTGCACATGTTTATCATGGCGAGGAAGGCAAGGCCATCCTGATATCTTGTCTCCATGTGCTCATCATCAGCTCATCCAGAGGTCTCCTTCATAGCCATGAAAAGGGTGTGCAAAGGTTACTTCAAAACTTCATTAGAAACACACACACAATCTTTGGTTACACAGTTTTGCATAGTCACACATGAGTTATATCAAAATTTCCCATTACAGTTCTTACGTGAAAAGAAAAAGAGAACAACTGAAAGATGAGAATCCACATTCAGACACTACGGTGGTGTAAAGACGTGCAGGGGCTGATGGGACGCTGACGGACTGAGACGATCAATCAAACTGATCAGAGCAGGATCTGCAGGATTAAAGACTCTGACCCTCATTAAGAACCAAGTCTCCTGATCCTCAGTTCACAGGTGGAGCAGATTCAGAGGATGCTGGACCTCAACCAGCAGCCATGTGTTCAGGGTCTGGACTGAACCATGAGGCCTCCTCATCTGTTTCACTGCTGCTTTCTACCTTGTTCAACCGCTCTCTCTCTCTCTCTGATGTTTACGTTTTTATTGTTTTCTGTTGTGCATTTGCAAGTAAACCTCCACATCATGTCAGTGGTTAGAGTCTGTGGTGGTGTGAGTTTGTGTGTGTGTGTGTGTGTGAGAGAGAGAGAGACAGAGATTAGAGTTGAGTAAATTTGGATTACGGGCATGAGGCCATATCTGACATCTGTGCACAGAGTTTGTTATTTTGGGGGCTGCAGGTTTTTAATCCTGGTCGTCAGTCATTAGAGAGAGAGAGAGAGGGAGAGATGATATGAGAGCTCTGATTGGTGGGATTATAGCACCAGGATTAATCTGAGAGCTGCAGCAGAGACAGATGAAGGTGGACAGAGAGCAGGAAACAGGCGACAGGAGCCAGACATCAGGCACACCTGTCAACAGGTAGGACTGTGTCTGATCTTAATACAGCAGCTGCAGCATCACGGTGAGAGAGAGGTAGTTTTGCTTGATGTAAAAAGATGAGACACTGATGTTTTTCACTGTACTGACATATTGGTGGAAAACGTGTCTTCAGCTCAGCGTCAGGACAATAAAGTGAAACCCTCTGTGACTGTGCTGGAACAGGCACTTATTATATTAGTGGATTATTCATATTCTATATCTGATTCATAGCTGCAGGTCGCTGAGCGGTTATGTTGTCGTTCGTGAGGTCAGCTGACAGTAAACACAGTGTAGGTGCTGACAGGAAGTGACTGTAGCACAGAATGAAATGAGACGCTGATGTTTCTCTGTTTTCTCTCTGCTGATGAAACGTTTCCTTCTCCACAGTGAAGAGTGACAGGAGCTTGTTGGTGAGCGTCCATCAGACGTCTCTGAACGCAGCTCTGTGGAGACGAATACCTTATTAACAGACAGGTGACAACACCGTGAGTATTTAGTTCCCTCAGAAATGGGTCAGCGGTACCGGACGTCTGCTGCCTGACGTCATGAGGTCATTCCGATGTTAACGGGGTCTCCCTCTGGTCCACTGTAGATCAGCTGATCACAGTCTGCAGAGACCACCGGCCCACAGGCCACCTGCAAGGTGAGACCTGTTCAGGTTGTGGTGACTTATGAACCAACAGGGCAGGTGTGACCCTGCCTCTGATTGGCTGACACTGATATTCTTACTCTAACCAATCATCAGTCTTCATGCCTAAACCTAACCCCGCAAACAAAGGCAGTGAGAACTGGCCAATCAGAGGACGAGGAAGTCTGGTCATGTCCTCACCAGCCAAAGAAAAAAATAGTTTTCATCACATTACTGTGTACACCTGTGTATACCTGTGTATATCTATGTACACCTGTGTATACCTGTGTATACCTGTGTATACCTGTGTATACCTGTGTATATCTATGTACACCTGTATATACCTGTGTATATCTATGTACACCTGTGTATACCTGTGTATATCTATGTACACCTGTGTATATATGTGTGTATATCTGTGTATACCTGTGTACATGTGTGTACATCTGTGAATATCTGTGTGTACACCTGTGTATACCTGTGTATATCTGTGTGCACCTGTGTACACCTGTGTGTATCTGTATGTATATCTGTGTACACCTGTGTATATCTGTGTGTATCTGTGTACACCTGTGTATATCTGTGTATATCTGTGTATATCTGTGTGTATCTGTGTATATCTGTGTATATCTGTGTGTATCTGTGTACACCTGTGTATATCTGTGTATATCTGTGTATATCTGTGTGTATCTGTGTATATCTGTGTATATCTGTGTGTATCTGTGTATATCTGTGTATATCTGTGTATATCTGTGTGTATCTGTGTACACCTGTGTACACCTGTGTATACAGAATCAGAATCGCCTTTATTGTCATTATACATAGTACAACAAAATTTGAGCGCTGCTCCCTTGGTGCAAACAATGGTAATTAAATAAAATAAATAAAAACCTAAAGAGAACACAAGAATTAAAAAATAAAGGCGGTATAAAGAGGCAAGTAATATGTACAGATATTTACACGTGGTATGGATGAAAACCCGATTATTGCACTTTAGGCCCAGTTTTATTGCACAGGTAATCGGTAGTTATACAATGTGATCATCCGGTCATCCGGATTTCTTTTTGTCTTTGTTGACTGCAGTGATAGCCCTCGGAAAGAAGCTGTCCCTGAGTCTGTTGGTCCTTGTTTTGTGTGACCTGTACCTTCGGCCCAACGGTAACAGGTCAAACAGGTGGTTACAGGGGTGGGAGGGGTCCTTGATGATGTTGCCAGCTCTGCTCAGATAGCAAGAGTTGGCAATGTCCTCCAGGCTGGGCAGAGAGCAGCCAGTGATCTTCTGGGCTGTGCAGACGACCCTCTGTAGTGCTCTCCTGTCAGCTGCTGAGCACCCCGCGTACCACGCTGTGATGCAGTACGCCAGGATGCTCTCTATGGTGGCTCTGTAGAAGGTCACCAGCAGCCTCTCCTCCAGGTTGTTTCTCCTGAGCACTCTCAGGAAGCGGAGACGCTGCTGGGCCTTCCTCACCACCGCCGAGGTGTTCGCAGTCCAGGAGAGGTCGTCGGAAATCTGCACACCCAGGAATCTCATGGTGTGGACTCTTTCCACACAGTCCCCGTGGATGTAAAGTGGGGCCGGGTCCTCTCCGCCCTTCCTGAAGTCCAAGATGAGTTCTTTAGTTTTTGTGGTGTTCAGTTGGAGGTTGTTAACCGAACACCACGCAGTCAGTCTTTTGACTTCATCTCTGTAGTTGGACTCATCCCCCCCTGAGATGAGTCCGACCACGGTTGTGTCGTCCGCAAACTCTATGAGGGTATTTGAGAGATGTGTCGGGGAGCAGTCGGATGTGTAGAGTGTGAACAGTAGGACACTCAGAACACATCCTTGTGGAGAGCCGGTGTTGAGTGTGATGGTGCTGGACAGGTGGGGGCCAAGTCTGACAGTCTGTGAGCGGTACCTGTGTACACCTGTGTGTATCTGTGTGTACCTGTGTATATCTGTGTACACCTGTGTATATCTGTGTGTATATCCGTGTGTATATCTGTGTATACTTGTGTATATACCTGTGTACACCTGTGTATATCTGTGTATATCTGTGTGTATACCTGTGTATATCTGTGTGTATACCTGTGTACACCTGTGTATACCTGTGTATATCTGTGTGTATACCTGTGTATACCTGTGTACACCTGTGTATACCTGTGTATATCTGTGTGTATACCTGTGTACACCTGTGTATACCTGTGTATATCTGTGTGTATATCTGTGTACACCTGTGTATACCTGTGTATATCTGTGTGTATACCTGTGTACACCTGTGTATACCTGTGTATATCTGTCTGTCTCCCCTCATTGAATCAATCAATAATGAATATTGACAGTTGCTCCAGGGAACCAATGATGTTCCTGCGCTGTGACTCTTCACTGACACTCTGCTTCTTTACCTTCAGCCATGTTCGCAGGCCGGGCGTCCGCAGCCGGAGCCGCCGTCGGGCCAGCGGCGGCTGCGGGAGGAAAAGGTGGGAAATTCTCAGTGGAGGAGTTGTATGGGTTCACCATGAAGCCAAAGGTGAGCAGAGGGAATTCTGGGAAAGCAGACAAAGGTGAAGGGAGGAAAGAAACGAAGGAGAAAGAAGAGTCGGTGTTGGCCGCACAGATCCTGGAGGCAGCCAGGAGACTGATGGAGAGACGGCGGCTGGAGATCTACCTGAAGGAGTGTGACATCACCATGGAGCAGACCCTCATGCCCCACAGGTGAGACAGGCAGTGAGACAGGAAACATTCAGGTGAGACAGGCAGTGAGACAGGAAACATTCAGGTGAGACAGGCAGTGAGACAGGTGTACAGGTGAGACAGGTAGTGAGACAGGAAACATACAGGTGAGACAGTCAATGAGACAGGTGTACAGGTGAGACAGGCAGTGAGACAGGAAACATTCAGGTGAGACAGGCAGTGAGACAGGAAACATTCAGGTGAGACAGTCAGTGAGACAGGTGTATTGACTTATGTCAACAGTCACATGTTAAATGGCAAAATGAATTTCAATGTAATGGAAAATACAGTGGTCTGTGTGTGTGTGTGTGTGTGTGTGTGTGTGTGTGTGTGTGTGTGTGTGTGTGTGTGTGTGTGTGTGTAATGACTCGTGTCCACCACCAGAGGACACTGACACACTGTAACTGCTCCATGAGACACACTCACCTGTCTCTCATCATTTCACCTGTAAGGACTAAATGGTCTAAACCCTGATGTGTGCTGGTTCCACTGGTTCCACTGGTTCCACTGGTTCCACTGGTTCCACTGGTTCTGCTGGGGTCTGTTGACACTGGTCAATCTGGTTCCAGGTTCTCTCCTCTGCTGATTCTGAAGCTGCTGAGTCGTGGTTCTGACGTTATAAAAGACTTTGTGCTCCAGTTGTACATCAGCTGACTGTGTGTGTGTGTATTTCATCTTTTCCAGAGCAGTGAAGGCTGAATCAGCATCATCTCTGTCTGCACCAGCTCAGTGTAACAGTGCAGTACTGACACACACACACACACACACACACACACACAGTACTGACACATACACACACACAGTACTGACACACACACACACACAGTACTGACACACACACACACACAATACTGACACACACACACATACACACACGGTTCTGATGGCGGTAGAAGTAAACGTTTAGTGCTGACATTGTAGAGGCGGCTGTGATGTCATAAAGACGTCTTAGCTGTGGTTGGTCCCCAAGGAGGGAACAAGTGAGAGGTCATTAGTTGTGTGTGTGTGTGTGTGTGTGTGTGTGTGTGTGTGTGTAATAATGAGAGAATCACAGCAGTGTTAAAATGTCTGGTTTTCAGTGGAAGTTCTGCACTGTGAGTGTTTGATGAAATCAGCTGTGTAGGAGACGACGACCTCAACACAGCGAGAGATTAGAGACACACTGACGCTCCACAGCTGCACAACTATTACTCCAGACATGATCTGACAACGAGTGGATTTGTGTTGAAGGTGGAATAACGTGGCTCTGACTCCGGGAAGAAAACCTTTGTCGGACTCGACGGAGGACAATGATCAGCTTCACCAGGTGAGGATGGAAACCTGTTTGTAAGATAGAGAAACAAACACAAGACACACCCAGAGAAACAACCAGTGACCTGAAGAAACGAGATCTGAAAGGATGTTTCTGCAGCGAGTTTCAGGCCGGACGTCCTCACTGCTCAGCCTCTCCGCTTCAACTGGAACAAACCTCAGAGCTACTGCTGTAATTCACATTAGTGACACCTGACCTCTGGCCTCAGGCGTCGCACTGTGTGTGTGTGCGTGTGTGCGTGCGTGCGTGCGTGCGCGTGCGTGCGCGTGCGTGCGCGTGTGTGCGCGTGCGTGCGCGTGTGTGCGTGTGTGTGCGTGTGTGTGCAGATCCAATGGTCGAGTTGTGTGGTACTGGTTGAGTTGGTAACACACACACACACACTCACAGAGCAGGGAGGCGTGCAGTAGATTTATTGTGTGCAGACGAGTGTGTGATGGAGAGAAGTGGGGGAGGGTCCTGAACCCGTCGCTGCAGCTGTCAATCAGGATCCTGACGGCTGATGGTCCGGGGAGGTAATGTGTCCTGAACCTGTGGAGAGCAGGAGGGACATCGGGCCGCAGACGTGTCTCTGGACAGACAGCACCTGAACCTATCAGGGACAACCATCCCCCACAGGTCTACAACAGGTCTGACCCGTCAAGGTCTGGACTCCACCAGATCCTTAAGGTCCTGTCAGCCAGGAGGTGGGACGTGTTTGTCCAGAACGTCCCACAGACTCTGGATGGGGTTGAGCTCTGAGTCTGAAGATCAGGTGTGGTGAAGACAGGTGTGGTGAAGACAGGTGGAGCTCCTCCGGGGCACATGAAGACCAGGACCAGGGTCCCAACAGAACTCTGCCCCTCAGCTGGACTGAGTCTGAGGATGGATTCAGAGACCGGTCCAGTCCCCTGCTCTGTGTTTTGGGCCTTTGGAGCCTCCGTACAACACTGAGTGGGCACAGTGTCGCCCTGAGCGGGGTCTTCCAGGCAGTGACCCATGTGAACACATGATTAATGAGTGAGTGAGAGAGTGAGAGAGAGAGAGGAGTCATGTGACTGAACAGTGAAACATCATTAACACCATGTTTCCTGTGTGACACTGACTGCGCCCCCCCCCCCCCCCCCCCTCCCCGTCAAATGCTTGCTCGCCCAGTGTGCAGCCAACCGCTCTGAGCAGATACAGGAGGGGGAGGGTCTCTCTCTCCCTGTCTCTCTCTTTCTCTCTCTCTCTGGGATTCACTTCACTTCCTCTCTCGGTCATTTTCCCTCCACATCGTTCGTCTCCTCCTCCTCCTCCTCTCTCCTGTGGACAGTGGGACAGACACTCTTCATCACCTCCTCCTCCTCCT